>NC_135718.1:2422585-2725409 GCF_964656455.1 Halichoerus grypus | reverse complement strand
TCTCACCCTATTAAATGCCTGGCCCCGGCATGGGAGTCGGACTCAGGGATGCCGGGGTGGGGGGGGTGTGGCGGTGGCTCACCCCGTGGCCGTGGGGACGTGGGGGGATCAGGCTTGACAGGTGAATGACAGTGCTTGGGGGAGCCAGTGTTAGACCACAGGCTAGGGATGACTCGTCCGAGCAAAAGAGGGAAAGGAGGATTATGCATAGTCTGAGGCAACATGTAGCAGACAGGGTGCTGGGGAAGGGTGAAGGGGCATGCTTTGTGCCCCCAAGAGACCGGGGGCCCTGGTGGACCCTGGGGCGGGGTGTGGGGAGCCTGACGCCACCCTGCCCCAGGAGACCGTTTCTAGCTCTCTGAGCTTCTCTGTGAGGAGACAGCCTCCAGTGCAGGGAAGGGGCGAAGCAGGGCTGGCACCGCGAGTGCCTCCTGGCTTGTGAGCGCCTCCTCTGTGCCTCCCCCTCTGCCTCCCTCTCTTCTCCACGGGCTGTGCTTTCTCCCTGGCTGGCCTCTGCCCAGTGTCCCTCGGGGCCTCTGCTTGGGCACAACTCAGCTTCATGACCAGCCCCCAATTTGGACGTCGCCCTGATCCCCAAACTCAGAGTCAAGGCAGGGCTGCTGTCATCTGGGGACCGCCATGCCTCAGGCTCATCCCCCTGCGTGACTGGAGCTGCTGGCTATGGGGTCCCTCAGCCAGGACCTCCCAGCGCCTGGTCCCCCACTGTTGCCCACCCTCCCCTTCTTCCCCAGCTGCCACGTGGCTGAGGGGCTTGGATTTCTTACCTTTCTTCTTTATCATCTGCCCTGTGCTGGTCACGTTGAGGTTTTGTGCATGTGATCCATAAGCAGAAACACTGGAAATCTTTAAAAAAGCCAGGTAGAGTGGGAAATTTGTCACTGAAGACTAAGCTTGAGGATGGAACCCAGTTTCTGGCTGTGGGGCCGAACCTCAGATCCAACTCCCAAGGTGCACGTGCATGTCGACTTGGTCCCAGGGGAGCCGAGTGCCCACTGGCACCAGCGCTCTGTGCCCGGTTGGTGTCCTGGCCTAGGTCAGTGGCCTGCCCGAAGGCGGGCAGAACCAGGGGCTGCTGCTTGGCCACAGCCACGGGGGAAGGAAAGCACAGGCTGGTGGGTTCACAGATCGGAGTTTGGATCCTGGCTCCAGCCCTTGGCAACGCCAGGACCTGGGGCTGGTCCCACTGCCTCTCTGAGCCTCAGGTCGCCGGTCAGATGGAGGTCACCGTGTGCTGTGGTCAGAGACAAGCAGGGTGACCCGTGGGACCATGCCGGATACACGGCCAGCTCCCAGTATTATTTGCTGGCATAACTATTACCGGTTTTAACATTGGGATTGCCCCGTAACTGTGAACTTGACTTTGCTCTGTGAGTTTGGGCGACGTCAACGCTGACGTGTCTTCAGCGTCCGGAGCAAGAGAGGAGAATAAGGAGGCATCATCGCCGTCCTCCTCCGAGGTGTCAGGGACGGTTAAAGGGACAGGTTTGGAAAGAGCTTCGAGGTCTCCGACATAAAACATCCCCGTGGAAGGCAAACGCTCCTCGTAGTTACTGGTTCTCGGGGGGCGGTGAGGCCGGAGTCTTCTCTGGAGCCATGCCCATCGCCGTGAGGCTGACACGTCTGTAGGGCAGTCAGCAAGAGGTGAGCACACCCTCTATGCCCGGCTCTCGGATGCACAGCAGGTCCCCGCGGTCACCGCCAGGGCAGAGACCCGGAGGGACTCTCCGTTGAGGACGCCTCTCGGCCAGAGGGGTTGGGAGGAGAAATGACGAGAAGAGGAAGCTGCCCAGGCCATGGCCTCGGGGCTCTAGCCGGACACTCCAGAGGCAGTGCAGGGGCACCCGGTTTGTGCCAGGCACGGCCAGGCCTTGTGCAGTAATGCCCGAGCGTCAGGCGCAGGCCCTTTACCCTTTAACACTGGGCAGTGTGGCCATTCTCTGTCCTCCTGATCCGTTCTGCTGCGTGTGCGGTTCTTTCTTCTCACAGTAGAGCGGAGTGAAACAGAACAGAGACCGTGCACAGCAAGGCTGGAGGGCCCGGTTTCTCAAGACAGGTTTTTGGGTCTCTGGGTATTTGCAGCCTAGTGCAGTGCTGATCAGCACATTCGACTCGATAGTGTTACCTGGGGGCATTGCAAGTCTCGACGGTGCCGTGGACTGAATGTGTGTGTCCCCCCTCCCCCACCCCCATGTTCCTGTGTGGACATCCTAATTCCCAAGGTGAGGGTGGTAGCAGGTGGGGCTTTGGGGGGTGATTAGGTCATGAGGGTGGAGCCCTCGTGGATGGGGTTAATGTCCTTATAAAAGAGAGCTCCCTTACCTTCCCGCTGCCATTCAAGGCTACAGCCAGAAGGTGGTCCTCAGCAACCCAGAAAAGGCCCCTCGGAACCTGCCCATGCTGGCTGCCGGATCCTGGATTTCCAGCCTCCAGAAGTGTGAGAAACAAATGTCTGTTATTTATGAGCCCCCCATTCTGGGGTAGTTTGTTGTAGTTGCCTGAACTGAGACAGTGATTTCTGAATCATGGAGAGGAGAGTTGGTTATAATCATGGTAGCTGCCACGTTTTGTTGTATTTGATTTTTAAGCACTGTGCTTAGAGTTTTATGGAGATTATCTGTAATCCTCCCAACGATCTTGAGGTCGGCGATGTTTTTCCCAGTGGATAAGGAAACCCTTCAGGATGGCTCCATATGCGGTAAGGGGCGGAGCCACCGTAAGCTGCTCATCCGCTCAACCCCAGCACCTCGCTGGAGGCTGCACCAGACAAAAGGTCCCCAGTTCTGGGAGCCTGAACTTCTGCTGAATAACCTGCCCTGCCCATTAGCTGCCAGGCACATGCGGCCACTTAGATCAGTACGGCTTCTCCAGAGAAACAGAACCAGTAGAACATACATATATCTCTATCTCTGTAGGTGTAGATAGAAAGCAGAAGAGATTTAATGACAGGAATTGGCTCACATGGTTGTGGAGGCTGAGAAGTCCCGGGATCTGCCGTCTGTAAGCTGATGGGGGGACTCCGTCGGAGGTGGAAGGCTGAGAACCAGGATCACTGAAGTCCGGGGGCAGAAGATGGACATCCAGCTCTAGAAGAGAGAGCAAACTCATCCTTCCTCTGCCTTTCTACTCTATTTGGGCACTCACCAGATTGCATGATGCAGCCTACATGGATGAGGGCAGGTCACTTGACTCGGTGACTGAAGTAAATGTTAATCTCAGGCAGAAACACCCGCCCAGACGCGCCCAGAAGGAGTGTTTGACCGGCGATCTGGGCGTCCCAGAGCCCAGTCAAGTTGATACATAAAACTAACCGTCACACCATTCGGACTTAAATTAATAAAATTGAGTAAAATATAAAAACCCAGTTCCTCAGTCACACGGGCTACCTGCCGTGGGATGAAAGGCCACGTGTGGTGAGCAGCTGCTGTTCTGAATGGTGCGGAGGCAGAACATTTCCGCCGGGGCAGAGAGTTCCACCAGGCAGCACCAGACGAATTTACATCATTATCTTAAATGGGTCTGTGGGTTTTCAGAGACCCCTCCATTCTTAGAGATGGAAGCTCTTTAAAGTAAGCTGGCCGAGGATGTCTGAGTGGCACGGACTGGGCCAGTTCTCGGTGGCCGACTCTTCCTGAGGCCTCTGCCCTGGGCTCGCTGTGTGCACAGGCTCAAGCTGCACACTGTCTGTTTGCCCCCTGTGCTCATCTTAGCGTCCAGGCCTTGGGGTCAGTCCCTCGCAGACTGGAAAGCAGTGTAAACTTCTATTTAAAATCTGGTTTCACGGAATGCAGTCCAACACTGATAAAAGCAGGGTTAGTATTTCTGTGTCCCTAAAGTTGATGTATGTATGAGTTTCCTATGGTTGCTCTAACAAAAGCCCACGGGCTTGGTGGCTCGAAGCAGCGCATGTTTATTGTCTTGTAGTTCTGGGGGTCAGAAGTCGAAATCAGCTTTACTGGACTGAAACAAGGTGTTGGCAGGGCCTCAGGGTCCCCAGAGCCCCTAGGGGAGAATGCTTTCCAGCTTCTAGAACGGCACTCCTTACAGGCCTTGGTGCATGTCTCTTCCTTCCTCTTCCAAACCAGCGGCATAGTGTTTTGCTTCATATGACACCTGGCCCTCTTCTGTGTCAGATCTCCTCACTTTCCCGCGTATAAGGACCCTGGTGATTGTATTGTATCACCTGGATGATCCTGATGATCACTCCATCTCAAGGTCTCTAACTCAATCATGTCTGCCGAGCCTCTTTTGCCATATGAAGAAATATTCACAAGTTCTGGAGAATAAGACCCGGACATCTTTGGAGACCATTATTCAGCTGACCACAGGTCATAAAAAGAGCTCCCTGGTGGGCAGTTTAGAGTGGCAGGTAGGAGCTCTATTGCTCTCTAACAAACCATCCCAAACAGGTAGCTGAACAAAACTATTTTTTATTTCTCATGCGTCTGCAGGTCATTGGGGTCGTTTTGCTTCCCCTGGGCCAGGTTTGGCTGGTCTTGGTTGGGATGCTCATGTGTCTGTGATCAGCTGGAGGGTTGGTGGGACTAAAACAGCCTTGGCCAGGACTACCAACCCCCCTGTGATTCTAGCTCACACCCCTTCAGTTCACCAGCCCACACATCCTCAGGCTGATGTGGCCTTGAGCTCATAGTGATTGTAGGGAAGCAAGAGAGGGAGGAGGGTCACATGAGCCCTTTGTGACCTTTTTCCTGATGTCAAGTTTGTTACTATCCCCACGGTCCAAGCAAGTCACGTGGCCCAGAATCGGAATGGAGGAGACTACAATGTTATGGGGCAAAGGTGAGGATCCAGGGAGACCCTTAATGAGAGCCATCAATTCAATCAACCTGCCACTTTGGACGTTGGAGTTAGGGGGGTGGCTTTCAGTTGATTGCTGTGTGACTGCAGACAAGTTACCTATCCTCCCGAGTCTCCATTTTATCATTTAACAGGGTACTAAATGCGTATAATAGAGGTGTCATGAGGATTGTGTGAAATCACGTATTCAGAATGCAGAGCCAGATTCTAGGAGTGTGGTTAAGTCAATATTAGCTACTGTTCTCTCCTGAGGTAATTGTTGTGATAAGAGTAGCAGTTATTATTTTATTTGTTGTCACCATTGGGGCCGTTTTGTGTCCCATGTCACAGCTCTCTGTCCCATCTCCATATGAGGGCAGAGGGTACATCAGACTCTGAACTCGGGAGGCCTTCCACCTTAAATTTTCATGCAATCCAACCCCAAGCAGAAGCGAACGGAGATTTGTGTACAGAGCAGTGTAAATGAGTTTGTGCAGCTCTAAGAAGATATGAGTGTACTTTGTCTTTAAAATGAAATCTAATTTTGTTCTTCATGCTTTGAAGTGGAATTAGTGTGATTTTAATAGCAAATTTGTAATTGGCTTTAACTATTATTTTTTAAAAGTGATCATTTTTCATGTTGACATGTAAAATGGGAATGCATAAAGTCAGGCTTGAAGAGTTACAGGACTTTACTTTCTTGTTCTTGGGCAAGCAGCTGCCAGTTAAAAACAGAAGGGGAGGTGTTACGAAGTTGGAAGCTGCCCAGAGTTTAAATGAGCAGAACAAAAACCTTGTGATTCATGAAGGTTTTTGAACTTCAATTTAGCATTAAATTACTCAGATGAAATATCCAAAATAAAGAGGCCTTTTTGGGGGCAGGGGGATTTCTATTGTTTCCAAACTCAGAGAAAAGTAGGATGAATATGCATGAAACTGATGAGAGAGCCACAGTTCGGATTTTAATTTCCCAACCACTAAGTGTTTTCAAAATAGTATTTCTGAAAACTGATTTTAGTTTAATGGTATTGTTGCTGGGATAGCTGCTGTTGCAAGAATACCCCATATTTTGGAATTGCCTATGGATTCAATTTGCTCCGGACTCTGATGTATTGCTGAGCAGAAGCATCTCCTTTCTCTTGACATCTCTCCCCTGACCCTCAGGGGCTTCCTCGAGAAAGCCTGAAAGTACTACTTGACAGCCTTAAATCACTTTTATTTCTGTCACACATGGGCTTGATCGTTTCCAAGAGAAATACTTGGAAATACAAATGCTTTCCCCAAATCCCCCAAATCCATGGTTTTGCCATGTCTTTACAAAGAGTGACAGGCAATGCAATTGTGCTCAGGCTCTCAGATATCGGGGTGCTTGACTCTTGGGGTCATCCCTGGAAAAATAGGAATCCTAATGTCAAGATGGTTTATTTTTAAAAATGACAAGTGTTGGCTACTTTTAATGCAGTTATTCTGATCATTTAAGTCTCGAAGGCTGAGTGGCTGCCAACTGATATTGAACACTGACACCTGTTCATGTCCCAGCTTCATTGAGATATAATTGACACATAACACTGTGTAAATTTAAGGTGTGCAGTGTATTGATTGACACATACATATCTCAGGACGATTGCCACTTAGCTTTAGCTAATGCCTGTGTCACATCACATAGGTACCATTTTCTTTTGTTGTGAGAACACTTCACATCTCTCGTAGCAATTTCCAAGTAGATAATACAATATTTTAAACTATAATCACCATGCTGTGCATGAGATCCCGACAGTGCTTATGCGTCTTATAGCTGGAAGTTTGTACCAACGTTCCCCACCACCAGCCCCTGATAAGCACCATTCTACTTGCTGTTTCTATGATTTCAGCTTTTTAAGGTTCTACATATAAGTGACATCATCCAGTATTGTCTTCCTCTGTCTGACTCATGCTGGGCTGGTTCCTCAACCTCTGAGCCTTGGTCTTCTGGGCTGGAAGGTGGTGGGGAGAATGGTGCCGGCTCCGTAGGTATGTCAGGGTTGGCCAGGTGAGCCCTTAGGAAATGCTGAAACGTGTTCTGCTTTTAAAGCCAGTTGCTTGATGGGGTGCCTGGGTGGTTCAGTTGGTTAAGCATCTGCCCACATCGGGTTCCATGCTCAGTAGGGAGCCTGCTTCTCCCTCTCCCTCTACCTGCCTCTCCCCCTGCTTGTGCTCTCTCTCTTTCTCTCTCTGTCTCTATCAAATAAATAAATAAAATCTTAAAAAAATAAAGCCAGTTGCTTGATATTCTGTGTTTGTTAATGAATACACAAATTCGGGCTTCCATTTAACATTAACTCCACTTTAAGCAAAAGCAGAATGTGTCTATTTTCCTAACGCTGCATACATTACATCTCATTTTCTAATAGATTGGATGTTCTGAACATATTTTACGCTGTTACACATTTTATACTTTTATGTAATTAGGAAGGTGATTGCTCTGTTAATTTAAAGCAAATTTAGTAGGAGACAACTGCACAGTTTGCCGGAGCACCTCCTGCCCCACTTGAGTCCCCAAGGTTACCTGTTACAAGTGGGTGGGACCCAGTCTGGCATGCAGTGTCCAGCCCTGTGTCTGTCACATAGAAATTGCTTAATATGTGTCTGCTGATTGGCTGAAAAAGAAGCTGCAAATCGAATCCTTCAGTGATGAGAATGAACCCTCTGGACCCTGTCAGTGAGGATGCACTTGGAGTACGGTGCACATTCCATGAGGGACCATGTGGAGGGTCCTGCACTCCTGATGCGGGTGCTAACAGTTTAACGCGCTGGAAGGGGAAGCAGCTTTGGGCAGAGGGTGGAGTGGGGCTGCGCCTGAGTCCTCCTGGCAGGGAGCACTGAAGCAGTATCACCCATCAGAGGTGTCCTGCTTCCGGCTGACATGGCCCAGGCCCTGACGCTGGCTTCTCCAGGAAGGCTGTCCTGGGAAATGTTTAACTGTGTGGGGAAAAAAAGCCAGCCACGATTGTGCCATTTGCCAAATCCCATGGTGTAAATACTGCCAGGGCTGATTTCTGGCTACCAGTGTGCCTGTCACTGACCACAGATTTGGGAAGAGAGGTATACATTTGATTCCCATGAGCCAGAGCGAGCTTGCTCTGGCGTGCAACCGGATGGGCCGGGCCTCAGGCAGGTGGCTCTCTGCAGCTGAGGCAGGCTCAGGGGAGCCGGCAGCTGGAGCCTGGTGCTGACCTCAGTCTCCACAGCTGGGCAAGTCCTTCCAGAAGGGGAATCGGCACATCACCACGACTTCTGTAGTTTCCCGCCTTGTGTGTCTTGGATGCACTTCTCCATATGTATGGGGGAGCAGCTACTGTGGGATTTCAGATGGCCTTTTTTCTTGGAAGAGGGAGGTGGGTGGGATCAATGACAGTGTCCAGCATTGCACTTGGTCTCAGGGCCATGACGAGCTCATTGTCTCTCTTGTTTGGTGCCCATTCTAGAAGGTTCTGGTCCTCAGTGGGCATGTATGCTTGCTTTCAGGGCTTGCACAGTGCACACCAGACCTCCATCCCGAGGAGTCTGGGCCCTGGTCACCACACGCTCCTCGGCCATGGTAGCTGCATTTGTCCGTTTACTATGATAGTCCTTCCATTGTGGTGGAGCCTCCCAGGGGTCTGCAGGAGGGGACACATGTGGATCTCCTTATCCGTGAGGACATTCAGTGTCAGGACTCCCCTCCGCCCTCCAAAGCGGTGATGTCACTGCTCTTTCCCTGCGACCTGCCAGACTACCATTCCTTCCGTTCTTTCGCCCTCCCGGCTCATCGCCTCCTGCCACGAATGATGATACCTGTTCTCCAACTTCCGATTCCCCCTCCAGATTTCAAGAGTTTTCTATCACTTTAGAACAATTTGTTACACCATCTTGAAAGCAGCCGGCAAAGAGGTTTTTCCAAGAACGGAATAAAAACAGGTCCTTTTTTGGATGGGCAAATTTGACCTGTTTGGTGAAATACCAGTCACACGGTCTAGAATTACATGTCACGTGTGACCTTTTTCTTCCAAAGGAGACTTTTGGAAATCACATTGAGTTTTCATAAGAAATATGATTTTTCTCCACAAGAGCTTGTCTTTTGTATTTGACAAAAAAAATCCACCCATCCTTGTGTGGGCAGAAAAAGCCACACCATCGTGCAGAACCCCTGGAAAAAGCACTGAACTCATGAAATCAGAATTCCAGGGACCACATTCTCCACACCTGGATCTGCAAGAGCATGTGGAACCTTTAAATGCAAATGTAGCAGAATCGATGGTTTTTTGAAAATGTATAATACGGCAAGTGAGTGCTGTCAATGCAGCATGATTACCCGAGTCCTGTGGGAGCAGGAATCCCTTTGATGAGAACTGACTGTGGCCGAATGAAAGGAAGCCCACCTGTGAACACACCGTGGAGGGACACTTGCACATTCTTGCCTGGCTTTTCATGATGTTGGTGGTCCTTCAACCAAAACTCCCAGAATTGTTCTCCCTCCCAAACACAGAGAGTGTGACCATGGGCCATCGCCCAAGAATCATATCGAATTTCATTACTTTCACTTTGGATTCTTACTTGGAAACCAAGCTTAAGAGTGGTTTGGGCTCAAGTATATTTCTTTGTGATTCCTTCATTTTATGGATAATTTGGACTATCATCTGAAAGATGCATGTTTTCATGGGGGGGAGATAGTGTTGTTTTTAGATCATTCAAATTCAACAAAACATGACTTCTAAAGAGATGTTGGTGAACTTGAGCCTTTGGGAGCTCATGTTCAAACTGCTTTACATTCTGTTTTCCATTCCCTTGAAGGGTTCAAGGAAGTCCTTGCTCTTTGTAGATGCACTGACCAGCGGAGATAAAAGTTAGGACTCGCAGGAATGGTTTTCCCAGTGTGGCGTCTGGTACCCCAGGAGCCCCTGGCACCCAGATGGACCACACTCCCCCTGGCTTCATGATCATGGGATGGGTTGTGATGCTGCTATGTGTCCACCATCCTTACTCGCCATGCCTGTTGGTCCACTCGTGGCTTTCATGTGCCATTACCATGTCTTCTTTCTCTGAAACAAAAATATATCCCCTGGTATAGAAGAACTCATTCCCCATGCCCCCTTGTTCTTCAGGAAGGAGGCTTCACATTTTCAAATGATCTCCATGCTAGGAGCTGGGTTAGAGGCATCTCAAAGACAGATTCCAACTGCTACGCGGTCCCTGGGCCCAGCTGTTTTTCCAAACCAAAACTCTCTGCCCTTTGAGCCTTCAAGGTCTTTAGTTGATAGGAAAAGGATTTTGCCAAACATGCCTTTTTTCTTAAAATCCTGGGGTTTTCAATTTAATAGCTCCTTGTTTGTAACTCTGTCAGCTCCTGAAGAAAGAGGTCAATCACTGAGCCATGCAACTCCATCTTTTAGTCAATAACAAAATCCATATATATTGGGTTTTCCAGAGTCCAAAAGGGAATCATTATTGGAATAATCATTTAAAGGCATTTCTTTGCAGCATTTTCCCAGAAATGGAATGTTAGAGCTCTACCTCCTGTATTGGTTTTCTGGGGCTGCTGCAACAAGTGACCACATACCGGGGGGCTGAAGCCACAGAAATGTTTTCTCTTACAATTCTGGAGGCCATAAGTCCAAAATCAAGGTGTCTGCATGGCTGTGCTCGCTCCAGAGGCTCCAATGGGGAACGCTTCCTTGCCTCTTCTGCTTCTGGTGGTTCCAGGCAATCCTCGGCATTTCTTGGTTTGTAGACGCATCACCTCAGCCTCTGTCTCTGTCTTCACGTGGTCTTCCTCCCTGTGTCTGTGCCCTCTCTTCCTCTGTCTCTTATAAGGACACTCGTCATAGACCTAAGGCCCACCCTAAATCCAGGATGATCTCATCTTGAGATCTTTAATCCTTTACATCAGCAAAGATCCTTCTTCTAAATAAGGTCACATTCACAGGTTCTGGGGTTAGGACATGGGCACATCTTCTTGGGGTCACCATTCAACCTCGTAGACCTCCTTTGTGTTTTGTGATGGGAACGTATACCCCGTGAATGGTGCAGGCCACCCAGGAGCTTCATTCATCTGTAGCTGCTCTTCCTGCTTTTCCAGGAAGTCCCCATAATCTGGGTTTCCAGGGCCACTGTGCCCTCTGCTCAAGCTCTTGCCTCCATTTCATCAAGCAATATTTAATCTCCTGTCCTTTAAGGGGCCCATTTCCTTTTTAAAGTAGACCTCCAAACTTGAAAGTAACAGCCACATGAATACATGGCTGATATTGAGCACGCTCTACTCTCCCCGACAGATGCCAGCTCACCTTGTGAAGCTTGGAACAGAGAAACAAAAACAGCCAGAAAGCATCTGGATGAGAACTGGAAACATGGGTTTGGATATGGAGCTAAAGCTCTTTTCGCAGATATTCGGCTAATATTTACTTTAAATTATAAGGATAGGATAACCATGTAATATGTTTGCTAATGCTTGAAGAGGGGCTGGGGATCAACCTTCTCCTTTTGGGGCGTGTTTGCTCATTGGCACTAATTTCGTGATCCAAATAGAGACTGCTTTCTTCTACAGTAACTCACTGCTGCTTGAAAGGCAAACCCCTGACACGGTTGGGCCAGTCCTTGCACACGTCCAGCCAGTGTCTAAGCATTGGGATGCACCCCATTTCCCATCACCATGCCCTACACCTTCCATTGTGAGGCATCCTCCGAGGTGGAGAGCTCTGGACAGAGATGTAGGTTGTAAGGCTGTGTCTGATCTCCCTGGTCTTGCCAGACCGCTAGATGGATGTGTGGCACATGCCATGGGTGGCTCTGCCTCCCTGAGTCAGGCTGGACCAGTGACTCTCCTCTCAGGGACTTCCCTGTAGAAAAACCTGCACGTAGCTCTGGGAAGCTCTCATTTTTCATTCTGTTTAAGGGGGGTTTTTAAGGCAATAATCCTGCTTCTAGGAACTCATCCTAGGGAATATTTATATTTAAAAAAGCATATAGACGTATGCACAAAGTTATTCATTTGCTGTAATCTGGATGTCCCTCAGCAGGACAGGGGTGTTGTAAGTTAGCACACACACATACCGAGAACAGGTCCACAGCCCTTCGGAGGATGGAGCTGGTTCTTGAAGGACCCTCTCTGGCCCCGAGCGGCAGGGGAGGGCGGTGGCCAAGAGTCCTGGCTGTGGGTGGGGCCTGAGCACCTGCTCTCACACCTGAGCGCCATCATTTGCTGCCCATGGCCTTGGGTGAATTACCAGGTACTCCGGGCTCCCCTTCCTCCTCCGTGAAGTGGGAGGGTCACACAGCGTGGCTCATAGGGTGGTGTGGGGTTAAATGAGTTCATGAGGGCAGAACGCTCAGAACAGGCAAGAACTCATGAGGGTTAGCCATTATTTAGGACGTGCCCTTAAGTGAATAAAACACTGTGCAGACGAGGATCCTAATTTCTGTTCTATACGTGCTGCGATTGGTGCTGGTGCGTTAACACATCTGTTGGAAGAGCTTGGGATTTCGGGTGATTTTATGAAATCATTTGTTCAATCAAGGGCTTGATTTTGCTGTTCCACTTCAGATTCTTTCACTCCTTCACTGAACAAATATCCACTGGGCGGGCCGTGGCAGTGGAGAGCAGGTTGGGCAGTCAGGTCCCAGACACAATGCCTCCTGGAGGGAGGAGCTAGAATCCCACAGGCGCAGAATTAATCTCTCCATCCCAAGTGTGGTGAGAGCCAGAGGGGGTGGTCCAGCTGCCTCCTCGTGGGGCCTGGCCTGGTGTCCAGGCCTGGAGGCCCCTGGAAGACGTCCTGCTGGGGCTGATCTCTGGAGGATGAGCTGGATTCCCAGAGGAAAGGGGGGGATTCTGGTAAAGGTGGCAGCAGGGAGGAAGGCCTCCGAGCTGGGAGGGGAACTGGTGGCAGGGGAAATCCTTTCTGGAAGCGAAGAGCCTTGTGGAAAACAACCAGCCAGATAAGGGACTAAGTGAGGACTTAGACAGTGGGGGGATGTGATTGAATGCAGGGTTTAAAAACATCCCCCCAGCTGCCCAGTGGAGAGTGGGCTAGTTGCCTTCCCTGCCGCAGAGACATCCTGGGGAGAGGGGAGGGTGGCTGGGATGGGGGGCTCTGGACGCGGGGATGAATTGATTGCCCTGAAAGAGGATCTAATTTAAATTCAGAGAATCTCTGAGTTTAACCTCATTAAAGAGGAATGCAGTTCGACAGGGGAGAGTTTGGTAAATTAACACATGAATTGCTGGGAACACAAGCAGCCTGGATTAAAACCTTTTAAAAGCAAATAAATATCCCATGGGACAGGACACACTGCCTAGCTCACTTAGCTGTACGTGGGGGGCCCAGGGCCAGGGAGCGGCCAGGGGCTGTGTGCTCTGCTCTGCCAGCTAGGCTGGGCACCGCTCCGTGCTCTGTTCCCTGGGACACCGGGGTGGGCTCAGAGGCCCAGGTCTGAGACAGAGGCTGGCCGCCTTTCCAGTCTGTTCCCAGATTTCCTGCAGCACTGCTAGCAGGGGGGGCTGGTGGATTTGGAGGGAATGAAGAACAGAGGGAGATTGGCAGGCTCTTCGAAGGCTGGGCCTTGTCACCGTGCTAGGGACGGGCCCAGGCCACCGGCGACCCCACCGTCTGTCCGCGGGGGACAGACAGCTGCCCGAAGCAAGGCTCTGGCAGGGCCACCTCCCCAGGACATCCCCGCAGTGACCACTGATTAGCGACGGGAAGGAGGGGCAGTGAGGTCGTTTCCTCTGGCCCTTCCGCCTGCCCCTGGAGGGAGACCCAGGCGCTTCGGCGAGCAGGGTGGCCGTGTCCATATGAGGCTTTGAGAATGCTCGAGGAAATGTTTGGGGTCCTGTGCATTGCACCCCTGGCTCTCAGCCTGAGGGGTCTGCAGCGTGGAAAGGCTTCTGGGCCCTGGGCCGGGTGCCCGGTTTTCTCGGCATGGGACAGCCGAGGCTCCGAGCTCAGCCACTGCTGCAGAACGCGGCCGCTCCTGGGCGCCTGGCCTGGGCTGTCGGGCTGGAACAGGAAACCGGCCTCTGCGGAGACATCCTCCACAGGGCAGGGACATGGAGGCCTCTGGGCCTCCAATAGCATGTGCTCAGCAGGACATCAGAAAGCTCTAGGACCCCAGCTGTCTCTACAACCCACGGACTCAGACAAAATTGGGCTCTTTCCCAGTGACCATGGTGAAAACAGGGCGTGACATCAGCTAATTCTGGAACGTGGGAGGAGGGCGGTTGCATGGATCTGCTGAGCGTCACGGAGGGTGGCAGGGCCTGGAGATGCTGGAAACCCAAGTCTGGTTTTGGACTTGAAGTTTCTGTGGGGAAACCACCACTGCAGAGGGCAAGTGTGGGAGCTCAGAATCAGGAGGGGGCCACGGTTGGGCGGTCACTCTGCGTAGCCGTGGGCAGGCTTCCCTGCCGCAGTTTGAACATTGTCTGTCTCGGGTGGTGGATGACCCGATTCCAGCCAGCCCCAGCAGTAAAAAGATGTACGGGCTCCCATGTCCGGACAGTCCTGGGGCCAAGCTGCTGTGACAGTCCTAGGATCAGAGTTCCTGCTCACACTCTCAGCTCTGCTTTTGGCGCGGCCTTCCCTCCTTGGGGCAGAAAGGGCTACTTCACCTTCTTGTTCTCCTTTCCCTGGAGAGACCAAGGAACTGAGTCTCCTTGGCCATGATCAGCCTGTCCCGTGACCTGGGCTGACTGAGCCCTACACCGAGCACCACAACCAAAAAAGTGGGCTCCGAGGAGGAGTTCCAGGCCTGGGATTGGAGTCCCTTGCAAGTATGTGGGGTGGGAATGGGAATGGGGGACAGTCTGCTCATCGCCCCCACCATATCACCTGCATTTGGGTATTTTAAATCCCATCTTTCTAGGTACCTCTTCTTTTTCCTCAAAGTACATTTTCATTTCTGAGATTTCTGAATAGAGTCATTTACAGCATAGTGGCTTACAGCTGTAATTGCCAAAAACAAACAAACAAAAAAAAACCCTGTGCAGAAAAGGGGATTTGGGGATTTCTTGGCTCGTGTAAATGGACCTGCAGAATGAGAATGTTGTTTTCCTGTCGGTGATGAACGTGATGCGGTCACGCTGTAGTGACCGGTGGCCCCGTGGCCACGGTTTTGGGTTTAGGAGATGCTTCCCTCTGCACGGTCCTCACTCCCAGCTGGGCCGCTGTGGCCCTTTTCCTCCCCGGATGTCCCACGTGGAGATCTCTGGGACAGGGGCCAGTGGAAGGGCTCATTGGGCCTTGGAGAGGACCCCCTCCATAGGGGAGGGACCAGAGGTGCGTCCCACTGTCGGCAGGTCCGCACACGGGCCTGGCAAACAAACAGCCCCACTGCTGGGCAAGTCCCGTGCAGAGCACCTTCTAGTGCTCCGGCTGCTGACGGCACAGAGCCGCGATCCCGTCGTGTGGTTGCGGGGCATCAGTTTCTTTCTTTTCTTTTTTTCCTTTTTTTTTTTTAGCAGCTTTATTTCTAATAGCCAAAAACTAGAAACTTAAATGTCTATCAAATTATGGTATATCCATATAGTGGACTACCACTCAGCAATAAAAAAGAAATGAGTGACACACACAGGGATGAGTCTCCAAATCATCATGATGAGTGAAAGAAGACAGTTGCAGTTTCTGGACGTAATATTTAGTTCTAGTGACCCTCCTTCCCCTGAGTGAATCCGGCACCTAACATGAATGCATCTCGTGAGAAGGGCCAAGGGCTCTGTTTTCCTATGGACATCCAGTTGTTCCAACACAGTTTCTTGTAAAGACTCCTTCTTATGTTTCGTTGCTTCTGCGCCTTTGTCGAATCCGTTCTGCTGCCTGTTCTGTTGCACTGATATATTTGTTGGGACTTTATGCCGATGTCACGCTGCCTTGATTACCGTAGCTTTGTAGTGAGTCTTGAAGTCAGGGACTGTATTCCTCCACATTATTCTTCTTTTCTAACATTGTTTTGGCAGTTTTAGGTAGTTTGCATTTCCATACAAATTTTAGAACCAGCTTGTGAATTTCTACATAAAAGCCAGCTGTGCTTTTGATTGGGATTGTGTTAAATTTATAGAGAAATTTTGGGGGAATTGACATCCTAACAATATTGAGTCTTCAAAGCCAGTAGCGTGGGATGTCTCTTCATTTATTTAGGTCTAATTTAATGTCTCTCAGTAATATTTTATGGCTTCTAGTGAACAGGTATTACATGTGTTTATTGAATTTTTACTAAGTATTTTATTTTTTGATTCTACTGCAAGAGGAAGTCTAAAACTTTCATTTTCCAATTGTTTGTTGCTAGGATGTAAAATTACAATCTGTTGTTGTATTTTAAACTGTGTTCTGTGACCTTATTAGTTCTAATAGTTGTTTCATAAATTCCTTAGGATTTTCTATGTAAACAGTGGTGTTATCTGCACATGGATAATATTACTGCTCCTTTTCTAATCTCTGTTCTGTTTGTTGCTTTTTCTTGCCGTATTATAATGGTGAGGACTTCCAGTGTAATATGGAATATAAGTAAGGAGAGTAGACATCATCACATCAGTCTTTTTTTTATTTTATTTTATTTTATTTATTTATTTGACAGAGAGAGACACAGTGAGAGAGGGAACACAAGCAGGGGGAGTGGGGGAGGGAGAAGCAGGCTTCCCGCTGAGCAGGGAGCCCGATGTGGGGCTCGATCCCAGGACCCTGGGATCATGACCTGAGCCGAAGGCAGACGTCTAACGACTGAGCCACCCAGGCGCCCCACATCAGTCTTAATAGTAAAGGGGAATGTGCAATCTTTTTCAACTTTCAGTGTAACTTTAGCTTAGGTTTGTGCGTGGGTCCCTTTGGCAGATTGAAGATGTTCCTTTCTAGTCCTGGTTTGCCAAGATTTTAAAAATCATGAATGGCTGTTGAATTTTGTCAAATTGCCAAGTGCTTTTTTTGGTGACTGTCGAAACAATCATATAATTTTCTTTTATTCTGTTAATAGCACAACTTATATTTAGTGCTTTTTGAATGTTAAGCTCGCCTTGTATTCCTGGGATAATTCTCACATGCTCCCATGATATTATCCTCTTTCTATGTGACCGGATTATATTTGCTCAAGTTGATTAAGGACATTTGCGTCTATGTCCACGAGGCATATTTTCCTGTGATTTTCAGGTTATTGTGTTAGAATTATGCTGGATTCAATGGATAGGCAAAGGTTCCCTCCTCCCTTCTTTTCTTTTCTTTTCTTTTTTTTTTTTTAAGATTTTATTTATTTATTTGACAGAGAGAGAGACAGCGAGAGAGGGAACACAAGCAGGGGGAGTGGGAGAGGGAGAAGCAGGCTTCCCGCCGAGCAGGGAGCCCGATGTGGGACTCGGTCCCAGGACCCTGGGATCATGACCTGAGCCAAAGGCAGACGTGTAACCCACTGAGCCACCCAGGCACCCCCTCCCTTATTTTCTGAAAGAGTTTGTAGAAGAGGGATGTTATTTTCTTCTTTAACAGATACAGGGCTGTTCAGAGTTTCTGTTTCATTTTGTGTCAAATTTGGTAAGCTGTATATTTTTCATGAAATCTGTCCATATAAGTTGCTATATTTGTCGGTGCATAGTTATATTTAAATACTCCCTTATTTTCCTTTTAAAATCTGTAGGTCCTTTGGCGATAATCCCTCCTTCATTTCTGATAGTGATAATTATCTTCCTTTTCTTTTTTTCTTTTCTTTACCAATACAGCTAGGGATTTATAAATTTTGTTGCTCTTTTTTTCCCCCATTTCATTGATTTATGTCTTATCTTCATCATTTCCTTCCTTTGTTTAATTTAGGTTTACTTTGCTTTTTTTTTACTGGGTTTTTGAGTCATACACTAGTTCATTATTTTTGAACTTTTTTCTAATATAAATATTTAAAGTTGTAAATTTCATCTGAAGCAAATCCCAAAGTGATATTAGTAGTATTTTTATTATCATTCAATTAGAATATTTTCTAAATTTCCCTTGCGTTTTCTTTTATGAGACATGGATTATTTACAAGTAGGTTGTTTAATTTTCACACATTAACAGTGTTTTGATATATCGTATTGTTAATTCCTAATTTAATTCCACTTTGGTCAGAGAATATACTTTGCATGGTTTTATTCCTTTTATATTTAATAAGTCTTATTTTATTGGCCTGTACACAGCATATCTTGGTGAACATGCTCTGTGGACTTGCCAGGAATGTCTATTATGCAGCTTTTGGATGGAGTAAAGAGCAAATCTATAGCTTTACTCATTTTTAATCTGTTTATTTTGTTAATTTATGAGGGATGCTTGTAGAATAGTCTATCCTTTTATGTTTATTTATTTATTTTTAAAAAATATTTATTTGAGAAAAAGAGAGAGAGCATGAGCAGGGGGAGGGGCAGAGGGACAAGCAGACTCCCTGCCGAGCAGAGAGTCTCATGTGGGGCTTGATCCCAGGACCCCGAAATCATGACCTGAGCCGAAGGCAGACGCTTAACTGACTGAGCCACCCAGGCACTCTTGTCTATCCTTTAATTCAATTTTTGCTTTATAGAGTTTGAAGTTCTATTGGGTGTATGCGTGTATGTGATTGTTTAGTTTTGTTGTTGCTCAAATATCATGCATGGGTGACCCTCAAACAACACGGGTTTGAATTGCATGATCCACCTATATGAGGATTTTTTTAGATAAATACAGTACAGTGCTGTAAATGGGTTTTCTCTTCTTTATGATTTCCTTAATAACATTTTCTTTTCTCTAGCTTACTTTACTGTAAGAATACAGTATGTGATACTTATACAAAATATGCGTTAATCGACTGTTTATGTTATCGGTAGGGCTTCGGGTCAACAGTAGGTTTTTTGTAGTTATATTTTTGGGGAGTCAGGCCATACATGGAATTTTGACTGCACTGGAGGCCGGTACCCCAGCCCCTGCATCGTCCCTGGGTCAACTGTGATTTCTTCATGTATTCAATACCTTACGAATGATATGTTGTAGAGACTCTGGAGTCTGTTCTGTGCCTCCAGAGACTACTGATTTTCTTTTTTAAGCAGGCAGTATATGTGGCTTTGAATTCAAACTTGAGATCCCTTCTCTTGCAGTGAATAGCTCATGTCTAATTAAGTTCTTTTAGCCTTCGGGCTGCGAGGAGCCTGCCCTGCATAGGTGTTGTTGAGTGGCCAGCCAGATACTTGGGTTGAGTTCATATGCAGTCCCATCTCTTGTTCTGGCTCTCCCCTCTCCAGTGGCCCCCGTTTCCTCCCCAGCAGTGTAGTTTCCCTGAGCTCTCTCCTCTGGTGCTAGAAGCAAGAGAGACTGACGGTTTGCTCTCGAAGTTTAGCTGCTCTGGATGTCTCAGATGTGGGTCTGTTCTTAGACTCAAAGTCATGACAGTGGGAAAATTGCCCCACGCTTGTCCCTTCTTCCGAATGTCTACTCCCCTCCAGTGTCTGCCTTCTATTGGTCATTCTCCAGTGACCTCAGCCTTAAAAAAAACAGACTGAAGATTTTAGTTGTTATCTGTAGGAGAGTTGACCCCACAGGAGCTATTTGTCCATCACCAGAAGTGAAATGGTCCACCTGCTTTTTATTTTCCAGACGTTGTTGCTGTTGATGTATATACTTTGATTCTGTCCTCCTGAACTTACGTTATTTTATCCTTTTGCTTTTATTCCAATAGGGGCTTTTGTAGGCAGCAACTGCACATGAGGTTATTCAAGCTGCCGTGTTTAATCCAAAATCTAGAGTGTTTTCTTTATTTGAATTATTTCCAAAAAATTTCTGGGTTGAAGGACATAAACACTTCCAAAGCTTATGGTAAGTTGACATGTCTTAAGTTGTGGTTTTATCCATTTGCTCCCTGTCCAGCAGGAAGGGACCTGGTCTGCAGGAGCCCCCCTCCTCCCTCCCCCCGCCCCCCGCCAACTTCTCTTTGTTCTGACAGTAGGAGAAACCCATAGTTACGCTTGGAGCTGCAACCGAGACCAGAGAGTTGCTGGGCAGAACACCCAGAGGGAAGGCTTTTTCCAACCCAAGAAACAAATCCCTAACTTTGTTGACTGATCTAAGGCGGTATATCCTTGGGAATAATTAAATTCTCACTGGGTTGGGTTTACATTTTTACCATCTCTGCCTCTGCTCATCTAATCATCTTGCCCCAAGTTAGGATTGTTGGTTTATCATGAAATTAACTCCTGGCCAGTTAGAGAACCAGGGTGGCAGTGAGCCGTAGAGGAAACTGTTAGGAGGTCTTATGTCAGGTGGTGTTTGACTCGACCCTGGAGACTCTGCAGTAGTTAGGCCGGTTCTCAGAGGCGGACATAAACCAGCAGCTTCATGGTTGACCAGGGGAGAAGCCGGCAGCTTGATGATGTTATCGACCTGGTGCTGTCCCAGTGCACTGGGTCGTCTCCTCTGTAGCCACGGTCAGAATCTCGGGGGCTCAACCATGGCTGCCTTGTCTTCTTATCTTTTCTTTGGCTGCTTTGTGACACTCTCTGTGGACAGGGAGTCTCAGTTCTGCTCAGCCTCTCAAACTGCTGGAGACGGAGGACAGATTTGCCGCAGAGAGAATGTCGGTGTCCGCCCGGCAGAGAACAGCCATGGTTTCAGGAGGGCTCCCCTGGCTGGCGGAAAGCTGATGGTTCAAAAAGTCCTAGGTGAGCTGTTCTTGCAGGAATACACCTGAGCCTTGAACTGTGGGTTTAGGGGGGAAGGGAGGCAGTGAGGAGGACACTGTCTACTCAAAATGTGATCCGTGGCCCAGAAGCATCAGGATCACCTGGGAACCTGCTGGTCCCGCCCCAGAGCTGCGGATCTGCATTTTAACCAGACCCCCACCCCGGCTGATTGCTATGCACCTTAATATTGGGGAGGTACTGATCTAGGAAGGCACGTCACGTGTGAGGATGCTCACCCGAGAAATGCGCTCAGGCTTTCTTAGGCTGAAAGGAACGTTCCAGGGTAGAGGCTGACCTGGTGAAACAAAAATGGAGAGCATTTCCCAGCCAGAAAACTTGCACTCGGGCAGCTCTGCGTCTGCTCCATAACATCAGGAAGCACTGACGTCATATTACTTGATTTTTCTGGGTTGGTTTAAAGCCCACCTGTAAGCCCCTGTTCAGCATCATCGCGACATGACCAGCATGGACACTTACCAGCACACCTGTCCCGTGTCTGGGGCCCGTGCCCCCCACGGGGCCCTGCTGCCTGCTCTCCCTGCTGGGGATCATCGGGAGAGACATCTGAGCTTCACGAGAGGGCTCCGCACTTGCTGGCATTCCTTTTCTTCATGGAGGGAAAAGGGACTCCTTGCTCAGATGAAGCATGTTTACAGATCATCTATGCTGTACTAGGAAATGCTTCTAGAATATATTTCTGAATTTCATTTTGATGTCACCAAGAACAGTCTCTCTGATGACACAGGACTTACAGGATGGGCCCGCTCTCTCCGGGTCATCACCACCAGCGCCATGGGGCAGACGGGGTGGGGGGCTCCGAGATATCGGTGCGGACAGCCTACCAGGGGGTTTGTGATCACACTGGATCTGAGAACCTCTGAGACCCATGGAATTCTCTTGACTTATATGCCGGTGTGATAAAGACTTGGCTCTTTCTGGGGAAGTCGGAGGGAGACTGAGCGGAGTGCTTAGGTACAGTTAGAAGCACTTTACAATTTTCATCGAGTTGCACATTTCAGAGACTTTTCAGCCGAGGCTGGCCTCCAGGTGGGGCAGCACCCCGAGCTGGTTTCCCAGGGGCCTTCCCTGTTTTTTGACCACATTTCCCTATCAGAACCTGGACTAGGAAGAACCCGCTGGGGGATGGGCTTTTCTTTTCCAGGCAAGCCTTGGGTACTGGGCTTGCGGCAGAAGCTTCTTCCCAAGCATGTGGAGAGACAGGATTCTGAAGGTGATGAAGAGGCTTACCATAATAGTGGGGTGACGAGCGTCCCCCAAGAGATATGGCCAGGTCCTAACACCTGGTATTTGTGAATGTGACCTTATTTGGAAATAGAGACTTTCCTTTGTAGATGAAATTAAGGTAAGGATCTCGAGATGAGATCATCCTGCCTTAGGGTGGCCAAAGTCCAATGACAGATGTCCTCAGAGGGGCAGGAGTGGAGAGGAAACACAGAGACACCAGGAGAGGCCACATGAAGGGATGATGTGGTTGCAAGCCAAGGGACGCCTGGGGCCATCAGGAGCAGGACGAGGCAAAGAAAGATTCTCCCCAGAGTCCCTGGAGGGAGCACAGCCCTGCTGACACCTTGCGTCCTGACTTCTGGCCTCCAGGACCATGAGACAATGCATCCCATTGTTTGAAGTCACCCCGTTTGTGGTCATTGGTTTCAGCAGCTCCAGGACACCAACACCCCTCCCTTCTCAGAAACCAGCAGCCCAGCCCGGTCCTGGCAGCCCTCTGCCCTTGGCAGTGATCTCTCCTCTTGACAGTCTCACTCGCCTGTCCAGCAGGGCCAGTCTGGGCTCTGATGAGCTGTGTCCCCCCTGGTTGGTCTTTTTGGCCATAGCCCCAGTTTTTTTGATGTTCACAAATGGGGAGGATGTTTCTGCTGCCAGGGCTTCAAGTCTTTGCCAGGTGTCCCACAGTTTGTCTGGTTCTTTTCGTATTTTTACAGCCTTTACTCCAAAGGAACTGGGTACAAATCGTTCTCTGCAGTTTGGGTCAGAAAGAGGCGGGCGTCCACTGTGAAAGGTCTGGCTGTCCCCCGCAGATGCTCGAATGTCAGAGTGGGCTCAGTCCTTGGCTCTTTTCCACCTTGCGCCGAGTTCCTGGCGGGGGTGGACACTTGTCACTTCTGCTGCCCTGCATTCAGTCCGTGGTTTTTCTTTCGGGGGAGGAGGCTTTCCCAGCCCTCCGCCCACTTAGCAGGGCCCAGTGAGAGGACATCCTGACATTTCTGCGTGGACTACTAGGGAAGGAGACTTCTGTCACCATGAGGGGAAAGCCTGCCTAAGCATGGAGGCAACGCTGGGGGAGGGAGAGGCCAGTGGGGCAGATGGGGGACAGAATTTTTTTAAAAAGATTTTATTTATTTATTAGAGAGGGGAGAAACTGAGGGGAGGGGCAGAGGGAAAGCATCTTCAAGCAGACTCTCCGCTGATCAGGGAGCCTGCCGCAGGGCTCCATCCCATGACCCGTGAGCTGACATCAGAGTCAGATGCTGAACCGACTGAGCCAGGGCTACGGAATTTAAGGAGCTGTCACTCAGGGTGGTGAAGGACAGGTTGGCCCTGGACACACCACTGAAAGCAGAGCTGAGATAGGGAATTCAAGAATTCCTCATGACACCGTCTGAACGTCGGGATCCCACTCTGCCTGAAGCTGTTGACCCCTGAGTTCTTCAGAGCGTGAGCCTTTATGTTTTCTTTTGCTCAAGTGATTTTGCGTTACATTTCCTATCTCTAGCAACCAGCTGAGTCCTTATAATATACGTCCCCCTCCCGCCCTGTGTTACTCCCCACCAAGGTTGCAAGAGGCCTCTGGATCCTTTCCCAGGGTCTGTCTGAGGATCTACCACGGATGTCCCAGCATCAGAACACAAATCTCCAAGATCTCTCTTTGGTTCTTCCAAGAGGCTTACTACATCTCTGTGCAAATGGACCTTCTTTAACTCTCCTTTGAGATTCCCACCCCCCAAGGAGGGGGACTCTCCTGTGAGCGGACTTATCCTGGGACCCTCCCCGCTATGAACAGCCAGCAGAAAGAGCTGGGAGATCCTAGAAGAGGCATTGGGTCAAGGAGTGCTGTTTTAATTTCAGAGAAACCTTGAGCAGTGAGTGGTGAAAGGTGGTTGTCAGGAAAATGGGTCTGATGGTCTCAAGCCCTAGATGGGCAGATGGTCCAGGACTATAAAAGGAAATTAAGTTTTCAGAGAGCTGAGGCAGCTCTCAGGGGCACATCCTCATAAATATTAGTGGGATCTCTGGGCGAGGATATCAGGGCCCAGCCTCGCTGCCTGTCCTGCCTCAGACGCTCTGCTCCCAGATGACGCAAGCCTGGGGTGGCCTTGGTGGAGGACACTTCCCATAGTTAGTCTGCCCTTTCCCTGTTCCCTCTTCTGTGCTCACAGCCAATACATTTAAAATGAAAGGTTGTGACTTGACAAATGTGCAAGAGCATTCATAAACCATCCCATATGGTAGAATTACAGAGAAAACCAGAGTTTTGTGTTAGACACGATTATGGCCCTTGAAGATGTCCATGTCTCCATCCCCCAGGCTGTTAATGTGTGACCTTGCCCAGCAAAGGGAACTTTGCAGATGTGATTAAATTAAGGACCTGGGATGGGGGATGACCCTGGCTTATCTGCGTGGATCCGGTATAATCGCAAGGGTCCTTATAGGAGGGGGCAGGAGGACCAGAGTCTGATGACAGGCAGAGATTGGAGCGGGGTCAGGATGGGCCCAGCAGCCAAGAGTGCAGGAGGCCTCTAGAAGCTGGAAAAGCCAAGACACGGGTGTCTCCCTGAAGACTCCAGAAGAACGTAGTGCTGTTAGCGGCTTGCGTGGAGGGCTTCTGGCTCCAGGACTATAGAAGAATACACTTGCTGTGAGCCACCAGGCTTGTGGTATCTGGTTGCCACAGGAAGCTCAGACCTTTGCCTGGAGGCTGAGAAGTACAAGAGATGCTCGGCACCAGGGGCCTCGGGGGCTGGGACCCGGCCACAGTCCGTCCTGCGGAGGCCACTGGGGACTACTGGGGGGCCACTGGCAGAAGGGGCTGCACAGGCCGGCGGGAGGAAGGCTCAAGGCCCCTCCTGGCTCTGAATCGGGTTTGAGACATCACACGGGTGGACTCTCCCTCTTCGGACGAAGCGGTCTCTGATGCTTCGGGGGCCTTCTGGTTAAAATATTACATTCGAAATGCGAAAGGTCTCTGAGGCACGTTACAGGTAACACTGGGAGTCCTGACTTGCAATTGAGAATGCGGAGGGCGGCAGCCCAGCCTCTGGGGCCTAAAATTCCACTTCACTGCCTTGCTCTCGACGCATCCCCCTGTGCTGACTTAAACTGGCAGGACTTACTTCTCCTTGCTCAATCCTCTCTGAGAAGGAGGAACCCTCCGCCGATGCCCTCTGCCATCCCAGAGACGTGGGAATAGCAATGAACAGGTTTTGTGCAATCTCTTTATGCAGAACACTGAGTTTATTGCTCACAGAGATTGAAATCTGCAACAAACCCTTGCTTTCTGGTCTGCTGAGCAGCACGTGGGGAAAATGCGCACTTAATGATACAGTATAAACTATAGAGAGCTCAGCTCTTATAATAATTTTGTTACGGTCAATCTAAGCCTAATATCCTCTTCCATAGCGTTTGCTGCCATTCTGAATCTTTTCTCTGAAAAGCAATAATAGGAAGGCCATCAGCAGAGCTTATGAGAAAATGATCGTGCTTAAAATAACCCCGGCTGCTGGCCGACAGCGCCACAGTCTCGTCGGGAATGACCCCTGGTCTGCAGCCCGGGGGGGACCTGCCCAGCGCCATCTGTGAGGCCGGCCAGCACTGACCTGCCGCCCTCCCGGCATCCCTGACGCTCCTGTCCTGTCTGCACGAAAGGCCACTGGCTTCTGGAAGTGGACAGCAGCTTGGCCACGCCCGCCCACTTCTCCCTGGGCTGCCAGGACGAGCTCCCAAGGGGGCAGAGTGCCCCTCCCAGACGCCTTTGCTGGAGGTCAGGCTTGTGGCCGGGTGGGACGTGAGGCCCCTGCCATGTGGCGGCTTCCACAAAACACCTGGCACTTGTCTGTCCATCCCGTGAAGTTTCCAGAGTGGCAACAGAGGCCTGGACCTGTGCTCCCTAGCATGCTGGACTCTGCGGGCCTGATCTTCCAGAACCTTCCAGCAGCTGACCAAGTAAGGAGCTCCACCTGTGCCATGTGCAGGTGGACAGGTTCCCTTTGCCTGAGGACCAGCCGGAGGTCTCGGGACCCTGCTGTTCGAGGGGTGTAACAATGGAAAGCCTGCTTGCACGCTAGTTCTGTTTTCCAGTAGCCCTGGTAGAACTCCACCATGGAGAAAGGCATCCTGTGATGGTCTTGTGCCCACTGAAAAGTGATGCCCCCGAGAAAGTGACCGTGGGACCCACGGATGCTCCCCCACTCTCAGCCCCTCCCCCTTTGGAAAAGTGACTTTACAAGCCCTGCAGGCTGCATTCCCTGGACGCCATGGTCGTCTTTCCTGTCGGCTCCTCTGTATCCAGACTCTCTCTGATACACGATGTCGGCTTTCCTTCTCTCGAGCCCGTGTTCATTTCTCTGACACTGAGACTCAAGACCCCGGTGTTGGGCGTCCGGTGACATGTGGGGGCTGCTGCAGCTCGTGGGGCCAATGTCCGCGCCGTGGTGCACAGGACGGCCCCTGTCCCCCAGGCTTCCCAGGGCACGTGACTCGCTTGCCTGCCGCTCTGTGCCTTCCTCACAGACCTCGTGTGGACACAGGGGCTGTGAGCCTGCCTCGGAGACGCTTGGGACCAAGGAGGTGACAAAGGGCGGAAGGTAACAGGAGCCTCGGCACAAAGCACCCTATGCAGGGCCTTAACCGGTGGTGTTCGTCCTCTCACGGTCCAGAGGCCCCAAGCCCAACGTCCACGTGTGGGCGGGGGTTTCTCCAGAGGCCTCCCTCCTTGGCTTGTTGACGGCACCTTCCCACTGTGTCCTCATGGGGTCTTCGCTCTGTGTGTGCGCACCCCCCAGTGTCCAAATTCCCTGTTGTAGGGACATGGGTCCTGTTGCATCAGGGCCCACCCTAACGGCCTCATTTTACCTTAATCACCTCTCTGAAGGCCCTGTCTTTAAATGCAGTCACATTCGGAGGTACTGGGGGTTAGAATTTCAACTCACAAACTTGGGGGGACATAATTCAGCCCATAGCGTCCATATCTGTCGGCTGTTATTAAAACAATGTGGAGGAAACCACCTCAAAGTGACGCCTAGCATTCTTTTCTCCTTGACACCTGCAGGCTGTGGCAATAGGGCTCCTTTGGGGCGGATCGGGGCCAGGGAGGAGGGGGAGCAGCACCAGGCTGGCTGGGTCCTACCCCCCAGTCCCCACTGGCCAAGGCCAGTCTCAGGCCAAGATTGTAGGATGTTATTTAAAAAAACCTGCAATCTTTTCATTTCTATCACATGATACTCGTTTTCGTTAAACTTCTCTTAACTCAAATCACAGCTCATCACGGGAGTCTTCTGTCTTATTTTCCAGTTGGCCTGTTGTGTTCCCCATGAAACTCTCCCCTGTCCTGGTTCCCACCGCAGTCCCACCACACACGTGGGTCTAGCGTGTGATGCCGGAGGGGCCCCGTTCAATTCTGCAGGTGCGACAGAGAACTCATTAGTGAGCAGGGAAAACATGTGAACCGATGTCACACACGAACGCAGACTTTTTGATTGCCATTAAATTCAGCAAAACACAACATAGTGGATCGTTGGGTTTTGTTAGCATTATGGAATCCACACTCTGGGTTTAAGATTTAGTGTGTAGATATGTGCTTAATTAGCATTTTTATTGTTAGTAAAACTGAATCCAGTGTATTTTCTAGGAATGCACACTTTCTCCTTAAGCCTTCTTTCGTTTTAAGAGTAAATCTTATATCGTATTATGGTTTGTTACATGGTTCAAAAGCAGATGCAGTTTTTCTTCCTAAGCCATCCTGGGTACCCAGAATTTTCCAGCTCCCCAGTTGGTGTCCTACTGGCATTTTAGGGACACTTGAGTCTGGAGTTGGTCTCACTTCACTAGTCCTTGGATCCAAGATTAGAGTGAGTCATCTTTCTATTTATTTATTTTATCTTGGCAAAATATATGTAACACAAAATTTTACCATCTTAACCATTTTTAAGTGTCCAGTTCAGTGGCATTAAATATACTCCCAGTGTTGTGTTCATCTCCAAAACTTTTCATCTTTCCAAACAGAAACTCCGGACCCTCTGAGGAAAGAGAAACTGAGGCATATTAAACATTTTGAGTTTATCTGAGCAAAAATTGATTCAATTCAGGCAGCATCCAGTCTAGCAGATAGAAAGGAACTGAGGAGCTGGACAAAATGAGCACTTCCAGGGGTGGGAGGGAGCGGGCAGTAAAGCGGGTCGGCTCTTGGAAGGTCCCTTTCCTTCAGGGGATGGATGGAGGACCTTCTTAGGTGCCGATCACATGATTCTGGTCTGAAAGGTTTAAGATTCTATTTCTGGGAGAGCTGAAACTGAAGCCAACTTAAGTCTTGGTTTGGTGATGCAGGGCTTAGCATACACGGCTCGATTTTGGACCTGCCATCTTGTTTTTAATACCATCAAACAGTAATTCCCTATTCCCCTGCATCGTCTTTTTAGACTAAAAGGCCACAAATCATTTGCCTGTCACAGGTCCTTTGTACGGTCGGTAGTGTGTGAACACGTGCATGATCGTCCGGGGGCATGAGGACACCGGAGGGCTGGGCTGTGAGGCTGGGCAAGGCTCCGGAGCAGACGCTGGGGCCGCCCCTGTCCCCCAGTGGTGCCTAGCTCCTCTGCACTCTGGGCAGTGGAGCTGCTGATAAGAATCTTCCCCCTGGGGAGAGTGGAGATCAAACTGTCTCGCCATCTGGGTTTGCATACAGTAAGAGCTCAGTACCTGAGTAAGGAAGTGTATGCAAAAGGCAGAGCTGTGCAGATTGAGAAGGTGTGTTCTTCACTGGCATGTTGGGGCCCAGTCCCTGAGCACTCAGGGCGGTGACTGTCCCCAAGATGACTCCTGGGCACTGTCCTTCAGGCACAGGGGACTGGGGCGTCCACTCAGCCCTCAGTCCAAGGGGCTTTTCTTGCTCCTCCTGTCAGCAGACTACCGGCTCCCACCTTCAAGACCCGGGGATGAAGGTGCCTCCTTCCCACGCGGGTCCCTGCTGACCCAGATGATGAATGGGGTAGGCTGGCCCTGAGCCAGGGCAGGTAATGGGCAGGCGACCCGCCCAGCTTTGCTGCGCTGGGAGCAAATGGATCTTTAAATTGAGGTTTTTAAAAAAACTTAAAATCAGGTGATTTGACCTTTGGTTCTAGAATTTGCTGCCATAACCTTTATTATCCTCCGAGGCAGCCGTGCTCTGGGCTGGCCCTGTCTGACGGATGGGATGGAGGGAATGAGAGATTGGTCTCCACCAAGGCACAGGACGTGCAGAAACAGTGGGTCTGACCTGGGGCCTTAAACATGCTGTCCTCAGACAGCAGGGGTGGGTGGAGAACAACTATGGATTCCAATAAAATGGATGAAGAGGCCCTGATACAAAGACCTTTTCAGGGAGAATTACCGTGTGGACTTCAGGCTCCTGACTGCCAAATGCAGGGTCTCTGACCTTTTCATAAGAAAGCACCCTGCTTATTTACCCACTCCACGTGATTCACACTCTGGGCGGTTTTACTGGCCACCTCCCCTGCAAGTGCACACACACACACACACACACAGCGCCTACAGGTCATAAGCCCCCTACCAGTCGGGGGCCCCTCGGACTTCCAGCCCCCATCGCCGTCGGCCACAACCAGCCTGCCGGTCACTGGCGTTTCGTCAAAGGAGCTGCAGGGTTTCTGTGCCCACAGGACTGCCGTGGGCTCTCCGCACCCCTGAAGGGGACATGTCGGCCCTGTTCTTTTGTTTAGGAGCTGAGGACCCCAGGCAGGAACCTGGGTTAGGTGGTCTCCATGCTTGAGTGGCAGATTTAGCAGATAAAAATCGAAGACTCAATCTTTGCAAGGGCATGCTTACACTAAAAGATTATTTGTTGCTTATCTAAAATTCAGATTCAAGTGGGTGTCCTGCATTTTATCTGTGACCCTACGCTGAGCCCCGCCTACGTGTCAACCTGTGACGCCTTGGTCTGTGCAGAAGCTCAGGGAAAAGGCTGGGGATGCTGTGAGTGATAGATGGCACAAAGGCCCAAGCCGAGGAGGGGCTGGGAATGGGTATCCTCTCTGTCGCAGCCTGGACGGGCATGGCTAGCGAGGACTGGGGGCCCGCAGCCCTTCCCTGCAGAGTGCCGGGGCTCCCCTGCTTGTGGGATCCTCGGGCCTAATCAGGAGACCCAGGAAGAGGCTGACACTGGGGCATGAGCAGGATCACACAGGAGGCGGGAAGACAGGACCGGTGTGAAAGGGCATCGAGGGAGGGTAGGGCCTCCGCTAGTCCCCCCCATGTTGTGCTTTGTCCCCCTCTGTTCATGCCTGATCACCTGTTCTCATGGGCTTCTGGACTCTGGGTGAATTCTCCAGACAAAAGTCACTGCCCTTCCAATTGGCTGTGCCCCTAAGCAGGTCACACAGACTCTCTGGACCACAGTGTGCCCATCTGGGAAATGGCCCAACCACAGGACGTACTCTGCCTTGTAATTTGCCCACAAAAATAAAAAGCAAACAACAAAGAGATAGCACTGTGCACCTCTTAGAATGGCCCAAATCCAGAACACTGGCAACACCAAGTGCTGGCGAGGATATGGAGCAAAATGAGTGCTTGTCTGTCGCTGGTGGGGATGCAGAATGGTGCAGCCACTTTGGAAGACAGTTTGGTGGTAACTTGTTTATTGTGATTTATTATTGATCGATATTTGGTCTTGGTCTCCACTTCTAGCACAGAGCTCCTAAGTGCTGAGAGCCACAGAGGTCTTTTTTGTTATATTAATAAGGTGACCTTTGGAAGGATGGGGCAGGTGGCCAAGAGAGTCAGTGCTGGGACTTTCATTCCCACCTCCTGACCTCTGGGGAGGGGCAAGGGTTGGGAGGTGAATCAGTGAATGCTAACGATTCTATCAACTGTGTCTACGGAATGAAGCCTCCCTAAAAACCCACAAGGATGGGATTCGGAAGCTTCTGGGTTGGTGAACACGTAGAGCCTGGGGGAGAGTGGCCCCCGGGAGAGGGCGTGGAAGCTCCTCACCGCTCCCCACACCTCGCCCATGCATCTCTTACATCTGGCTGTTCCCACGTTGTATCCTTTTATTACAAACCAGTAATCTAGTAAGGAAAATGTTTCTTAGAGTTCTGCGAGCCGCTCTAGCAGAGGATGGGGTGAGTCATGAGAACCTCTGATCTACGGCCGGTGGGACAGAAGCACAGGGGACAGCCTGGACTTGCCATCGGCGTGTGCAGTGGGGGAGGGGCGGTCAGGGGTCTGATGGCGCCTCCGGGTAGATAATGTCAGAATAGAGTTAAATTGTAGGACACCCAGCGGGTGTCAGAGACTTGCCTGGTGCTGTGGGAACCCCTCTGCCCCCACACACTGGAACTGACCATCCAGGGCACGTTTACTCTCAGCGTATGATTCCGCAATCACACTGTTTGGTATTTACCCAAAGGAATTGAAAACTTACATCCACACACAACCTGGATGTGTTTTGTTTCTTTTTAAAGATATTTATTTATTTATTTACTTATTTATTTGGTGACAGAACGTGAGCAGGGTGGGCAGGGAGGGGCAGAAGGAGAGGGAGAATCTCAAGCGGACTCCCTGCTGAGTGTGGAGCCCGAGGTGGGCTTGATCTCACGACCCTGAGATCATGACCTGAGCTGAAATCAAGAGTCGGACGCTCAACTGACTGAGCCACCCAGGCGTCCCCACAACCTGGATGTTAAAAACAAGGATGTTTACAGCAGTTTTATTCGTAATTGTCAAAACTTAGACGTAACCAAGATGTCCTTCAGTACCTGAATGGGTAAATACACCGTGGGCCATCCAGACAATGCGATATTATTCATTCTGAAAAGAATTGAGCTTTTAAGCTATGAAAAAACAAGTAGGAAGCTTAAATGCATTATTCTAAAGTGAAAGAAACCAATCTGAAAGGCTGCATGATTGTAGGATTCCAACTACATGACGTTCTGGAAAAGGCAAAACCATGGAGACAGTAAAGAGATCAGCAGTTGCCAGGGATTAAGGGGGAAGGAGGGGCGAGTAGAGGAGCACGGATGATTTTAGGGCACATTCATCCAAACCCACAGAATGTACACCACCAGGAGTGAACCTCACAGAAGCTCTGTGCTTTAGGTGATAGTGATGTGTTCATGGAGGTTCGTCAGGTGTCATGAACACACAGCTCTGGTGGGGATTGTGCATGTGTGGGGGCTGGGGACCTCTCTGTACCTTCTACTCAGTTTTGCTGTGAAGCTAAAACTGCTCTAAAAAAGAAAGTTTATTTAAAACAAAGTTAAAAGCAGTTGCATTTTAGTCAGGATCCTGGAGACACAGAACTGCTAGGACGTACATGTGAAGAAAGAGATTAATTTGAAGGAACTGTCTCACATGATTGTGGGGGCTGCAGGCTGGAGACCCCGGGAAGTGCTGACTCTGCAGCTCGAGTCTGAAGGCCGTCTGCGTCTGCGGGCAGAGCTCCCTCGGGCTCCAGGCACCTAGTCTTTTTCTCTTAAGGCCTGTTTGGATGAGGCCCACCCACAGGATGGAGGGTCATTTGCTTTTATTCAAAGTCTGCTGATTTAAAATGTTAATCTCATCTAGAAAATACCTTCACGGTGACCTCCACTGGCATTTGACCCAGTATCTGGGTCCATAGCCCAGCCAGGTTGACACACAAAGTGAACCATAACAGAAGGTTACAAATATACTGTCATCTCCAAGTTATGGCTTGAGTTCCAAAAGGTAAGGAAGTTACCTTTGTGATTTTTTTCAGTGAAAACTTCTTTTTTATGATCTTAAAGATAATGCACCCTCATGTTTTGAACCGTGAAGGACAGTAAAGAGTAGAGAGTAAGTAAAAAGCAAGTCCCGTATTTCTGCCTCCAGAGGAGCGGCTATTCACACCTGTCCTAAGCAACTGCATGCATACCCGCATACTCACATATCTCACATATGCACGCACGCTCACATATGCACAGCATATGCCCCCCATTCACATATGCACGCACGCTCACATATGCACACGTGCCCCCCACATACTCACATATGCACACACGCTCACATATGCACAGCACATGCCCCCCATTCACATATGCACACACGCTCACATATGCACACATGCCCCCCACACTCACATATGCATGCACACTCACATATGCACATGTGCCCCCCACACGTACACAATCACATATGCAAACACGCTCACATATGCACACGTGCCCCCCATTCACATACGCACACACGCTCACATATGCACACATGCCCCCCACACTCACATATGCATGCACACTCACATATGCACATGTGCCCCCCACACGTACACAATCACATATGCAAACATGCTCACATATGCACACGTGCCCCCCATTCACATACGCACACACGCTCACATATGCACAGCACATGCCCTCCCATTCACATATGCACACGCTCACATATGCACGTGTGCCCCCCACACGTACACACTCACTTATGCACACACACTCACATATGCACAACACATGCCCCCCCACACTCATATGCACACACGCTCACATATGCACACGTGCCCCCCACTCATATGCACACATGCTCACATATGCACACGTGCCCCCCCACACTCACATATGCACACATGCTCACATATGCACACGTGCCCCCCACACTCACATATGCACACATGCTCACATATGCACACATGCTCACATATGCACACGTGCCCCCCACACTCACATATGCACACATGCTCACATATGCACATGTGCCCCCCACACTCACATATGCACACGTGCCCCCCCCACACTCATATGCACACACGCTCACATATGCACAACACGTGCCCCCCCACGCTCACACCCATGTGCACAACACTCAGACATGCACAGTGCACACACATATGCACACATGCACATACACACATGCACAGTGCACACACATATGCACACATGCACATACACACATGCACAGTGCACACACATATGCACACATGCACATACACACATGCACAGTGCATACACATGCACGTGTGTGCACACAGGCACAGGTCACACACACGTGCAGCACAGACATGCATGCTCACATGCACACACACGCTCACAATGCACATACTCGCACATGCACATACTTAACGTGCACACACGTGCATACAGGTGCACAACTTTATTATTTTTTTTTTATTTTTTAAAGATTTATTTATTTATTTGACAGAGAGAGAGAGAGACACAGCGAGAGAGGGAACACAAGCAGGGGGGAGTGGGAGAGGGAGAAGCAGGCTTCCCGCGGAGCAGGGAGCCCGATGCGGGGCTCGGTCCCAGGACCCTGGGATCATGACCTGAGCTGAAGGCAGACGCTCAACGACTGAGCCCCCCAGGCGCCCCCAGGTGCACAAATTTATAGAAACAGGACAGTGTTGCACACATTGTAAGCTCCTGTCTTCACTCAGCAGCACCATGAACCCACGTGAAGGACTGTGGGTGCAGGTCATTCTCATTAACAGCTGCATTAGTTCCCATTAAATCCATGTATCATCACCGTGTAACCGACAGCATGATCGTGGGTGTTGGGTTGTTTCACTGTGATTTAAATATATATATTTTGCACGGTTGTATAGTGATCTGCTTGGGACAGATTCCCAGGACAGGAGTTTCTGAGCTCAAGGGAACACGGTTAGATTTGGATTCCTGTTGTTCTCCTGGCCTGTGGTGTGCGTGTCAAATTCCTAGTCCTGCTAGGTGCACGCTCTCAAATATTTGCCCATCTCATATGTGGGAAGGGATCTCCACCCTTGTTTTTGCACTTGAGTCCTTGAAACATATCTGTTATTCTCTGCATGTTTTAAACCCATCTCCTCTGTCCTGCTGACTGTCATGGGTAGAACAGAAGGTATTCCTTTATCAGAATCAAGGGAACACATTCCTTCGATACTCATGGCTCTACATTCAGAAGCATAGGCCTTGCTGACGGTGACTCAGGTACCCCAAGGAAGGTGTAGAGAGAATCACAGTGATGAGATCTTTAATTGTCAACACCAAGATGTTGGAAATCATTGCAGAAATGAAAATGGGATGATTAACAATCCCTCTTCAATCAAGAGTGTGTCTGCAATATGGTGCAAAGAAATATGAAGAATGGCCAGCAGTGGATCTTGATGATAAATGGGCAGAAAAGATTTATGATCTCTCAGTCCTGAGGAGAGCAAGGAGGCCATGAATAAGGGAGTGAGGGGCATTTAATTTAAAAAGAATTCTCCTTGCCAGTTGTGAGTTCCCTGTGTGCTGAGAAGTCCCTGGTCCCACAGAGAGAAAGCCCCTGTGCAAGTCTGAATCTTGTATTGGCAGATTTGCTTCCTTCAAATCCTCTTCTTAAACCATCCTCACATCAGCGGGGATGGAAGTACTCTGCAGAGGGATGCAAGCAGGCCTGGACACCCCTTGGAAGAGTGGATGGGAGGCCATGTCTGCCTCCTGCACACGGGGCCTGGGTCACCCTGGACAGCTGCTCCCCTTGATGGGGAGGCTCACTCACTCCTGTCCCCTCTCTGCTTTTTGCCTCTTTTCTCCGGCCAGCTTCATCCTGCTGGCGGTCAGGGTCGATAGATGTCTGCCTTGCTGGAGACTTGCCCTCAGGTTTGCTGAGTGCACTTTCCCTCTGATGGGGTCTGCACGGGGTCACTGGTGGGGACAAGGCAGAGCGACTGTCCATTCAGACGACACATGAGCCCCTGACCCTTGGTGGGCACTGGCTACAATGGAAGGTTACCAGCTGCGTTCCAGATTTCCAAGGGAGGCGAGTGGGCAGGACTGCAAGGGGTTGGGGCTCCACTCTGCCCTTTCAGGAGGGCAACACCATGCACAGCTCTCTCCACACCTAAGCTTTTAACCCCCAGAAACTCCAACGGCTGAACTCCACCAGGACACCCCTGGAACAGGCTTGGCCCACTGCCCCTTGGTGCCTCTGGGGCCATTCCAGAGGACTCTCTGCCCTCTCCCTTCTCGTGGCCCCTCCGTACCTGGCTGCTGGGGTGCAGAGCCTTCTTACTGTCGTGGCAGCAGCCTGATCAGATAAGAAGGGGGTGTTTCCTAAGAGCATCACCCGCAGGGTGCACATTAGATGGACGGGCGTTGCAGGTGCCCAGGCCCTCGGTAACTACCAAGGCCTTCCCTCTTACCTTCACGAAGGGTTTGGGACCCGCTACTGCTGGGGCATTTGTTGTTTGAACATACTGATGCGGGTCCCATCCCCCAGATCTGGAGTCTGACCAGTGGGGATGCAGCTCCCCGGAAGCAGGCCCCCCAGCGTCTAGCCCGGCATCCCAGTCCTGCTGAGGGAGCCAGCCCTGGGCTCCAGCTGCCAGGGGACTGCGTCCCTGTCTGTTCTGCGGTCAGATTTGTGGAGGCAGGTGAAGAAATAGTCTCCTGCATGGCTCGGTATCCAAAAGAACTGTGGAATCATCATTAAGGTCCAATAGGACCACGATGGCCATGGAACAGAGCCATCTTTCATGCTGGGAGAGAAGGTGAACTAGTTTCTCTGATGAGCTGGAGGTTGGAGGAGGTTGGAGGAGGTTGGACGAGGGTGGTGTAGTGGTGACGGAGGCAGAAAAATGCCCCCCACCCCCCGGGGGGCTGTGAGCCATGTGTGTGGAGGAGTGCCAACAGCCGACCTCTGATTTCAGAGCCGCGTTCTGGGCATGTCACCCACCTCCAAAGCCCAGCTTCCTGCCCCTTACCCAGCACGTCCAGGCTTGCCTTTTGCCTCCAGGCTGCGTTTGTCATCATTCGCTGCCTGTACCTGCAGGAAATGAGCAAGGCTGTGCTGTTTCTCAGACTGGGGTTCTAATTCTGGTTCTGCTACGGTACAGTGTGTGATCCGGGGCAAGCTGCTCCTTCTGTCTGAGCCTCAGTTTCCCAGATCTGTCGAATGGGACAGTGCCTTGTAGCTCTACAGTCAGGTTCATGGGCTGAATTGTGTTCCCCCAAATTCAAATGTCGAGTCCTAACCCCCAGTCTCTCACACTCTGACCTTATTTGGAGATAGGATCTTCACAGGGGTGGTCAAGTGACAGTGAGGTCATTGGGGGGGTCCTAATCCCATATGACTGTGTGTTTATAAAAGGGGAGATCTGGACACAGGCACGCTCGCAAGGAGAATGTGGTATGCATGTGAGGATGGCCATCGCTGAGCTAGGGAGAGAGGCCTGGACAGATCCTTCCCTCAGGACCTTAGAAAGAATCAACCACATTGACCCCTTAGCGTCAGACTTCTGGACTCCAGGGCCGTGAGACAATAGCTTTTTGGGATTTAAGCCATCCAGTTTACAGTGCTCTGTATGGCAGCGGGAGAGAACTAATACAAGCAGTAAATGGAATAATTTTGTAAGTACCCCGGCACACAGTAAGAGCTCGGTAAATGTTGGCGAATTAGCTTGGTGGTCCAGGAAATGTAGCTATGGCCCCCACCCCTTCCCCTCCCCTCCCACCTCCCTTCCCTCTACCCACTTCCACCCACCTCCCTCTCCCCCCCTCCCCTTCCCACCTCCCCCTCCCTCTCCCCTCTGCCCCTTCTTCCCCCCTCCCTACCTCCCCCCCTCCATTTCTCTCTCCCCCTCTCTCTCAACTCCGGGGTTGCTGAGCCTGGGCAATGCAGTGCAGAATGTACACGACTCAACGATGCTGTATTGCTGTGGCTTCCCAGGAAGGAGGCTCTGGGATATGGGATTGAAATAAAGCAAAGCCAATGGTGACCCGAACTGCAACTTACTTAACCTAATTGACTGATGTGGATTTCAGCATCTTATCACAGGCGGGTCCAGCGGCCTGATGTGTTTTCGCTATAACACTGACCAGAATGTTGATAGGAGAGTCATCATTCTTGGAGGGCACTGTTTTTGCACAAAATTAAGCCCTGCTCCCACTCCCTGCAAAGAGCCTCCCCCTGTCCTCCTGGGGTTCTTTCAACTCTGCCCACACACGCCATTGCTGTTCTTGTGGGCACCTCATTGCTCCCCCCCACACACCCCCATCCCTTGCCTTCCCATGCCCGTTCCCTCGAGACTTGGATCCAAGATCACCTCCTCCATGCTGCCCTCCCAGATCATCATGCCCAGGCTTTCAGAGGTTCTGGTGGAGGTTTGTCTGCTCTACAAGGCTTAAGGCAAGACCAGCCTCTGGTTCATCTCGTCCCACATTCCGGGCTACACCTAGCAGAACTTTTTGCATGTGTTTGTGCTCAATTTCTACTTTCTGCATGGATGGTGTGTTAAGAGTATTGCGAATGCAATGTATGCAGCTCATAATTTTAATTCACACCTAACTTGCTCCCTGCAACGTGCGACCATTCACCCATCCTGGGAGACTCAGGCAGGCTTCTAGGTCGGCCCATGGCCTCCCCCACTCCTGGCACTGGTCACCCATTTTGTGATTATTTTTAGCCCTCCTGATAGCCTGGTGTCTGTGTAGGCAGGGAATGTGGCTTTTTACCAGAGCAGTGGACAGATGAGTGTGTCCTGTAACATATTTTCTCTTAATATTCTCTCAGAGGCATTTTACATGAATTTATAAATTCTTCCCTGATGTCATTTTTAGTGGTCACATAATATCTTACCTTATGGATGTACCGTGATGGAGTCCACGATTTCCTTTTTCTTGTGGATATTTAATATGTTTCCAGGCGTTTGACATTTACGGCACACTGTGGTGGGTCCGGGCGTGTGCACCTATCCCTTTGCAGCCCGGGCTCCCCAGGAAAGAGTCACGGAGGTCACGTTGCTGGGTCGGCCCTGAGACTCTCCGTCCGTCCTCACAGCAGGCGGGGTCGCTGTCTGGAAGTCGGAGCGGTTGACATTGCGCCTGACCCACTGAGCCGGCCGTGGTGCTGAGAGGTGAGTCTCATTAGCTTCGGGAACTGCGGGGCTGGCTGCTGACATGTCTGCTTGTCATACCAGCTCTTGACTCGTCCTGGCCCAGCGCCATCAGCAGATCTAATAAAGGTCAAGAAGCAGGTCGTGCCGCCGGCGTGGACCTCTCTGCACAAAGCCCACCGCGTATAGCTCTTCTTCAGGCTGTCCCCACCTGATCTGATGTACAGGTGGGGCTCGGCGGCCGCTGGGGCCCGCACGGCGTCTGTGTCCTCGACGGACATATTAAGCGTGAGGCTCCCGGCTTCCCGGAGCGGCAGACCCCAACCTGAGGGCAGGCTTGGGCTGGGCTGGTCAGTCGGGCTGCTCCCCGTGTGCGGCCTGCCCGGGCAGCGATTGGCTGGATCTGAGCTCAGCCCTGACCCACGGCCCCGCCCTGGCGCAGGATGCCTGGGGCGAGGGGTCTGCCTGGGAGTCACTCTCTGTGCCAGACAGAGAGCCTGGTGCCAGCCCCCGGCACGTGAGTATCAGTCAGCCTAGTGCCAGCCCCCGGCACGTGAGTATCAGTCAGCCTAGTGCCAGCCCCCGGCACGTGAGTATCAGTCAGCCTAGTGCCAGCCCCCGGCACGTGAGTATCAGTCAGCCTAGTGCCAGCCCCCGGCACGTGAGTATCAGTCAGCCTAGTGCCAGCCCCCGGCACGTGAGTATCAGTCAGCCTAGTGCCAGCCCCCGGCACGTGAGTATCAGTCAGCCTAGTGCCAGCCCCCGGCATGTGAGTATCAGTCAGCCTAGTGCCAGCCCCCGGCATGTGAGTCCCAGTGTGTAAGGTGCGTGTGAATGCGAGCACGCGTGCGTGCGTGTGCATGTGTGTTGGGGGGTCTGCTGTAGCCTCTGTGTACATGGTCCCAGTGTGTAAGGTGCGTGTGAATGCGAGCACGCGTGCGTGCGTGTGCGTGTGTGTTGGGGGGTCTGCTGTAGCCTCTGTGTACATGGTCCCAGTGTGTAAGGTGCGTGTGAATGCGAGCACGCGTGCGTGCGTGTGCGTGTGTGTTGGGGGGTCTGCTGTAGCCTCTGTGTACATGGTCCCAGTGTGTAAGGTGCGTGTGAATGTGAGCACGCGTGCATGTGCGTGTGTGTTGGGGGGGGGTCTGCTGTACATGGTACATCCAAGAGCAGCCTCGCTCTTCCCTTGACCTGGTTGGTCACTTAGACCCCAACAGCCCTCCACGAACTAGGATGGAGCCAGATGGGTTTGGAAGCCCCTTGATTCCTGGTGGCCCGGGCGTATCCAGATTCTAACCCCAGCAAAGAAGCCTGCCCACAGTTCTGGAAGAAGAGAAACCCAAGACTCTGAGAGCACTTAGTGTCCCAGCTGTGTTGGGGTGCATGAGGCCCCTGGGGCAGCCCCGACTCAGGACCAAGAGTCAAGGGTCTGGCCAGAGGAGGGCGTCCTGTAGTCCACGGCTAGACCAAGGTCAAGGGCCTGGCCCTTAACCCACAACTCAGTGGCCCCCCAACCCCGTAGAGTTACCAGCAGAAGTCATGGGATACAGACTGGGGGTGAGTGGTGGAGTGAGACTGGGGTGTCCGAGTGGGTACATGTTGAGAGCACTTTGAAAATTCCCTCTTTGCGCATCAGATATGCTAACGTGTCTGATGAAGACACATCTCCTCCCGCCCTGAGGGTGTCAGCAGGGGCAGGGGTCCCCACCGTCCCCTGAGGTTGAGCCACCTGCACGGGGAGACAGGATGAGCGCTGAGAGGGAAGGGGCTGGGGGGAATCGTGGACCCTGCCGTGGATGCTCTCCACATGGGTCTCCATCTGCTGGAGTTCAGCCTTTGTGCGGAGCTCAATGTTGGAGGTTTTCCACAGCGTCTTTCTTTCAGTGCTGACTGTGGCAGAAATCACCTTGCCTTTTAATGATGGATTATTCCTTCAGGAACGTGGCCTGCCTTGTTGGTTAACTGAGTGTCACTGGTTTTTCGGAAAAATAACTTAAAAAAAAAATGTGGTGTTCTGTTTAGTTTGTCAACAGATTGCCTGAAATTTTTTTCAAATGTGTTTTATTGTTAATAGATTGAAAATGTTGGCACCTGGATGATCTCTTTTCTGCAGATATGATTTTAATTACCCTGGAAAACTTAGAAACCCTCCCACATGGAGGTTATGTTAAGGTTTTTGTCTTACTGTGTGTGATGCATGTGAGTGGGGACTGGCACGAGTGACAGGCTGGGGTTGGCATCCTTCCCGTGGACCCACACGTTGGAGGGTGGGTTCCGCCCAGTCAGCACAGCCGTATCGCCCAAACCCGGGGGCCCAGCCATGGCGGAAGCCAGGAGTAGGCACGGGACTCCCAAACCTGTCTGGACTCACCTCGATGCAGCCCCTAATAATGCACTCAAAATAAAAAATGCTGGGACAAAAGCCAAACTGTATGGGACTTGGGGGTATAGCTCAGGGGTAGAGCATTTGACTGCAAACTGTATGGGGCTGGGCTCTCCAGGGCAGAGCGGGCTGTGGGCTGGGAGCCCCCCAGTGCCCCCGAGTCACCTGCCTGCAGGCAGTCGGAACTGGCGCAGGCCTGCCGAGGCTCCGCCGGGGGAGGGTCCTCCTGCGGGTGTGAGATGGGGGGAGGCCACGCGTCCTTCGTTTGCTGCTCCACACACAGTACAGTGGAGTCCCTGTTCATCGGGCATTGTGAACATGTCCAGTTGTGTCCTTGGACTTTCTAGAAATGAAGTGGCTGCTGCAAGAGCAGGCCCAGGGAGGCAGGGGACGCGCCCGCCCAGGGACTGTCCGGTGTGTCCTCCACCAGCAGCCGGCTCTAGCACGGCCTGTTCCGGAGGTGGGATCCAGTGCACACTTCATTCCACGTGGTCCCCATTCGAACCTGTGTTAGCTTCTCAGGGCTGCCCTGACAGGTTACCACAACTGGTGGCGTCTCTGCACAGGGACGCCTTCTCCCCCTATGGGGGAGGCTGAGCCTCCCTGCCCCAGTCCCTGCCCCCCTCCCCCGAGCCCTGCCCAGGGCGCCGTGGTCCGGCCTGTTGGCTGGGGTTCCATCTGAGTACCTTCATCCACGGGGACAGTTTTCTAGGACGGGGGACAAACACACAACAGCTGAGCAGAGCCATTTTTTGTCCTTGTTTCTAGATGTGACATCAGCAAAAATGAGAAAGTTAAACCGCAGCCTGCATGGGGCGGGGCTGGTGACAGGGCTTTGTGTGTCTGCGGGGCTGGACGGCCTGGGTTAGCCCCACACCGAGGCTGCTCCGCGGTCTGGGCTCCTGCCGTCAGCAAGCGCCACTCCATCCGCTAGGAGGCCCTCTGGCTTTGTTAACATCCACCCCGAAGGGGCCAGGAAGCCAACTAGGAATACACCTGAGGAGCACAGCGTCTCCCAAGGATCTTTCTGTGGCGTTCTCTTGGACACACAGTGGAAACTTACAAGCCATAGGATTCCCCTTCGCCGTGTGCCGTTGTCATATAGCCGCAAAGTGGAGCTCACGGCGGAGCCAGATGCAGCCGTGTGCTGGGGTTTCTCTCTAAAGTGCTCTCCAGGTTGCTGGGGGCGAGGATGCAGTGACAGTGGATGGCAGGCCTCCGTGATGAGGGTGGGGTGACGTGGGGTTCTCAGAAAAACGTGGGCTTTCTGCTGGAGTCTTGCTTGTTCTCTGCAGGATTCCCTTTTCTGTACCCAGCACCCCTCTGGCTTCAAGAATGAGGTTCTGTTGGAATAGAAAGTTGGACAAAACAATAGAGGCAAACCTCTGCCTGTTCCAGGCGTCCCCGCCCCTGCCTGTGGCTGCATAAGGACCAAACTGAGGTCGAAGCTCTCCTGGCTTCCTCCTGCAGGCTGCTGCAAGGAGGAGAATCAGGTGTCCCCAAGAGGGGACAGGAGCTGGGGGCTGCCGAGCTCTGATGGAGGAGTCCAGGCTACACTCGTCTCGGCTACACACACAGCAGGGGTGTGACTGTGGTGTGTGCGTGAGGACAGCAGAGGAGAGGAGAATGGGCAAGAGCATTGCAGGCCCTCCTTTCTCACCTGGCTCCTTCCTAGCTCCAGGGGCTCATCTGCAAATAAAAATCATATTTGTTCTCCTGCCTTCCTCCTATGGCTGAGGGAAGGTGAGTGCATAAAGTAATGCCGTAGAAGGTGCTCGGACAACTGAACGTCTCGTGCAGAATCGCAAAGGTGCTCTGAGCTGAGGTTCCCTGATGCTCGTCATTCAGAGCCAGACTGTCTGGCAACACCCCACCACGTCACCGTGGGCTTGGTGTGTGTCTTGACTATCTCGAGACCAAGTCGCCTTCCAGTTAATGAAATAGCCGAGCAGCCGAGCTTTCTCCTGCCACTGGGCGTGGCCTCATTTTCACCCTCTGTCCTACTCTGCCTCCCTGGGTCTGTCCACCCTCCAAGTCTGAGGCCTGCAGGGCGGGGACTGGGAAGAAAATGTAGATGATCACATCTTAGATCAGTGAAGTGTAATTATTTTCCGTTTAAAATAAGAAAATGAATTAATATTTACCAACAAGGATCGCCCTGGTCTCTAGGTCAGACAATGATGCTTTACTCACACTTCCAAGGTGGGAGTGCCCCGACCCAGAGAGCGAGGCAGGGGGACCCTCAGCTGAGGTTTGCTCCCTGCAGACTGGGGAGTATTGTGTTTACATGGACCAGGTCAGTGGACTTATTGATCACTTCATCTAGATCTAAGGAGCTCATCCCCCTCAAAAAAGGGGGGGTGTACACAGTCCTGAAAATAAATGTTGGATGGAAGATGTTACCAATAACCCAAACACAAGCTAGCAGCAAAAAGTGACAGACCTTGCGTGTCCGGGACAAGCTTTCACCAGCTGCATTAAGTAGTGAAACAACCAACGAAATCAGAGAGGATCTAATTGGGTTTGATAAGCAGCTGGGCAAAAAGATTTACAATGAGTAAGAAGGCTATATGAGATGTAGGTTTACATTCCCTATGATTTTTGAAAAATTAATTAAATTCCGAGGTCATCTCCATAGAAGGGCACGCACCTATTTTAGTGATCAGTAGATGTGTTTGACAGCAGTTCACCCTGTAATCACCACTGAGATCAAGGTCCCGGATTCAGTCACCCTGGACAGTTCCCACCGCCTCCTTGTCTTTCCCACTTTGGGCTCCAGGCAAACACTCACCTGCTTTCTGTTACTACAGATGAAGTTCCTACAGAATGGAATTACTCAATTTGTCCTCCTTAGTGTCTGGCTTCTTTGCTCAGCATAATGACTCTGACAGTTGCTCATCTTGTATATATATAAGTAGATAAATTATATTTTTATTGTTAAATAGTATTCCAGTGTATGACTGCCACAATTTTCATCTATTCATCTGTTGGTACAAATTTGGGTTGTATCCATGTAAAGAAAGATGCCTCTGTTTTTCTCTGCCACAACACTCTGTTTCCTTCTGCCACGACCTGCTGTGGGTCTTCCCGCCCCAAGCCTTCCACGACACCAGCTGGGTGCCCTGCAGGTGAACTCTGACCCTGTCTACCTGGAGACGGCTCAGACCCCGCACGCAGGTCGAGGGCTCCGTGCCTGAGACTGGCCCCTCCCCGCTGGAGACACTAATCTCAAGTCCAGGCTGTCCCCCCTGCTTGCGTCCGACTGGCTATAGATCCGAGGTTCCCATGACCCCCTCCTCCGGCTGGATTAATTTGCTAGAGCGGCTCATGGAAAACATTTTATTTACTAGATTACCGGTTTATTATAAAAGGATACAACGTGGGAACAGCCAGGTGGAAGAGATGCATGGGCGAGGTGTGGGGAGTGGGTGAGGAGCTTCCACGCCCTCTCCTGGGGGCCACTCTCACCCAGCCTCCATGGGATCACCAACCGAGAAGCTCTCTGATCCCCCCTCCTTTTGGGTTTTCATGGAGGCTTCATCATGTAGGCACGAGTGACAAAATCATTGGCTGCTGTTGTTGATGGATTCAACCCCCAGCCCCCACTCCCATCCCAAGAGGTGAGGGGGGGTGGGGAGGTTGAAATTTCCAACCCTCTAGTCACATGGCTGGTTTTCCTGGCCACCTGCCCCTATCCTGAGGCTATCCAGGAGCCCCCAGCCACCAGTCATCTCATTAGCCTACAAAAAGACACTTATTACTCCAGAGATTACAAGGATTTTCGAATGGCTGCGTGTCTTTCTAAGAATTAAAGTTTAATCTCTGAGGAAATTCAGTTTTCATCTCTTTTTGGTTCATGCTTTTGAAAACTTTGCATATCCCAAGATCTCAAAGATTTTCACCTAGAGGGTTTATAATTCTGGCTTTTACATTTATGACCATCTTCTTTGTATATCTTTCTTTCATTTTTTGAGATTTATGGTTTATTAAAACATGAAGATCTCCAAGGAAGAGTAAAAAAAGTTGTAGGATATTTTACATGTTGACGTTAAAGAAAGTAATGCTGTAACATAGAGAAAAGTAATAACATTCTTCTGTTCCCCACATAATTACAAGACTTATAAAAAAATATATATGTTAAGTAATAGTTTGCTCCAGGCAATATAGATTGGGAAAGAGACACAAATTTAAAATTATTCTGATCATCTTCTACCAATACTGCTATTGTGTCTCTGACAGTTTGTGTAACCCTGGGTATTATCAAAACTTACTACGTGCAACAAAAGTCTAGGGTATAAACCATAGGTTTGCTGCTCCCACTCCTGCCCCCACCTTTTTCTTTTAGACAGAAGCTTCCCAGGGCCTGATAAGATTGTTGGTGGAGGGGTTTTGTTCGTTTGTTTGATTTGGTTTGGTTTTTATTTTTAAATTAAGTTTTTACTTTGAGGTGATTAATGCAGAGAAATAATGCAGAGAGGCCTCACGTACCTTTTACCCAAAGCTAACACCTTACAGAGGTATAGTATGGTATCACAACTGGAAATGCTGACATGATACAGCCAAGGTACACAACACTCCCGTTTCCCCCAGATCTCTGTTCTTTTCAAAGCCACACCCACCTCCCTCCTGCAGGTCCCTCCTTAACCCCTGGCGACCACTAATCCGTTCTCCAGCTCCATAGTTTTGTCATCTGAAGAATATTATATAAATAGAATCTTACATCATGAAACGTTCTGGGATTTGATTGTTCCATGAGCGTAACTCTCTGGGGATTGATGCACGTTGTAGCACGCATCGGCGGGCTGTTCCTGTGTACTGCGAAGTAGCATTCTGTGGGAGGTACCACATTTCTCGTTTGTTTGTTTTTTACACCATTCATCCATTGAAGGACAATCTGAGTTGTTTCCAGTGTTTGTCTATTATGAATAAAGGTGCTATAAACATTCATGTACAGGTTTCCATCTGAACATAAGTCTTCATTTCTCTGGGATGGTGACCAGGAGTTCAATTGCTGGGTTGTGTTGAGTTTCCATGGAAACTGCCAGACTGTTTGCCAGAGTGGCTGTGCCATTTTACAGTGATCCAGTTTCTCTGAGTTCTGGCCAGCATTTGGTGGTGTCATTATTTTTAATTTTAGCCATTCCAGTACGTATGCAGGAACACCAAATTGTGGTTTTCATTTGCGTTCCTCCAGAGGCTAGTGATGGGGAGCATCCTGTGCTTATGCGCCACTGTATGTCCCCTTAGGTAAAACGCCTCTTCATGTCTTTTGCTCATTTTCTAATTAGATTGTTTGCTTTGTTATTGTTGGATCTGATGGTTCTTTATATATTCTAAATGTCTCAGTCCTTTGTCAGATACCCTCTCCCGGTCTGTAGCTTGTCTTTTCATCCTGGGAACAGGATCTTATGCAGGGCAGCAGTTTTAATTCTGATGAAGTCCAATTTGTCAGTTGTTATTTTTGTGGATTGTGTTTTTGGTCAAGTCTAAGACCTCTGCCTAGTCTTAGATTATGAAGATTTTCTCATATGCTTCATTTTCTAACCTTTTATTGTTTCATATTTTATGTTTAAGTTTGTGGTCTATTGCAGTTAATTTTTGTATAAGGTGCAAGACACAGGTCAGAGTCCCTCTTTAACGTTTTTGTCTCTGCGTGTTCAGCTGCACTAGCCCCATTTGTTGAAGAGGCCATCTTTCCTTCACTGAATTGTTTTTTGCATATTTGTCAAAAATCAGTGCTGGCTAAAATGTCCAGCACTGTGTTGAGGAGTGGTGAGAGCAGGCGTCCTGGCCTGCTTCTCTGATCCTCCTGAGAAACTGCTCCCACTTTCATCATTAGGTGTAATGTTAACAGGAGGCTTATTGTAAGTACTCTCATCAGGTCGAGGGAAATCCCCTCTTTCCTGTTTATCTGGGAGTTTTAAATAATTACAGAGAGGTGTTGAATTTTGTCAATTTTTTTTCTGTATTGATTGATAGGGTCATGAACATTTTCTTCTTTAGTCTGTTAACATGGTGGATTACATTGTTCGAGTTTCAAATGCATCCTGGAAGAAACCTTATTTGGTCACGGTGGATAGTTATTTTTATATATAGTTGAGTTCTATGTGATGATATTTTGTTAAGGATTTCTGCATCTATATTCATGAGGGGCATTGGTCTGTAGGTTTCTTTTTTAAAAATTTTCTTTGTCTGGTTTTGGTATCAGGGGTAATGTTAACATCCTATAACGGAGTTTGAGATTTTCCTGTTATGGTGAATGGCTTTCTATTGAAAAATGGACACATTTTTAATGTTACGAGTCTTTGTATCGTATTAAACTTTCTGTTTTAACTGTCTTTTTAAAAAAAATCCTGCTCCCACAGAGTAAGGAAGGGGCGCTGCCTCATTACTGCCAGATGAATGTAGAAATCCCAGTTCCCCACTTGGCTTCCCTTGACATCCAAAGGGTGTGGTGGGGGTGACCTGGGTATGCTGTGCCATGGTAGAAGTCCTCACTGTCCTCCAAGCCTCCTGTGACTGCCCCATGGAGGGACACCTCATTACTGCTCAGTGGGGTGGAGGTCCAGGCTCCACACAGGGTCTCCACTGATGCTGCACGGAGGTTCAGGTGCCTGTTTCCAGCTGGGAAGAGTGGAAGCTCTGGTCTGAACCATCCCAGGAGGAGTTTTTAGATGCTTTGTCACAGCATCATAAGGGTTGAAGTACAGGGTCCTCATGTGGCCTTTGCTGATGTGGGTGAGTTTTTCCAGTGGTGTTTTGTTGGCATAGAACAGTTATTGTCTGGGTTTTTTTCTATCTTGCTAGGATACTCCTTTCTTCATACCTTGCATAGAAAGAGTAGGTTTTGGTCGGCCGTTTTGTTTGTTTGCACCCTTTGGCATTTCCAGGCTGCTGGCTTTGTCAGCTTTTGGGATATATGAAACCAAAAGAAAACCCAGGGGACTCACCACCCTGTCACTCCTTGGGTCCAAGATCCCTGGCTGGTCTGCATCCTTCTTTCCACCTGTTGGAGTCCTCATACATTTGTTTTATGTATCATGTCCTGCGTGTTTGGTTGGACTCAGCAGGAGGGAAAATGACATCTCCATTCTCTTGGAAGCATAAGTCCCTCATGAGCTATTTTTTAGATAATTTTATGTATGATCTGAGGGAGAAGTTGAGGTTCATTTTTTCCCCATATGAGTATATGTGTATGTCCCCGGCATCATTTCTTTTCCTGTCGTATTACTTGGGCATCTATGTTGTCTTTTTTTCCTGACACCAGCTGGGTGTCCACCAGTGCAGGTCAGTTCTGACACTAGCTCCTACTTCCGATGCCAGGAGCAGTGGGGACGCCTAGGCTAACCACACTTCTGCCTGGCTGACTCCAAATTTGAAAGTTCCCACCACTTCCTCTCAGGTTCTAACTTCTACAAGATCTCACATTCTTCAGGAGAGCACTTTACTTATGCTTACCAGTTTAGTATGAAGGATACAACCCAGGAACAGCCAAATGGAAAAGATGTGTATAGCAATGTCTAGGAGGTTGGGAAGATGGCATGGGAGTTTCCATTCCCTTTCTGTATATGCCACCCTCCTAGTCCATGATGTCTTCACCAACCCAGAGGCTCTCTGCACCTCATTGTTTAAGGGTGTATATAGACAAGATTGATCAAATCATTGACCAATCATTGCTGAACTCAATCCCCAGCCCCTCTCTCTTCCCTAGAGTTTGGGGGCTGGAGCTCAAACTTCGAACCCTCTAATCATAGCTTGATGTTTCTGGTGACCGGCCTCCATCCTGAAGCTACCTAGGGGAGACACGAGTCACCTCAGTAGCTTAAACTCAGACATAGACCAAAGGGGCTTGTTATGAATTACAAAAGATGCTCTATATCTTGTCACCCAGGAAATGCCAAGGGTTTTAAGAGTTCTCTGCTCCAGGAGCAAAGACCAAATATCTGTTTCCCATTATACAACACATTTTTATCAAAGATCAATTGACCTTTTATAAGAGGGTCTATTTCTTTTTTAAAAATTTTTATTGCTATTTATTTTAATTCCAGTAGAGTTAACATACAGCGTTATATTAGTTTCAGGTGTATAATATAGTGATTCAACGATTCTATATTTCTAGGTTCTCTGTTCAGTTCTACTGACTTATATGGATATCACACCAATATCACACTCTTTTTTTTTTTTTAAAGATTTTATTTATTTGAGAGAGAGAGAATGAGAGAGAGAGAGAGAGAGCACATGAGAGGGGGGAGGGGCAGAGGGAGAAGCAGATACCCTGCTGAGCAGGGAGACTGATGCGGGACTCGATCCAGGGACTCCAGGATCATGACCTGAGCTGAAGGCAGTCGCTTAACCAACTGAGCCACCCAGGCACCCCCAATATCACACTCTTAATTATAGTACCTTTATAGTAAGTTTTGGAATCAGGTGCTGTAAGTTCTATTTTGTTCTTTAAAAAAAAATGTGTGTATGTGTGTGTGTGGTTATTTTAAGTCCCTTACATTTCCATATATATTCAGAACTAGCTTTTCATTTTTTACAGAAAATCCTGTTGGAATTTTGATTTTGATTGCATTGGATCTATAGATCAATTTGGGAGAAATTAAGGTCTTAATAATATTGAGTCTTCCAATCTATGAACATGGATTCATTCTCATGTTCATATCTCAAAGATTAAAAATAATCTTTAATCTCTCAGCATGTTTTATTGGTTTTAGTGTATAGGGCTCACACATATTTTATTAAATTATCTCTACATATTTTATAACAATAAATAAAATAAGACAATGTATTTTAAAAATTCTATTGTAAATGGTATTTTTCAATTTCCGGTTTCAAAGGTTTATTGCTATTGTATTGAAATATAATTGATTTTTGCATACTGACCTTGTATCCTGTGATTCTGCTAAATTTACATATAAGTTCTAGTAGCTTTTTTGCAGCTTCCTTAGAATTTTCTGTGTCAGTTTCATTCAGCATCTGCTTCATGGATCCCTGGTGGGTCCTGAGGTGCGTTCAGGGTGTCTTTGAGGTCACACTGCTTTTTAAAGATGTACTAACATATTATTTTCCCTTTTTTATTGTGTTGGTATTTGCATCGGTGTGCAAAGCAATGATGGGTAAACATGCTTGTGCCTTTGCATGAACCGGGGTAGTGATACCACAGTGCCTTTGCAGACACTCTGTTCTTCACTTCCTTGAACTCACAGTAAAACACCCCAAATCCGGTTTCATGTAATGTGGCAGTAGGAATTAATGATTTTTATCAATTTGAATTCCCAAGAGCAAAATTAAAAATTCTGTGTGATGACATGGTAAGTAGACATAAAGCCTGTCTGTTGATTACTAAAGTATGATCATTGGCTTGAAGAAAGGCATTTGAGTTGTAACCTGAAAAGCAACTTTTCCATGAAACACAATATAAAACTGACACAAATCTATGATTATTTTGACTTGGGTTTTGACATTATTTTCTTGAAAATGGACAATGTGAGTCTGTCAGTTCAAGGAAAGTAACTGATGGCCTTGGGTGCTACTGATAAAATTTTGAGTTTTCAACCAAAAAATAGGATTTTGGAAACTTTATATCCACCTCTGTGGTGAGCTCAGTGGTGATATTAACAAATGTGATATATTAGTTTTGGATGAGAAATGTGCCAACAAAATAAAGATTTGTGTAAATTAGTAAAGCAATATTTTCCAAATCATCAATGAACGATGGTCCATCAGTGAAAGGTACTTTCAATGTGGAAAATAGACTAATGGGTTTTGTAATAACGGATGGCTTTAGATTGCACATAACAGACAACATTTAAGAAACTATTGCTTGCCAAGTTTTGGTATAGTATCAAATTATCTGAAAGAGCGATTAAAATTCTCTTTTTTCACGTTGGTGTGAGATCTGATTTTCTTCATATGCTTCAACTGAAACTACATATAACGGATAGAATGCAAAAGCAGATATGGGATAAAACCTTACTTGTTTATACTATTCTCATCTTTTGTGCAGATTGCTATGTTTGGTTTGCTGATCTTTTGTTGAGAAAATATTAACAGCTTTATTGAAGTATGATTGACATATAATACATTGTACCTGTTTAAGTGTGTATTTGCTAAGTTTCCACATGTGTACCCATCTGTGGAAACATCATTGTAACCAAGATAATAAACATATAGATCATCATATCCCTAGACCTCACCTTCCTGACTTCCTCTACTTCCATCTCCAGACAATTGCTGATTTGCTTTCTGTCACTATAGATCATATTTTCTAGAATTTTATATTAATAGAAACACATAGTAGTTTTTTTTTTTTGGGGGGGGGGCCTGGCTTCTTTCATTAGGTACAGTCATTTTGCGATTCATCCTGGTTGTGTAGATCAGGGGTTCATTCCTTATTATTAGTTAGTAGTATTCTACTGCATGGATGTACCATTGTTTGTTTATCCATTTGCCTGTTGGTAGACATTTGGGTTGTTTCCAGTTTGGGGCTATTATGAGTAAAGCTTCTAGGAACATTCACGTACAAGTATTTTTCATTTCTTCTTGGTGAAAATCTAGCACTGGAAAGGCTAGGTCATATATTAGCTTGATCCTAACATGCTCAGTTGTTCCTGTGGCTCCTTTAAGATATGTAATGCTGTCAATCACTCATTTGATATCCTTGTTTACTAATTATACCATCTGTGTCAATTCTGGGTCAGTTTTGATTGATTTTTCTTCCCTCACTAAAGTGTGTATTTTCCTACTTCTTTGCATGTTTGGTAATTTTTGGTTGGTTGCCAGACAATGTAAATTTTAGCTTGTAGGATGACGAATATTTTTATATCCTATAAATACATTTGAATTTTGCTCTTGGACATGATTAGTTTGCTTATAGGTAGTTTGATCTTTTGAGTCTTGCTGTTATGCTTTGTTAACTGGGACTATATCTGCATTTAGTCTAGTGTTAATTTTCCCACACTACTGCGTCAAGATGCCTCTTAGTAGCCTAATCAGTGCCTCCTGAATAGAGGGTTTTCAACTCTGACTGTTGGGAACAGGTCCTATTGTAGGACCTGTGTGTGCATTGGGCACATGCACTGATCAGTATTCAACTGAATATTTGACAGTTGCTGATCTCCAGAGTTTTCTCTTTGTGAAACTCTCCTCTGTGTTAGTCTGCCCTGTGAACTCTAGCTGCCTTGGTTTTCCCAGACTTTCAGCTACACGTCCTCAATTCAGGAAGACCACCTTGCTCTGGCTGGGTTTCCATTTCCTTGGAGGTCTGGAAACTTCCTCCAGGAAGTATCTGGGGCATTCCGAGGGCTTACCTCATTTGTTTCTTCTCTCTGTGGGTCACTGTTCTTTGTCATCTAATGCCCAATGTCTTGTGTACCACTGTTTCATATATTCGGCCCATTTTTTTTTTTTTTAAGATTTTTTATTTATTTGACAGAGAGAGAGATAGTGAGAGCAGGAACACAGCAGGGAGAGTGGGAGAGGGAGGAGCAGGCTTCCCACTGAGCAGGGAGCCCAACATGGGGCTCGATCCCAGGACCCTGGGATCATGACCTGAGCCAAAGGCAGACGCTTAACGACTGAGCCACCCAGGCGCCCCACAGCCCATTTTTTTTATTAAGTTGTTTCAGGCAGGTGAATAAATCTGGTCCCTGTTAGTCCATCTTGACTTGAATTAGAATTTTCTCTGTTAAAGATTTTGCATTGGGTGATACTGATATTGGGTAGGGTTTTCTTCTATCTTTGTTTGGTTTTGGTATCATAGTATTGCTAGTTTCACAAAATGGTTTAGGAAGGGGTCTCCTTTTCTATTTTCCCCAACTTTTTTGGGCAAGGTTTGTGTTATTTTCCTTACCATGTTTGATAGAACTCTTTAACGGAGGTGTCTAATACTAGCATTTTCTTTATGGGAGATATTCTTGTATGAGTTGAATATCTTTAATATATATAGGACTACTGACATTTTCCATTATTTCTTGAGCCAGTTTGGTAATTTTTATCTTTTAAGGAACTTGTCTATTTTGTCTAAGTTTTTGGCGTTTTGGCATAAAGTGGTTAGTATAATTACTTTATTGTCCTTATAATATTTACAGGCTTTTTGGTGATGGCTACGTACCCTCTTTTACTCTTGCTAATGGTAATGCGCGTCCTTTTAAGTGGTTCTTTTTATGGAGAATTTTTTTTTTTTTAAAGATTTTATTTATTTATTTGACAGAGAGATAGAGAGAGAATTAAGTGGTTCTTTTTAAAAGATTTTCTTTTTTATCTGCAGTTTTTTTGTTTGTTTGTTTCTTTTGCAATTTGAATATTGTGTGTTTTGGCTTATTTTTGTGTGTGTGTGTGTGTGTGTGTGTGTTTATCCTTTGTTTTTTTGAAGAGAGGTTTTCATTGAGATTCTTGGATCCATGCATTTGTTGTTTTCATCAAATTTTGACACTATTCAACCACTCTTTCTTTAAATAATCTTTTCTGCCTTTGGTCTTAGACCTCCTGATATCGTCCCAAAAGTTCCTAAGGCTCCGTTTATTTTGTTTGCTTGATTTTTTTTCTCCTGCTTCAGTTTGTACAGTTTCTACTGGTGTATCTTCAAATTTACTGGTATTTTCCTCAGTACTTACCAATTTGCTCCAGCTAATCAATATTTATTTATTTATTTATTTATTTATTTATTTATTTATTTATTTATTTAGCTTACTGTATGTTTTAGCTTGGAATTTTTATTTTGTTCCTTTTTATATCTTCTTACTATGTTTATATTTTCTCCTTTTTATGTCTATATTTTCATTTCAGTGCCTGATCCTATTTATAATAGGATTTATAGGTTTTACTGCTAATTCCACCATCTCTGTCCTTTCTTGGTCTGTGTCTATTCACCGATCTCCACTTAGAAATGGAGTAGATTTTTCTGCTTCTTCACTGTGTAGTAACTCTTTGAATACTTGGCAATTTATGTATCACATTGTTGAGTGCTGATTTTGTTGTTTGCCTTTAAAGAGTGTTGGGGTATTTTCTGGCAAGCAATTAAGTTACTTTTCAGTCAGCGTTATTCTTTCAAGGCTCATGTTAAAGCATGTTGGGGTGGATTTAGAGTAGCCTTGACTGTGGGGCCAGGTCAGCCCTGCAACTGAGGCATGACCCGTATTTGAATTCATCAGGTGTCCAATGAGGTCTCTCTACTCTGGCTGTTTAGAACTTGAGTGGCTCCTAGCTCCATGTGGACTCTGAGAAGACTTCATCTTACAGCTGTCCTGCCTTTCTTTTCCCAGCCTTGTGGAGTTTTACTGTGTCTATGCTGTTTGTTATTCTGCACCAGGCTCAAGGAGCCCAGGCCTATGGTCCAGAAGAGCCTGGCCTGTGGTTCAGAAAACTGTTGTTCCATATATTGTGTCCAGTTTTCTAGCTGGGTGTGGGAGGGCAGCTGTCGTATCTGTTTCCCCATCATGGCAACAAGTGCAGGTCCACATCTGCTATTCTTAGTGATATTTTCTCAACTGAAGTGAATTTTATGTCTTCATACATCAATAATTGATGGAAGAAAGCACAAGACACACAAGCAATTTAAAAACTAAGCTTTAAGAATAGGAAGGAATTCTAGAAAATTAAAGATTTTCAAATAATACAACACTCTTGTATTTACATAATTTTACTAAACTTATTTCTTTAAAATATTTTATTTATTTGACAGAGAGAGAAAGAGGGAGCACAGAGGGAGAGGGAGAAGCAGATTCCCTCCTGAGCAGGGAGCCCAATGTTGGGCTCGATCCCAGGACCCCGGGATCATGACCTGAGCCTAAGGCAGATGCTTAACCAACTGAGCCACCCAGGTGTCCCTAATTTTGCTAAGCTTATTGATATATATTTAGAAGCCTGTTTGGTGGCTTTGTGGTAAAAGGCAATAATTCATGATACTCCCGAGGAGCGTTTGTTCTTCCCACGGAGGTGAAATGCCTGAAACAATTCTCATAAAACAATACAGTAACAACCCAAACTGCATCTTTGTTGGAAAATACTATTGGAAGGTACATAGATGACTCTGATGGATATTTGAACAAACAAGAATTGGAATAATACACATTTTGTGGGAGCTGTGCTATGCAGGTACATAAAACATGGATGATTCTTGTGTATCTTGAGCTATGATATTTGCTACTTTCTGTTTTAATTTAGAAATACAGGAAGAACTCATTCGCTTGAATCAAATAGAAGAAAGATGTTTAGGAGAAGGTGTGTATTCAGTAAGCATCTTTTTTTTAATTTTTATTTTAAAGATTTTATTTATTTGACAGAGAGAGACACAGCAAGAGAGGGAACACAAGCAGGGGGAGTGGGAGAGGGAGAAGCAGGCTTCCTGTCGAGCCGGGAGCCCGATGTGGGGCTCGATCCCAGGACCCTGGGATCATGACCTGAGCTGAAGGCAGACGTTTAATGACTGAGCCACCCAGGCGCCCCGTCAGTAAGCATCTTTTTAAAAAGTAATAACATTTTAGGAAAATCGTGTAATTATAGCCCCAGACGGAGTGGAAGCTTGGACTAGTAACCAGCAGCAGGGGATCCTGTTCCAAGCTACGGAGACTGGGGCATGTTGTGAGTGCATCTTCTACATCATTAGAAGTCAAAATAGTGCAGCAAAAAAAGTTGGGAGTAGAAGTGTACAAAGTGCCATGGAAACTCAGTTGTATGATTAATTTTATCAAAGTAAGAACTTTGGAGTATAGTAGAAACTCTGTAACACTTTGTAATGGACGGGAATATGATCATGAAAATACTTTGTGATTAAAAGACTTGTCAAGCTTCAACATATTTTTTTTTCTTTTGTAAAAGAATTTTGTAAATTTGCTGACCTCTCTGCAGTGGGTCTTAGAGCATGCCACCTAGAATGTATTTCTGGGGAAAAAAAAATACAGACATTTAATCAGAACCTTCAAAGTAAGGATGCTGTGGAACCAGCAAGTGAGAAGGTACTTTTTGAAAGAACTTGTTTGTGGAGGAAGCATTAGAGAAAAGCTGTTGTTTGATGTGATTTGATCTTGTTCCAGCTGCACTAATAGGCCATCCTCTCGTCTCTGTCTGCACAGTTTAAATGTTTGGAACCACAATTTTCTATCATGCCGTTTTCCAGATGAGGATTTTGATAGGTTTTGTGAGAAGTATAAGGTGACACCCTTAGCATTTGGCTTATGAGAATAACTGGTTGATTTTAGGGAAGCAGAAGTTCATTCATTCTTTCTGCTCAGAGCTATTTGTGGGGCATCCAACACAGATGCTGGGGCACTTGCCTTTCTGTTTAATGGATGTCAGATTCCATATATCAATTCAGTTCAAGTAAATGGTTCCTCAGTGTTTACTCTGCGAGCATCTGGGCTGGGTGGTGGAGAGACACCTGGGAAGGCGTAGTTCTTACCTGCAAGGAGCTCGTAGGAAGGAATCTGTACAATCCATGGGATGTTGGCTCTGTGGACAGGTGGCCTGGGCTGCTGGATGAGCTCAGAGGGTGCTTCTCACTCAGGATGCAACCCTGGGGCTGAAAGGCAGTCGGAATTGGCCAAGGGGTGTGAGCTGGGGCCTGAGAGGTACCGGCAGGTGCGTTGGGGTACCTGGATGGCTGCAGGTCAGGACACACACAGGAGCAGGGATGAAGCTAGGAGAGCCATCGGTGGGCCAGGGCCCAAGGAGGCTTGTTTGCTGCATGGGTTTCCTTCTGGAGTTGGGGGGACAGGGACGTGTAAGAGTGGAGCAAACACGTCTTTTCTAGAAGGATCCCTCTGTGTGGGTGGGGGTCAGTGCTGCAGCCTGGGAGCAGTCATGGGGCATAGAGGGAGGGGACAGACTAAGACATATTTGGCAGGTGGGATATGGTTTGTGGATCTTTTTATAAAGATTTTATTTATTTACTTGACACAGAGAGAGAGAGAGAGAGAGAGAGAGTGAGAGAGGGAACACAAGCGGGGGAGAGGCAGAGGGAGAGGGAGAAGCAGGCTTCCCCCTGAGCAGGGAGCCCAGGACCCTGGGATCATGACCTGAGGCCAAGGCAGACACTTAACTGACTGAGCCACCCAGGCGCCCTGGTTCATGGATCTTTAAGGATGTTATGGGTTGAATTGTGACTCCCAAAAGAGCCTGAAGTCCTAAACCCCAGTACCTGTGAATGGGATTTTATTTGGAAATAGGGTTTTTACAGATGATCGAGTTAAAATGAGGTCATCAGGGTGGGCCCTAACCCAATATCCCCCATACAAAGGAGAAATTTGGTCACACAGACAGGCACATAGAGGGAAGATGATGTAAAGAAAGGCCTCTGGAAGCCAAGGAACGTCTGAGGCCACCAGAAGCAGGTGGGGGCCTGGAACAGTTCTCCTCAGAGCCCTAGAAGGAGCCAGTCCTGCCGACACCCTCCTGTCTGACCTCCAGCCTCCAGCGTGTCTGTTGCGGAAGCCCCCAGACTCCGCTGTTTGTTACCGCCGCTGAGCTGACTCATACTAATGTATGAAGGGTGCATCTGGGGTCAAGCCAAGTGGTCGGGCCGGGTGAGGGCAGTGGCCCTGGTGGAGGTGGGGACAGGAGGAGTGGGTTTGGGGGTGACGCCGAGTGGTCAGGCAGGGTGGAGGGCAGTGGCCCTGGTGGAGGTGGGGACAGGAGGAGCAGGTTTGGGGGTGACGCCGAGTGGTCGGGCCGGGTGGAGGGCAGTGGCCCTGGTGGAGGTGGGGACAGAAGAAGCAGGTTTGGGGGTGACGCCGAGTGGTCGGGCAGGGTGGAGGGCAGTGGCCCTGGTGGAGGTGGGGACAGAAGGAGCAGGTTTGGGGGTGACGCCGAGTGGTCGGGCCGGGTGAGGGCAGTGGCCCTGGTGGAGGTGGGGACAGAAGGAGCGGGTTTGGGGGTGACGCCGAGTGGTCGGGCCGGGTGGAGGGCAGTGGCCCTGGTGGAGGTGGGGACAGGAGGAGCAGGTTTGGGGGTGACGCCAAGTGGTCGGGCCGGGTGGAGGGCAGTGGCCCTGGTGGAGGTGGGGACAGAAGGAGCAGGTTTCGGGGTGACGCCGAGTGGTCGGGCCGGGTGGAGGGCAGTGGCCCTGGTGGAGGTGGGGACAGGAGGAGCAGGTTTGGGGGTGACGCCGAGTGGTCGGGCCGGGTGGAGGGCAGTGGCCCTGGTGGAGGTGGGGACAGGAGGAGCAGGTTGGGGGGTGACGCCGAGCTCTGTCTGTGGCAGCGCCGCATTGAGAGGGTCACCAAGCAGGGACCTGCACTTGTGTTCGCTGCACAGGTTTGGAGACAGGACTGGGACATGATGGGCCCTGCAGGGGACTGGCCTTGGGGACTGTGCAGAGTGTGGGGGGCAGGTTGGGGCAAACTGAGCAGCACCCTCGAGAGAGGGGCAGGGAGCCCCGTGGAGGGGCTCGGGGGGTGAGATGGGGGAGGGGAGAGCGTGGAGTGCTGAGAAAAGCGAGCGGTCAGGTGCTGCGGGTCTAAGTGAAAAGCATCCAGTTTCCACTGGCCCTGCCTTTGGGAGGCTGTGCGAGCAGCTGAGTGAAGAGCTGGGACCCAGAGCAGCCTGCTGGCTAACGGTGTCTGTTCCCTCAAGCCAGACTCACGGGACAGGAGGCCGGGACCCTCAGAGCCCAGGCAGCTGGCCGCGGTCTGTCCCAGTCTGTCCGGTCCCCTTGAGATATGGTCTGGGGACCGGGCCAGGCCTCCTGCTGGACCTGCTCATACTGGACACTTGGCTTCTACATGCAAGTTCGTATGTGTAGGATTGAACGTGTCCTGCCGACTTGGACAGGAGGCTGGGCCTGCCATGGAAACGCCCAGAATCTGGGGGGTGGGGCCACCCTCGGCAGAGTTGTTCCTGGCGGTGCCAATCCAGAAGGTAAATCCGGGAGCTCTTGCCCCTTCGCGGGTGATGGTGGCAGCCGTGGGCCAGCCCCGTCGCACAGTTGCTGTGTGCCTTCCTGGGCCGACGCTGCCCTGTGCTGTCCCGCAGGTCCTCTGGCCTTGACACCCGGTGAGCACAGCCTGTGCGGAGTGATGGCCACGGCGGGCTTGCTGGGACGGGCACCGATCACGCCGCCTTCCAGTCTCCTTTCTCTGTACACTTCAGTCTTGCCTGTGGCCGCATGGGGCTCGTCGCAGGCAGAGAAAATTAGCTGGTGCGGCAGCTGGAGAGTAAAACCAGGCACAGAAATACTAGGGCCTCACAGACAGGAGCCTGGAGAAGACCCAGGGCTGGAGGAATGTTCTTCAGCTGACAGCTTTAAGGGGAAGTGGGAATTGAGGCGGGCAGGAGCGCAGAGCGCGGAAGGGAGCCCGTTCCTGGTGCCGGGGGCTGCTCGGTTAGGGGAGAGCAAAGCCCTCCTGCAAGGAACCCCAGACAGGGTCCTCTGCCAGTCTCCCCTCCCCTCCCGCCCCCTGCTCCTCGGCGGCTGTCGGGGCTGGAGCAGCATGGACAGCAGACCCTTCCCCAGCTCTGTGCAGCACTCCGGCCTGGCCACCATCGACTGCCTGAGTCCCTGTGGGTTTTCTCTTTTCAAGGACTGGCCTCCCCCCTCTTCTGAGCTGGCAGAGCTCTGCTTTGGGAAGTGACCCCTGTAAGTGACTCACAACACTCCTTTAGCTACTGTTCTCCAGTATGAGAGCAGAATTTTAAAAATGTGTTTAAGATTAGTATTTTTATCTGAAAAGTAAAGGTATTTTCCTGGAAAACAAATTTCATTATGGCAGTAGAAAAAACTATTTTTTTTTCAAATTTCAAAAGCATTTTAGAAACCCTGTTTTGTCTTATTTTGTTTTTCTCAACTGAAGATGAGTTTATAATGAAAACATTTTTGGAAGGGACATAGCCTGGGTGGTTGTATGTTACTCAGAAGGGAGCAGAATTAGAGGAAAATGATTATTGATTTGGGGCTCCTGTGACCATATTATTATTTTGATTAAATGATTAATGGCATGAACTTTAAAAATTGATCTATTGATGGTCTACCTTCTTTTGGATTCTGCAAATATTTGTGCAATCAGTAGGTTGACAGAAACCCTGATTTTCATGTTCCAGTGGACATTGTGTGTGGCCATGCCAGGATTTGGGAGAAACCATTTTATATTGTGAAGAGTATAGTTTCCAGCTGATGGAGGCCCCCTAGCCCTATATTTGTTTTAATTAATATTAACAAAGGTTGGTAATTAATGTGTGGCTTGTAATACAGAGGAATGTGGGCTACTTAGACCGACGGAGTATTTAACAATCTGTAAAGTCAGGGACATGGATGGCTGTGTGCTCTGGGAAACCAGAAAATGTGGAAGACAAGTGACAGCGTTTGCTCCCTGACAACCCGAGCGCTGTGTCCCAGTTCTGGCTTGTTCACCACTGGTGCCCGCGTCCATCTGGGAGCACAAGAGACAGCCCGGCAGTTAACAGCACGGCGCCTTCCTGCCTCGGAGCGCTGGGCGCCAAGCCAGGAGAGGAAATGGGTTTCCTGGTCTGCATCTCTTTCAGAAGGCTTAGGTGGCTTGTCTGGGTGGGGGGCGGGGCCACGGTGACAGTGAGGCGTGTGGTCCCCGTGAGCGCCCCCCCCGCCCCCCCGGCTCATGCTTCTCCCCGGCCACTGTCCCTTCAGAAAGCAGAAAGCCCGCGGTCCCCTCACCGCAGGGGTGAGCTTCCATAATGAGAATAGCACACTTCTGGCCCTCAGGCTAACACCGAGAATTCTGAGGCACAGCGGACTCTGGGTTGATAGAACTAATTAACTTTAATTAACAAATTTCAGGAATAACTATCGGAAAACCCCATGGGCTTGTGAGGAATGCATGGAAGTTTGCTACATGGTGTCCCCTCCTCCTGGCTGGTTTGTCACAGGTAGATTATTAATGTCTTTTATCACTTAGATAATAGAATCTTGTCTCCTTGGCTGTGTTGTCCTTTGATCATTGAAACAAAGCTTTGATCCTGTATTTCACTGATCACTGAAAGAAGTCCTTGGACCTTTAATGCCAGAAGGTAGATACCTTCAAAGAGTCCTGCTTTTAGGGCAGGTTCCCCGAAGAAAGCTGAAGGTGAGTCACGCCGCGGAGGCGGCTGCGCTCTGGACGGGGGCCTGGCTGCCCCCGGAGGCTGGGAGCTGCCGTGGGGGCGCGGGGGCGACCTGCCTCCTGCCGGCGCTTCACCTTACAGCTGTGGTTGCGGGCAGCTCTCCACCACCTATGGGGTTTCACGGTCCAGCTCCGCACTGACTCCCTGCAGTCAGCACAGACCCCACAAGGTAGAGAGAAAGGTGCCACGAGACGGCCCTGCCCTGAATATCAGCCCCCGTGGGGCTCCCCAGGCCATCCCCATGGCTGTCCGACTTGGTCATGAATTCAGGGGCTCTGATAACACCCCTCAGCTTCCATAATCCATTAGCATGACTCCTAGAACTCAGGGCAGCACTATGCTTATGATGGCTACTGTGTTATGAAGGTACGGATGAGCAGCCAGATGGGGAGGCATTTAGGGTGAGGGCTTGAGGGGTCCAGGTACATCCGTAAGTTCACCAACCAGGAAGCTTGTTCCCCATCCCCATTAGGCAGAGTTCATTGGTGTCACTGTGGGGGCAGGATGAGTGAGCCCCTGGCCACGTGACTGAGCTCGGCCTGCAGCCCCTCTCCTCCCTGGACACTGGCAGCTGGAAGCCTGGGGACCAGCCCCACCAGGAGCTCCTGAGGCCTCTTCTGAATCACCTCGCTAGCATGACAGACTCCTATCACTCAAGACACCTCAAGGGATTTTGAAGCTCTGTGCTAGAAATTGCCAGCAAATAGCAAATACTTTTTATTATACTACTTGGCTTGGGCAAAGTGGCCGGCGCTCAGTCTCAGTGCATGCGTACCTGATGGCCACACCTGGGCCAGAAATGGCCAGCTCCAGTGACCCTAGGGGAGGCTATTCCCCTGATCTTGCTCAGTGCTGTGCTCAGGGGCCATGACCCCCTTCCCTACCTCGTCCCAGAAGTGGCTCTGGGGGCGCCTGGGTGGCTCAGTCATTAAGCGTCTGCCTTCGGCTCAGGTCATGGTCCCAGGGTCCTGGGGTCGAGTCCCACATCGGGCTCCCTGCTCCGCAGAGAGCCTGCTTCTCCCTCTCCCGCTCCCCCTGCTTGTGTTCCCTCTCTCGCTGTCTCTCTCTCTGTCAAATAAATAAATAAAATCTTTAAAAAAAAAAAAAAAGTGGCTCTGGAACTGAGTCTGGAGGCTGAGGTCTAGTCTGTGTCCCCCTCCCAGAATGTGGCTCTGGAACTCAGCACCTGGAGACTGAGGTCCAGTCTGTGTCCCCCTCCCAGGATGTGCTCTGGAACTCAGGGTCTGGAGGCCAAGGTGTAGTGTGTGCCCCCTTCCTAGGATGTGGCTCTGGAACGCAGCATCTGGAGGCTGAGGTCTAGTCTGTGCCCCCCTCCTAGGATGTGGCTCTGGAACTGAGTCTGGAGGCCGAGGTCCAGTCTGTGCCCCCCTCTTAGGATGTGGCTCTGGAACTGAGTCTGGAGGCCGAGGTCTAGTCTGTGTCCCCTCTCAGGATGTGGCTCTGGAACTGAATTGGGAGGCCTAAGTCTAGTCTGTGCCCCCTCCCAGGATGTGGCTCTGGAACTGAGTCTGGAGGCCGAGGTCCAGTCTGTGCCCCCCTCTTAGGATGTGGCTCTGGAACTGAGTCTGGAGGCCCAGGTCTAGTCTGTGTCCCCCTCCCAGGATGTGGCTCTGGAACTGGGTCTGGAGGCTGAGGTCCAGTCTGTGTCCCCTCTCAGGATGTGGCTCTGGAGTGGAGTCCGGAGGCCCAGGTCCCAGTCTGTGTCCCCCTCTTAGGATGTGACTCTGGAACTGAGTCTGGAGGCCGAGGTCTAGTCTGTGTCCCCTCTCAGGATGTGGCTCTGGAACTGAATTGGGAGGCCTAAGTCTAGTCTGTGCCCCCTCCCAGGATGTGGCTCTGGAACTGAGTCTGGAGGCCGAGGTCCAGTCTGTGCCCCCCTCTTAGGATGTGGCTCTGGAACTGAGTCTGGAGGCCCAGGTCTAGTCTGTGTCCCCCTCCCAGGATGTGGCTCTGGAACTGGGTCTGGAGGCTGAGGTCCAGTCTGTGTCCCCTCTCAGGATGTGGCTCTGGAGTGGAGTCTGGAGGCCCAGGTCCAGTCTGTGTCCCCCACCTCAGTCTCCAGAGGAGGCTTCATGCTTCAATTCATGCTCCACACGCTCAGATGTAAAACAGAGCAAACAAGAAATGGAAACACAAGAATGACATTTTCTAGATCTGGCCTTAGAGGAGATTTGGGGGGAGGGGAGGGGATCTTTATCTGCTTCACAATTTACACTTTGCTTTTGTAAACTGAACATCACCAAGGGATGTTCCCTGACTTTCAAATGGGATTGCTAGACCAGCCCCACACCACACACAGGCACCTCCCCCCATTACCTCGTGTGGCCAAATCCAGCATCCCTCCCGTCTCTCGAAGGCAGGGTCAGCACCTCTGTTTTTATAGGAAGTAAATGGGAACAAAGCCATACGCATCGAGGTGGCTGTTGGGATGTGAGGGCGGAGTCAAGCCGAGACACCTCCAGGCCGCTGTCCTCCGCAGAGGTTTTCGGCTGTCCCGCAGCAGACCCCCAGCGCTGGCCAGTGTCCTGAATGGAGTGACCTGGCCCTCCCTTCGTGGCACCATGTCCTGCAGACTCTGCCCCGTGCCCTCTCTCTCTAAAGCCAGCGAGGCTCATCCAGGTGTTGTGCTTAAATGCGCAGCCTGCTCTGAAGAACAGCCTTGTCAGTCCCTCCAGAGGAGGGGACCCAGCAGTCCGTTTGGGCTAAAATTGCATTTATTTCCTTTCCATGACACCTGCAATGAAGGTGAGCTCCTGGCGGGGGTGAGGGGGGCGCCCTGGTGAGTCTCCCATGAGACAGGTGGCTCGCCCAGAGTCACACTCACCTGGGACACCAGGGGCTCCCCAAGATCTGACGTCTTCTCTCAACAATGAGGAGGCGGTGGCCCGCGACCAGGTTCAAGGAACTGCAAAGGCGTGGGGATCATTTAACCAGCAAGTTTTCTTGAGTTCGCGTTGTCCCCATTCTTGCCTTTGCGTGGTGGTCCTGCACGGCTGGCCAAACACTCCTTGGCCTCCCCTCCCTTGTGTCCCCCCAGGGTGTCCCAGGCCCCTGGTCCTGGCCCTCCTTCGGTGACCCTTTCCTGAGGTCCTCAGAGCCGAGTCCTCTGTGCTTGCTGAGACCCAGTCGCCCACTGTGCTCAGGACCCCACTGTCACCCCACAGAAGCAAGAGGAGCAGGAGACTTCAGAGCCTGTTTCTGCTTTGGCGCATGTGAAACCCGTCCATCTTAGGTCTTGGTCTTCGGAAACTATGGCTCAGTTTCCTTCTAATTTTACTAGATTTTGGTTTTAGCTAAAATTGAAAGTTGGTCCCTGCCTTACCTTCTCTGGAAGGATTTGATTTCCTCTGGCTGAGGCCAGGGCCATGGAGCAGGACCGCTCCCTCCACTATCGCCCTGCCCAGGCCAGGGCCATGGAGCAGGACCGCTCCCTCCACTATCGCCCTGCCCAGGCCAGGGAAGGAGTGCCGATGCCTGTTAGCCCAGGCTGGAGCCACGGGGGCACCTGGGGCGGGGAGGGCCCAGGCAAGCACCTGCCAGCACGCTCTCAGGCTCTTAGGCTCTCAGGCTCCCAGGCTCCGAGCATCCCTCTTGACCCTTGACGCAAGTCCCCCGGGTGATCGCAGGTTCACTTGGCCAAGCTCCTCCCCACCCCCTTCAGCTCCATCTCTCACGGTGGTCATGCTGCATGCCACCCCTGTTCGGTCCCTCTGCCTCCATCCTTTCTGTCTTTAGGCATCTCGCCGGCCTGATGTCCATTTACTGGGCCAGGAGGGTGGTGCTCCATCTAAACAGCCGCACAGAGCCCCCGTGGGCATGGTTCCTTGCAGACTCTCCCGCGAGGCACGTCACCTTCCATGTAACGTGACCTAACAAAATGCCTGTCTCAGAATAATAAACTTCTCTCTGCCCGCCACCATCCCTTAAGGTTTAAAATCAAACTCACCATAACCGAACCCAGGACCTTTTTTTAAAAAAAGGAACACAGTGAGATTTTTGATAAATGGACAGTTTTCCACAGTTACAGTGCTCTGGAATTTTGTGGTCCAGGATTGGATTCTTGTTTGGGCCTTAGCTGAAGGTGGGACTGAAGTGAAGCCAAGTCCCTCTGCAGGCTGAGATCTGAGAGCCCTCGTGTCCTGAGGGCCTCCGGACCCTGTGCAGTCTCCTCTGTGTTCTGTTTTCTCCTCTTATCATCCCCTTGAGCATCCAGCCTCAGGCCTCACCTGCTTCCTTTGCTTCTGGGCCCATGGCTCCATCCCCAGCAGTGGCCTAAGACAAGGCAGCTTGGCTGTACCTCTTGGTAAGCATGGGGGACACGTGCTAGGGCTGCCACACCCCAGGACCCTGGCCTCCCTCCCTGAAACACAGTTCTGGATTCTTCCAGGTGGGAATGAGTGGGAGTGTGAGGCCCGTGACGGGCTTGGAAGGAAGGGAATGGTGAGCTACGGTGGGTCTCCCCCCATACAGCAAGCTCTGACACGGAACAGCCTGCCGTTACCTGGGGCTGGGGCATGGGCTGGGCTGGGGTTCCCCTTCGCAGATCACTGGGGTAGCTGCCGGGGAGTGGGGGTGCCGCGGGCAAGGCAGTTCTTCTCGTGGAAGGCGGTTTCTGCAGACCCTGTGGAGGGCAGTCTGAGGTGTGTCGTCCGCAGTGTGAGCAGATGCCATGCACGCCCTGGACGTGGCTTATTCCATCTCTTCACAAGCTTTGATGTAGCATCTGCCGTCTGCCAGGCACTGAGCTCAGCCCTAGGGTGAGCGAGCAAGCGAGCGAGTGAGGGGGACAGGCTGCTGACTGCCATGACAAGACCGTGCTTTTGCAGAAAGAAGGCAAAGAACAAGGAGGAGGAAGAGGGTGGGAAGGAAGGAGAGAGAGGGAGAGGGAGAGAGGAAATATATACATGATCTAAACTGGATGGCCTTCCAGTGGGCCGGCGAAGACAGACATGTGCTGAAACCTACTCCGTCATCGCTGCGGGAAATTGGTTTTTAGGCAATAACTTTGTGTGCTGTCTATGCTTCTGACTTTTTTTTTTTTTTTTTACCAGCTTTTAGAGTTGTGTGCCGAGTTTATGAAGATGTAATATGTCATGTGTAGACACAAGCTTAATAATACGGCCTAGTCACCGTCATGGGAAATGCACTCAGAGCGCGTGGATCTATGTTTTGGATGCCTGCTGGCTGGTTGCTAGCGTCTTGAATAAATAGGCGCTTGGGTCCCCGGGTCTGTCTGCAGGCCAGGGTAGGTGCAGCGGACACAGGGAGCAGGGAGGCCTCCCAGTAATGAGGGTAATGAGTGGAAACAGACCCCGTCCTGTTGTGCGTCAAACGGATGGGAGGGGAGCGCCCAACAGGCTCTGCGTCCAGGAGCGCCCTGCTCTCCCAGGCCCTGGGTTCATGTCCTCACCAGGTGGCTCTTTCTACCTCAAAGCAATGCAAAGCCACCCAGCACCCAGCGTTCATCACTTGATTCCAGCGTAAATCACCTAATTCATGTGGCTGTAGGCGCAGAGTCCATCGATAAGCTCGAGGGCCTGGTCCCAGGCAGGGCGCAGAGCTGTTCTGGAGGCTGCTCTCCAGGCTGGCGGGTCCTCTGCCTCCCGAAGCCGTGGGTCCTGGAAATGCGGTGGGGAGGCCCTCGCCACCCTGGAGACAGAATCCGCATTCTGCCATCCGGGGCGAACGTTAGACCCAGCTGGCTGGGGTCCCTCGTGGCACCGAGAGGGCAGAGTCTGCCTGGTGTGGTCTGCGTGGTCTTCTCGTGGAAGATCTGTGTCTTGGATTGCTGGTTCTTGGCTCCTGATGAGCTCCATGCGTGAGCAAGCACACCTCGGTTGGGCTCTGCTCCTGGTGGGCTGGGGTGCGGGGCCTTGGGACAGGCAGCGGGAGGGGGCGGCGTCAGGACTCGGGCGTGGGCTCTGCACTCCTTTGTTAGCCATCACTGAGCCATGATTTAGAGTTTGGAAAGTGGGGAACATCTGTTCCCCGGGCTCTGGCCAACACCCTGGTGGCGGTGGCTCCCGCAGGTGTCTCCCCTGTTCTTCCTGCTCACAGGGTCAGTGCCTGTGACAGGTGGTGGCCTGAGCTTCACGTTCTGGGGCCTTCTCGAAAAGCCTTTGCTCCCCAGTATAAAGGCAAGAGAAGCAGGAGGAGAAGGTCCCTGTCACTCTGTCATCCCTGGCTGCCTCCTGCTTTGTGTCTCTGATGCGGGTTGGATCACCTGGAGATGCATCATACCCACGCGTGATCAGGTCTGCAGGGAGAGGCGTCCCGACGGTGCTCGGCAGCACAGCTCAGGGGCCCAGGCTGGGGTTTGAACCCTGTGGCTACTGCTGATCTCAGGTGAGAGCCTCGGTCACTGTGTGCCTCAGTTTCCCCAGCTGGTAGGGTGGCAACAGGCCCACCTTGTAGAGTTGTTGTAAGTAGTCCCTAAGAGTCTGCTGTCATTTTATTATTTTGTAGGTAAAAAAAGTTAACTACACGTACAGTACATGAATATGTGCTTGTTCTAAAAATTCAAACAATGTAGAAAGATGTACAGAAAAATGTCAATCCTGCTTCATCTCCACCCTGACCCAGTGTCTCCCCTCCCCCCACCTGCACTCCGAATATCACTCTCCTCCCAGAGGTGATCACTTTTAACAGCTGGGTATTTTTTCTTTCAGGACTTTTTCTGGGCATGCCGTCTTACACAGGGGGACCACACCATATGGATGGTTGGGGATCTGGCTGCTTGCACTTGGTAGGTGTATCCTATTGCTACTGTGACAAATTAGCATACAGTTAGCAGCTTAAAGTGAAACCTGTTGCTTACGCCCGGTTCCGGAGGTCAGAACCCGGCACAGCTTCTGTCTGCGTCTTGCTGGTTCTCTGCTTAGAGGCTCACAGGATGAATTTGGGGTATTGGCAGGACCGTGCTTCTTGCGGGAGGCTCGGGAATGAATCGCTTCCAAGGTCAGTTGGTGGGGTCCGCGTTCCCACGCAGGCTGTCGGCTGGGTGACCCTCAGGTCTAGGCAGCCCCTCTCCGTGGCTCCTGGTCCCCGCCCTCCAGCGTCAGGCCAGCACATAGGGGGTCCCTCTCCTGCTTGGGTATCTCTGTGCTCCCCGCTGCCACGTCTCTCTCATTGGTGCCTGTGAGGGCTCCTGGGACCACACTGAGCCCACTCCATAATCCAGGATGCTCTCCCTGTGTTAAGGTCAGCTGGTCGGGAACCCTAATACCATCTGCACAGTCCCCTGCCAGCTAGAGGGGGGTGAATAGTGTCTCCCCAAAATTCATATCCACCCAGAACCACACAATGTGACTTTATTTAGAAATAAGGTCATAGTAGTTATAATTAGCTAAGGATTGAGATCAGACTGGATGAGGATGAACCCTAAATCCAACAACTGATGTCCTCCTAAGACAAGAGGAGGAGACAGCCACCGGGACAGGGAGCAGACGCACCGTGAGGATGGAGCAGGGAATGGACGGACATGTCTGCAGGCCCAGGAATGCCAAGCACTGCAGGGGCCACCTGAAGCTGGAAGAGCCCAGGAAAGATTATTCCTGAGACCGGTCAGAGGGAATGGCTCTGATGGTTTCCACCTTGGTTTCCATGTCTAGTCTCTAGAACTAGGAGAAAAGATTTTTCTGTTGCATTAAGAAATCACCCAGCTTGTGGTACGGTGTTATGCAGACAGAGGGCAGTACCTAGATTAGTGCTTGATGGGAAACGAGGCTGGGAATCTGGGGGCACCTTCCGAATTCTGCCTACCGCAATGTATTGTGCATTTGTTTGCAAATGTTATGTAAATGTGTGTAAGTGCTTTCCAGGTTTCTGAAGACACTCTTTGCTTGTGAGAGGCCAGCATCAGGCCCGAATGATTTAGTTGATAGAGACAGCTCTTCAAACTTTGATTCTATAGTTAACAGTTTGGGTGTTAAAAACCAGAACAAATAAATCAAGCACATTTATGGCCATGGGGTGATGCAACAAGGACATTTGATTTATTCTGAAATCAATCTGGACAGGCAGGGAGAGGTCGAGGCAGAGTTAAGGATTAAATCTGGTCATTAATTAAATCTGATGAAGCCGGTAATGCTACCAAAAGAGAAGAAGGAAGGAACTTATGGGTCATAAACGCCTTTCCACTTCAGACCCCCAAGAGTCTGCTGTTATTCTCTCTCCTTCAGACTTTTTCTGGATTTGTCTCTGATACAAGGATTAATGGCAGGTGGGAAAAAATCATTACGGATATCCTGAAGCTAGAATATGAAGGAAATATGAACTTTTCCCTAAAACAGGACATTACATTGGTTTTGAGGGTTTCTGAGCCATATTGCTTCATGTCATGAGGCTTCAGCCTGTTAATTTTGTGACAGTCTGTATATACTTACCTACATCCCCTTAATATACAAATATGTGTATATCTGTTTTGGGGCCCCAAAACACCTGGATGTTGGAAAAAAAAAAAAGACGTGTTACTTCTTCTACGGGACAAAGGAAAGCCACCCAAGGACATCGGGGCTTGGGTGCTGACTTGTGGGGATGTATTAAGGGCAGGGGCCAGCAAGGTGCCTACCCTACTTTTCCATCGGACACTGGTGGGCCTCTACGCCCTATTGTCCTCCCTCAGGGACCCAGGCTCCACCTTCTGTGGAAGCTTCTGCCGCAGCAGCTGGGGAAACGAGCAGGGGCATCTGGCACTGGGGATCAAAGGCCTTGGCTGAGCGGTGGCTCACATTTTTCTGGGGGTACAATTGCCCCCTTGCTTCAGGGGAAGGAGGGCAGCCAGTCCTCCTTGTGCCCTTACCTGTGGGGCATTGGAGAGTGGTGGCCATCAGGAAGACCCCTGTGGAGGCTAGGGGGGGCACTGGCTCTCGCCTTCTGTACTGAGCCCAAAGCAGACACAGGGCCCTTGTGGCTTTATGAAGTAGGTCACCATGTCATGTCATCAACCAGCACATGGGGCGCACATGAAGTTTTGCGAGGCAGAGGGCGGACTGTAATTGGTTGGGTAATGGCCCCCAGAAGATACGTCTGCCTGGAACCTGAGAATGTAACCTTATTTGAAATAAGGGTCTGGGGCGCCTGGGTGGTTCAGTCATTGGGCGTCTGCCTTTGGCTCAGGTCGTGATCCCGGGGTCCTGGGATCGAGCCCCACGTCGGGCTCCCTGCTCAGCGGGAAGCCTGCTTCTCCCTCTCCCACTCCCCCTGCTTGTGTTCCCTCTCTCGCTGTGTCTCTCTCTGTCAAAATAAGTAAATAATCTTAAAAAAAATAAGGGTCTTTGTAGATTAAGGTAAAGATCTCGACATGAGATCATAGTGGATTAAGGTGGGTCCTTAATCCAAAGACAAGTTCTTTTAAGAAAAGAGAAGGGGGAATAGATGCAAACACACAAAGGGAAAGACCATGTGATGATGTAGGCAGCGGCTGTCCTGATGTGACCACAAACCAAGGACAGCCAAGGACTGCCAGCACCACTGGGGCTGGGAGAGGCAAGCCAGGATGCCCTCCTGGAGCCTTCAGGGGAAGTGCAGTCCTAGCATCGACTCTGGACCTCTGGCTTCCAGAACTAGAAGAGAATTCACTTCTGATGATTTGTTACGGCAGCCCCAGGAAGCTAAGACGGACTCCCCCTGCAAGATAGTTTTTGAGAAATTATATATTTCTCCCTTTGTTGTCCCTTTTCCCTTCCCTGGTTCAGGCTGGTAGGGAGGGTCCAAGCTTCTTGACCCCTCTCTTCCCTTCTCTTGTCTCTAGTAAGGAGCTAATGGCACTTTCCAGAGACGGGGAGGGTACAGAGACCGTGGGGTCTGGGGGCAGTGGGGATGTAGATGGGATCCTAGCTTGGTGCCTGAAGGGGGCTGCTCTTGGCTGAGACAGGGTTTAGGAGAAGGAGGTATAGATGGGGCCATGGGAGCTGCTGGCCAGGTTTTAGGCATGAATCTCCCTGCAGGATTGGGCTGCAGGCACCTGGAGACATTGTCTGAAGCTGGGATCCACCTAGTGGGTCTGAGTCACCAACATCCAAACCTCGATGAAGTGCTGAAAGCCAGCCTTTCCAAATAGGCATCCCGGCTTAAAAATCTGCCTAAAACCAATTTATTTTAACTAGAAATTGATATTAAATTGATTTGGGTTGACTATGTGTCTAAAGGCCAAATATTGAGAAAATCCATACGAGAAAAGATCCTTTGGCAGATCCACGTGTCTCTTTGTGCTAAACACACTTGCGCCTGAGAAAGTTGAAGCCAGCTCTTGTTGATTTATTAGTTTCGCTCGAGAAGGTCAAACATCTGAAGAAGTAAATCTGATCTCCGATTTGTCATGTTGTGCGCTCATTCATTCAGCAGATAGCGAGGCACCGCTGTGGGTGTTTGGGATACGTCGTCCATGAAGAAGCCGGCCTGGGGGGTGGCTCCTGGCACGGAAGGTGCTGTGTGCAGCGTTCGACACTGGTCAGCAGGCACCACTGAGAAAGTGACATCTGTCGTCTGGGCACGGACTTGGGGAGACACAGGCTTGGGGAGACAAGGAGGTGGCTATGCAGAGACCTGGGAAAAGGCCGTTTCTGGAGGGGGACCCACACCGCTCATCCTCTGGCATGTCCTGGGAGCAGCGAGAGGTCAGGGTGGCGGGGGTAAGGGAGACCAGGTCTGTGGGCCTCGTGCCATGGTGAGGATTTCGCATTCCATTCTCTTGGGGGGCTGCTGAAGTGGGGCGTCATGACCTGACAGTTTCAGATGACCTTCAGGCCGCCGGGGGGGAATGGACGGCACAGGGCACGGAGGCAACAGGGAGCCACTTAGGGGGCTGCCGCACCAGGGAGCGGGGCAGATATGGCCACGTCCTGGGCCGGTGATGGGGAGAGTGGGGAGGACCGGCTGCGGGTGCAGGAGAAGAGAGAACCCAGCTGACCCGCGAAGCCAGGTGGCGGACGGGAGAGTCTCAGGAAGTGGGCTGAGGGGATCTCACGCAAATGCAGGTTGACCCCTGGCCACATACATGGTTCCGTGGTTCTTGCATCTTGTGGACAAGGGCTGAGATTCTGGCACTGTCCAGCAGCATCGGGGCAGCGTCTCCATCCATCCCCACCCCCCAGGAAGGTCTGGCCGTGCCCGCTTGCTGTGGCTCCCATGCTGGGAAGAGGGGGGAGGAAGAGTGACCAGCTTTTCAACACCACATTAGCGCTCCCATCCCTGGAGGTAAGACCAGTGGGTTACAGTTGGTCATCTGGCTCCCCTGCACCCCGGGGCCTGGAGCTTGGGGCCATCACGAGGGTGGGCAGGGGGCTAGAGGGGATGCGGAGGGGACTTTGGAGCCCCACAAGGGCCTGGCGCTGAGATCCGAGACTCAGAGATGAATGGGGAGACATCTGCCCATGGGTCTCAGCCCTGGGTGCCTGGCTGGCCATTTTGGAAAATTGCTCACTGCTCCATGTTTTGGTTCTCTCTCCTGTGAAATGGGGAGAGTCGCCATGGAGATGAGAATAGTGCAGATCAAGAGTCTAGCTGGGAGCCACTGCCTAGAAGGGCCTCCTAAGAGAGGTGGGGGAGCAGGGGGGAGAGCCCTGGGCGGGGTATGCCAGGAGGGAGCAGGGTGGGACACGCCCTCCTTGGCCTCCCCAGAGGCTGCCTGCAAGGCCCAGCCACCAGCTCCTGGGGGCGGGCAGGGGTGGCACTCGGAGGTCAGCTCTGCTGTCTCCTGAGCTGGGAGGACCGTGCTCGCCGGGCACAGGGCCACGAGGATGGCTGGGACCCAGTTGCCCTGAGCTGCCCTAAAGATGGTAACTTTGGCAGAGCCCACCTGGCCTAAGGCTGCCTGAAGATGCTATGCAAATTTATGCATTTATGCAAATCACAGCAACCCAGACTCCTGGCAGTAGAGACCTCTGCTGCCTCCCTCTTTCTGGAGAGCTGGGGGGGCCTCCTCCCCCCTGCAGCCTGAAGGGAGATTGACAGCCCTGCGGCTGTGTCTCCCCTTGGCTTCCTGAGGCTGGTCCCTGCCTGGTTTATAGACCCTGAGAAGAAACCCGTTCGCAGGTTAAACCCTCTTTTTATTTCAAGGCTCTGCCAGTCTCTCAACAATTAGTGGATTGATCTCCATTCTTGACGCAGAGTCAAGCAAGTTCTCAGTTGACTGTAGTTCAGCAAACAAAGTGGCTTCCCGGGAGGTGTCTTTGTTTGATTAATAAGAGCAGTTCTTGGTCGTTTATGATGCCTCTCGGCAGTGCTGCTGTCAAGCTGCTTATCAATTCTCAGGACACCCCGTGATAGGCAGATGGCGAGTCCTGGATTCTGGTCTGCAGATGGGGACTTGAGCACGGCGGGGGCTGCCCAGCTCCTGCAGGAGGAGCGGGTGAGCTGGAGGAATGGGCAGGGCCCCGTGGGCTGCCCCCAGAGCCTCGGTGCCAGTCTGATCTGCACCATCATCCCCACACCCCCCTTCTCAGCAGCTCCTCCCGCCTCCTGAAAGTGGGGAGCCAGGCCTGGGAAAGAGAGAACGCTGCCCGAGTCACCATTTGTCATTGTCACAGGGTTTGTTGTCTTCTTGCTCCTTGGACCCTGGGCTGGTCTGCATGTGAATACAGCTTGGACCTGGACTCCTCCAGGATGTGCTGTAATTGGAGGTACCCGGTGCCTTCCCCCAAGCCTGGGAATGATGGCTCTGCCCCCCTCTTCAACACTCAGCTGGGGATGGCTGCCCTCTCTGTGTTCACACTGAGCTGCAGGCTTTGTGCTATTCATTAAGGTGTTAACATGGACAGGAAATAGAAATTTCAAGGGTTTGATGAAATTAAGACTTACCTGTTAGCTGGTAAAACTCAGGAGGGGGTAGAAATCCATCAACCTACATGTTTGAAGACTAGGAAGCAGAAAAGCATGTAGTCTGAGCTAAGGGGACTTTGAGGCATAATATAATTTAAAGTCAGCCAGTTTACTGTGATGTCTCTGCTAAAACATGCTTCACCCCGGCTAATGAAATCAGGACTCCTGCTCTGACAAATCTCTCTGTTCTGATTAGAATATTCCGACACTCTCCCTAGAAGCAGGTCAACCCACAGCTGTGACAGTGAACCAAAGCTGGGTCATGCTAACCAGATGTTCATGTCTGCCCAGATAATCAATACCCACAGAGCTCAGAGCCCTTGGAATGAAAGGTCCTTGTTGAGACACGGGCTGGGTGGCGCAGGCTTCCGCAGGCGGATGGGGACCCTGGCATAGCTGCAAGAGACGATGCTGCTTCTGAGTGCTCTTCCCCAGGCTGTACGCCAGGTTCCGAGTCCAGCCTGTTCCCCGGGTAATTTATCTCAGCATTGCAGGAACATCCAGGCTACCGCTTCTCTTTGACTTCTCCTGGAGATTTAAATGAACAGACAGGCTTCATCATGATGCTGGCAGGCCAGGTCCGGGGACCCAGAGGGGGTCGTGCAGGACCAGCCAAGAGGGTCCCTGGCTGCACACAAGGTAGCTACCAGTGTGAGCCAGCAGGAGGTGAAAGCCATGGATTGAGGGCAGAGAGAGTGCAGGTACTGACGGAGTGTCGGGAGACATGGAAAGGAAAGGAGAGAGTCCCATCTTTGTTCGGGGTCTGGGTTTTTTCTTGAGGATTGTGGTCCAGCGTACGAGTGCTCTTAGGCATCCAGGACCCAGTTAGAGCAAAGACGAGAGCCCACATGTTATTCCTTGGAGCCTGGGATCTTGAGATGTCTAGGGCCCGTGGTCTGGAATACACGCATGGTGGCTTTGTCCGGTCATTCTCACCTGGTCCTTCCTCAGTTATCTGACCTGGAGAAATCATTAACTCCTGTCCCTTACAATAACGTACAGTATTGCAAGGTGTGTGTGAAGTGGGAGTGCAGGTCCTAGCAAGAAGAGAAGCAGGACGAGGAGCAAAAAGCAGATTGTTACCGAGTCCTTCAGTTTCCCTATCTCTGTCAGTGAGGGGTCTAATCCAGAGATGAAACAATCAGGCAAGAGGCAAAAAAGCTAACAGTACGAAATTGTCCAGAGTGGGAACATTCAAGCAGTAGTTCCTGGGTATCACTATGTGTTGCAGGGTGCTCTGTGCGTGGCCAAGAGCAACCAAGAGTGGGGACTCGTCCATGAGGCTGGCCAGCAGAGAACTCAGTACACACACTCTGCCGTCATGAGTCCATACAGGGGACCCAGGCTGCCCAGGCGGACGTGCGTGGCCAGGGATTGGGCAGCCTGGACAATGCTGTCAGGCCCGCACTAGCTAGCCGCAAGGCCCGACTCTCTCTCAGGCTGCTGTGAACCCAGCGTAGACCTCTGTACTGGGAAGCAGCGTGAGCCGGAGGCTATCCCACCCACCCAGGCCACGGGGCATCTGCAGTATTCAGGGAGTCGGTGCAGCTGACTGGTCAGAGCGTGGCCTTCTGGACACACCTGGCCTGCCTCTGAGCGGTTTCTCCACTCACTCGTTCCCTTCCACAACGTCCTCATCTGCAAGGACAGCCACTCGTGTGTGCATCCCACGTGTGAGTCGGTGAGCTCACGTGCTCCGAATGTTTACCTTGGCGTTTGGTTCTACATGGCAGAGCTGAGACTCAGTGGTTCAGGTAGTGGGCACGAAGCTGGTTCTGTTAGTTTTCTCTTGCTATGGTAACAAATCATCAGTCTTAGCAGCTGAACGCAATACCGATTTACTATCTCACAGTCTCTGGAGCTCACAGGTGGGACGTGTGGTCTCACCAGGCGTCAGCAAGCCTGCACTCCCTTCGGGGCTCCAGGGGGGTAGCCACCTCCAGGGCATTCAGAGTAATTGCTGAATTCGGTTCCTCACGTGGTAGGTTGAGGTCGCATTTCCTGCTGGCTGTCAGCGGGGAGCTGCCTTTAACTCCCAGAGGCCTCTCTTGGGCCCTTGTGCCTGGGTCCCTGCCTCAGAGCCAGCCACAGTGCATGGAATCCTCATGCTTGAAATCTCTCTGAATTACCTTTCTGCTGCATCTCTCTTGCTTCAGCCGGAGAAAGTTCTTTGCTTTTAAGAGCTCACCTGATTTGATCATAGAGGATAATCTCCCTATTTAAGACCCACAGCCTTACTTACATTGGCACAATCCTGTTTGCCATGTGATGTCACATATTCACAGATTCCTGGGACCTTTTTGGGGCCGTTCTGTCTCCCACACTGGCCTTTCAAGGGACATTCAAGGTGCTGGGCTGCTCTGTGGGGGAGGAGTGATCATCTGCACGAGTGCTGAGCTGACCCAGGCGTCAGGTGCTGTGCTGGGAGCTCCGCACGGATGGTCTCGTCTGACTGCACAAGACTCTACAACACCAGTGCTATTTAGTACCCAGAATTTAACGATGTTTGAAACGGGTGCTTAGTGAGGCCAGTGACTTGCCTGGATACTTTAGCTGGTGGCTCCCAGAGCTGGCATCAAGCCCACGTGGCCAGTCCCCAAAGGAACTGTTGGTGGTGTTATTTTTTTTTTTTTTCAAAAGCAGTATTAAGCTATAATTGTCAAAATTAAATAATAAAAGTGCCCTAGGTGCTGGGCATCCCTAGGTGATGCTTTGAAGTGGCGAAGCCCAGGCATGGGCGACAGATCAGACCATTGTTCAGTAGCTGCTGACTCCCTGTCCCCATCACCTGTGTGGTCCCCGTCACCTGTGCGTTTCCTCCTCATCCTCCAGACCTGCTTTGATGTTGGGCTCAGCTGTGTGACTTGCTTTGGCCGGTGTGGGAGGGGGTATCAGTGTGCCAGCTCTGAGCCCAGCCCCTGGGAGGCGTTGAAGGTTTCTACTTACCCCTCAGGGAACTTCTGTCATTTGCCAGGAGCTCACGCCCCAGATGGCTGCCCCTTCAGAGGGAGACACAGAGAGCTGCCTGAGCACCACCCCAGGACAAAGCAGAGCCACCCCAGCTGTACCGCGTTCTTGTTAGTGAGAAATAAAGCCTGATTGCTGTAGTCTTCTGAGGCTGTTGTTTGTTACACAGTGAACCTGACTGATACACCTGGGAACCAAGTACTTGGCAGAGTAGCAGTTGAGTTGTTTCAGGGGTAGCGCACTGAGGCTCATCAGAAATTAGTATAATTATTTGTTCTAAACTTCGTAAGTCCTGATCTGTAAAGGGTACCTGGTCATCTTAGGTGCTCTGAGTTCCCTGCTGAGGGAGCCCTGTTGCATTCCTGCTGGAGGGTGCTATCAGGGCCTGCCCTATACCTGGGCATGACCTGAGACCAGGCCCATGGTCACATCCTGACTCCCTGCAGAGACTTCCCTTCTCACCAGATCATCATGTCATCTGGTCTCCTGGTGATTGCCCCTGAGACAAGGAGACATATAGAGTCTCTGTTTTTGGCTTCATTCATTCACTCATCTGTTTGTTCATTCAATAAAGTTTATTGGGCACCTGCTATGCTCAAGAACTTGATGAGGGACCCTTGTCCTCCTAGTTGTGATTGTTTCAAGGGGCTTGCTCAGAAGTGATGCCATGTGTGAAAGAGAGACACCAAAGACATCCCCAGAGTCCAGAGGAGATTGAGTGCCGTCCCCTGGCAGTGCTGGGCAGGCTGCATGATGTGGTACCATTCGAACCCAAGGAATGGTACTTGGTCATTGTTTCAGTCATCCAGAAATGTTCTACTTCCCATCTACTAAGAGCCAGGCACTGGGCTAGACATCAGAGACATGATAGTGAACACATCAGACCATGCCCTCTCTTCATGGGGCACAGGGAGAGAGGTGGAGGGATGCTTTAGGAAAGGGAACAGCCCAAGAAAAGTCATATTTTAAATAGGATTTGGGGAAACACTGGAAAACAAAAAATGGTTTGGATTGAAGAGTGTGCCATGACAAATCAAAAAGTCTCAAAGCAGTTTGTCTTTTTCACCTCTGCCATGCTTGCTGAAAGTAACAATGGGAAGACACAACAGAAAAATCTATCACTTATAGGGAACAGCATCAGTGAAAGCTAATGTCGCCTGAGACCCATGATTAGGAGGGAAAACTCTGAGTGACTCTGTTCATCATAATGAGATGTCCATGGACTATGTGTAAGTGTCTGATCCTGAGAACACACCAGTCCTACACACCTGGATGGAACGTGCAGCATAATGATGACCAGATGGGATTCGGAGAAGAGCATTAGGGTCTGGAAAATTGAAACTTACATGAAAGGTCTAGGCATGAAAAGTCTCGCTGATCCAGAGCAAAGCGTGCCTTTCACAGGGTCAGAGAGCTGCTCAGGATCAGAGATCCTGCTTCATCCCCTGAAGGTACAGCTGATCTCTGTCCTGGCCAAGACCAGGTTCTAACCAGCAGCTCAGAACCTGCAGCCTGGGCAGGACTGAAATGGTCTTCCCCTTCTTCGTTTTGGGTCTTAAATCTAGGAAGGTAGAGAAATAAGCCGTCTTGTAAGATTAGTGTAACAGTGCCAAGATTCAAACCACATACAACACAGTACATTAAATCCATGCTGTAATATTTAGACTGGGATTGAGTGAATGCAGTAATAACTTGTGTGATCATCTTATTTATGATTTTTTTTTTTGCCATTTACAGGCTTGAAGGCTTCAAAACAGTCTGTCATATCTGTAGATATGGTTGAAATTATTTAAGGGAATTGAATTAATTATATTTGTAAACATCACGTAGAACAATTAAGTTTTGTTTGTAAGGTATTAAGTTCAATACATTAAGAATTACATTTTAAGGAGTGTGAGTGTGCCCTCAGCTACAAAAGGAGACATTAAAGATGCTGGAGCACATGGGTTTTCTCTTCTATTAAGAAGGTAAGTTAGATTAAATTTCCTAATGTTGTACTATTCATTCACTTATTAATTCAACCAATTACAATGACTGTGTCCTATATAGAGAAGCCCCTGGCTGGCTTTCATGAGGCTTAGTGTCTGGACCACTGGTTCTCAAAATGCATCACCTTCAAACTTGCTAGAAAGCCAGATTTTAGAAGCCCCCCACCCTACCTGCCCAGAGACTGCTCGAATCAGAAACTGTGGGGCTGGGCCCAGGCATCTCTGTTTTAACTAGCCTTCCAGGTGGTTCTGATGCTTACTCAAGTTGGAGAACCACTGGTTTGGGTTTCTATTTCTTCTTAGGTCAGTTTTATTAACTGTATTTGCTTAGAAAACTGCCCATTGAATCCAGGCTTTCAAATATATTATCATGGAGTTGTGAACATATTTATTAAGAATTTTAAAAAGTTGGTTTCTGCAGGTATTTTCTGTTAGACTGTATATTCCACTGTCTTCCCACATTCGTGCTTTTTTCCAACTGATGTATGAGAATTTTGCAGCAGATCATTCCCGTGATTTCGTTTGGGTGACACTCACACAGGTGTGGATTCCGTTTGTCCTGTGGACATCAGTTCCACAGGTACAGAGGTTTAAAATGGCAGCAGGACCCTGGACTGCCCTGCTGATGGGGTCTTCTGAGCTCATTCTGGAGATTGATTTGTTGGCTGGGAATCTTGTGGCCCTCATCTTCTGCTGGACAGACACCTGTAAATCCTGGTGAGGGTGTGTGGCCTTTCCACTCCTTTCTCCACCTTCTTGGTTCCAGAACGGTGCCAGGACAGAGTGAACTGGGCCAGAGCAACATTGTTGGCAGGAGTGATGGACTGAGTCACTTGGGCATGAATTGTCTTAGGAGTCTCGTTGATGGCAGGGCTCCTGTCTTGGTTTTTCCAGATGCCCCTTTTTTTTTTTTTAAAAAGATTTTATTTGTTTATTTGACAGAGAGAGAGACAGCGAGAGAGGGAACACAAGCAGGGGGAGTGGGAGAGGGAGAAGCAGGCTTTCCGCTGAGCAGAGAGCCCGACGTGGGGCTCGATCCCAGGACCCTGGGATCATGACCTGAGCCGAAGGCAGACGCTTAACGACTGAGCCACCCAGGCGCCCTCCAGATGCCCTTTATAGGGCCTTCTTCTGAGGCCCCCATGCCCCCACCAGGATCTGCATGCTGTCTGTGTTCACACTTAGGAAATATCTCTTAGAGCCTTGATTCATATCAAAGTGCAAAATGGATGTTCTAGATGCACTTATGTTAATCAGAGGACTTGGGCTGAGGGCTCAGTGCCATGCTTAACCCTTGATAGGTGCTGGGTTAATAATATGCTGGCAAAGGCCTTTTCTGTGAGTGAAGTCTTTACTAAAGGGATGGACATCTAATGGTGAGAGTTCATGGTTGGCCCGCTCTTGTTTTTGCTGGCATGGTTTTTTATAAATGCAGGTTGTGGTGGGTTAAAAAGTATCCTCTCAAAAGGTATACCAAAGTGTTAACCCCCCATACCTATGAGTGTAGGTGGTGTCGAAAGGACACCCTGGTGTCCTTATGAGAAGAAAACACACACAGGAGGGATGCGGGAAGTTGTAGCAGAGATCGGAGGGATGTGGCCACAAGCCTAGGGACGCCAAGAACTGCTGGCCTGTTCCAGGTCTCTCTCCTGCTGGTCATTACCTATGTCTGCTCTGCTCTGACTCCTCACTGACCGTCGGCTGACCCTTCCCGCCCCGGGGCCCCGGTGCTGCCGGTCCCCAGGGAGGGAGAGCACACATTGCTGTGCACGCCCCCGCACTGTTGGTTACCTGGGTGTCACCTGGCCTCCGTTGCTACTGACCCCGAGGGGTGGGGCGGTCACTTTGCTCCGGCATTCAGGGAAGCCTGCTGGGCACTGGGCCAGCCGTGAATGTGGACCCGGCAGGCAGGATGCTGCCACCTGCCGCAGCCTGGACCAGCGCCTGTGGGCAGCTCGCCAGGGGTGGCCACACTCCTGATTTCCAGGAAAGGGATCATCTGTTTTTGCCCAGTGGAGGCCGGAGTCCAAAACAATGCCAGGACCTTCCAGGCTGTGTGTGTGGCTTCAGCAGGTTTTCAGAGTGAAGCACGAGGTGTGCTGTTAGGTGAACAGCAGATGACGGCAGTTGAGACAAGACATCAGAATTTCATGAAGGTGTCCCAGCGGCTGCAGCACCTGTCAGCAGAGAACAGTAGACGCCCCCGGCAGGGTCCAGGTGGCCGTGGGGAAGCCACTGTCCAAACCCAAACCCAGCGGGCCCTGACCGGGCCTGGGCCGGGGGAGGACCCTCAGAAGCACAGCCAGACGAGCAGAGGGAAAACACCGTCTTGTGTCTCACCGTTGGAATACGAAGATTTTATTTCCAAGATTACTGTATTGTTGTGTGAAAATATTTAGGGATGCCAATCCAGTAAGGTTCATTTTGGGGCAGGAGGGTGTGTGTGAGGCAGGAGGCTTCCTTACTTACCGTATTGTAGTTAAACACAGATCCCGTGTCGAAATTTGTGAAAGGAAGGCTGCCCTGCCTGCAGGCCTTCTCAGAGACTTTACAAAATGTGATGTGCTTTGGAATTGCTAATAGGTAAAATATTTGGCAACTTCTAAGTTCTAGAATTCTTCTAACAGAATTCTTTCTTTGAGGTGTACCTGTGGACAGACATAGGCCAGGGTGGGTCACATTGCGGCCCATGGCTGCCGGGAGCAGGTGTGAGCGGGGCCCCAGCGACAGAGCACAGGTGTGGGGAGCTGTGCTTGCTTTGCCCTCCTGTTGCTGCAAAGTCCATTTAGCGCCCAAACGTCTCCTTGGGGAACTCATGGTTGCAAAGCCTCCCGTCAGTTTGACCCCGCCCCTGCTTCCCTCCCCGGCTCGGTCACACAGCACAGGAAGTGGGTCCAAAACCCCGGGGGAGCCGAGGGGAGGCTGCTAACACCCACCTCTTCAGACTCCGTCCCAAGTGTGAAGCTGCCCTCCACCTCGGCTGGTCCAGAGCCGAGGGCTCCCCTCCTGGGATGCACCAATGCGGGGCGCTGTCCATGCCCCTCATGCCCAGCTGGGAGTGAGCGCTCAGCTCATCCCCTGGCAGGGCCCACAGAACCTTCTAGCCTTCAGTCTCCAGAGGAGTCAAGGTTGGAGCCGGGTGCTTCTGCCCCTCTCTCTCTCTGCCCCCCCAAATTTCAAATGAAAGCGAAGTCTGGGGGGTCTTGTCCTGTAGGGGTTCAGACAGCTTACAGTTCGGGTTCCTCAGCTCAACTCGAAAACCTTACGAGGTGCTGGGGCTCGGAGCTCAGCTGTCAGAGGCTAAGAGTAGCTGCCTTGTGGGGCAGGGGAGGAGGAGACGGGGTTCTAGGGCCCGGTCAGCTCTGGGACAAACGCAGATTATCTGCCACCTGGAGGTCACTGCAGCAAACCAGCCAGCCCCAAACCCAGCAGCTCCGCAGAGGTAGCCATCCGCTGTCCTTTCACAAGAGGACCGGTGTTCCCCACCGAACAAGTACAGCGAGGCCGCAAATATGGAAGGTTGGAGACCCTCCGGGCGTCCGTCGCTCCTTTATGAAGCCGCGTGGATGATTCGGATCTCTGGGCTGCAGGGTGAATTTCACTGAGGCTCCGTCTTGCTGTGTTGTGGGATTCCTCTTCCGATATCCATGGCACTTAAGGCCGTCCATAACAGTCTGTTTAAGTTGAAAATGGGGTTTTGTCTTAGGAGACATATATCACGAGAATCCAGCGCTAATTCCCGCACAATTAAACACGGGTTTCTCCCGGACTGGGAAGAGGCCCATTTTCCCTGCTCTGTGTTGCTGGTCATTTGGGCTTCGGAGATGAGGCTCTTAGCAAATGGGAAGTGACCCTCCTCTTCCCATTATCCCAATGTCCTTTAATTTGCAAAGTTTCCACTCCCCCGCGGCAAGGAAACAATTTGGTTAAGTATCTCATTAGCAGCTCCCTCCTTCGGGCTGGATGTTCCCGCATCTGGCGCGGCCTCTGGAGCTCGGTTTACTGTCACACAGGACTTCTCGCTGCCACGTTTTAAACCCCCACGAATCTCGTGATTCATTGGAACTCGAAATTCTTCCCTTCTCCCTTCACCACAGCTTCGACAAAGATCTCAGAAGAAATTGAAAATGGGCAGATGGGTTGTTCTGTGGATGCTTTAAGCTTTCCCCCTAATGAAATGTGTTCATTTTGTTATGATTTCTGTTTCATGGTGTTCAGTTTCTCGTCAGATGTGATACACAACGGAATGCATAGGTTTTATATTAGCCTTTCATCCTCAGTGGACAATTTTAGTCTCTCATAGCCTCTGTTATGGTGTCTTGGTGTTTCATTTAGCTGAAATGTGATGACGCGGGAGGCTGGTTGTGGCCCATCGACACGATATAGCGCCGTCGTGAAGATGGGTTTGCTTCTAAATGATTCACTGGGCTCTGTCAGGTAGTTTCCTCGCTCACTGGGCGCTTTAGTTAATTGCTGTTTTAACTTCATCTGTCTGGCTTCCAGGCGGGTCCCATGCTCCCATTACTCTTCCTAATCTGCCCCCATCCTCTACTGCCTTGTCATCCCATGTCATGGCTCCAACCCCGAGCTGCCATCTTGCTCTGTTCTGTTTCAGCATTGATCTCAGATGCGTTGGGCCTCTCTACCTTAGATACTTTTGGATGTATTTTCAAACCAAACTGTTTGACCTATCTATCTGTAGCATTTACATACTGAATTAGTCAAATCGACTTAAAAATCTAGGAAATATTTTCATATCTAAAAATAACCTTAGCAAGATTTTCCAGGTCTGCATTCTGAGTGTTTTGATTTCTCTTGACGTTGATGAACTGTCTGTGACTCATTCCCCGGGGGGAGCTGAAAAAGGTTGAGGGAATGTCGGGTGGATCTGAGGGGAGGTTGCCTTGGATCCATTCTGATCTACTTGCTGGACATATTTAACAAAGATAATTCAAAAATAATAATCTCACCATTTTTACCCTCTTCTCTGGACCATATCCCTTTTTATCAGGGACTCCTAGATATAATTTTTTGGACACTTAGACATCTCCTTCCTCTTCTGGAAATTGGTGTTGACATTTTTCTATAAAGACATTGAACTTTGATGCTCTTCATACGAAACTCAATTCAACTCTTCAGAAAACTCATTCATTTTCTTTTGGTGTATCAGATGGGAACACAGGGGTGAACTTATCAGTTTATCCATGGAAAGTAGAACTTGGAGAGATTTCAGAAAAGTCAGGATTTGAAGATCCCTAATATATTCCTTTGCTGGACCTCCATAAGGAAGTGACTTATTATGCCTGGTTTTATGCATTTGAGATGCGTCTTAAATACACTTGTGCAGGGCTAACGAGGGAGGTCTGCAGATGGTGTAACAGCGTGATAGATTCTGATGATTTGCCTCAGAGAGATGCTCTGCACAAGATATTTTTACCAGGGGTGTTCTGGAGGAATATTAATGCAGAGGCCATTGTAAAGTAAAAATGGCCGTAACGTGTGCAAGGTAAATGATGTTTTGTTCCGAAACTTGAATAGCAATTCTTAGGGTTTTAGACAAACCTTTTCCTCCAATGCCATGTTGTCGTAGAACATGTGTTAGAGAAGGTGTTTTCTTAAATCAGGCTCCTTGCAGAGGAGAGTCCACTGGCTTCCAGACTGCCCCTCAGGGAGCAGCCAGAGCACCCACACAGGGAGTCCAGACAAAAGGATGCTCGCAGGTGTTGACAGCCCTCGGTCACCTTCACATTCCTTTTAGGAGAGTGGCCTGTCACCCCACAGCCCTGTGTTGTGGGTTAAATTGTGTCCCCCCAAAACATCTGTTGAAGCCCCAAGCCCCAGTACTTGTGTATGTGGCCTGTTTGGAAATAGGATCTTTGCAGATGTAATGAACACGAAAGGTAAGACGCGGTCCTCCTGGAGCAGGGCCCTTTGATGCGACGTGAGTCCCTGGAGGAAGAGTGCATGTGGGCAGACGCTCAGGGAAGACAGTCCCGCACAGTGGAGGCGGTCGTGGCCGGGATGGGACGCCGGCCGCCACAGCAGCCAAGGGGCAGGGATCGGCCTCCTCTGGACCCTTCAGAGACAGCATGGCCTGCCGGGCCTCTCCTTCCAACTTGCCATCTCCAGAACTGGGAGGGAACATCCTGTTGTCTTAAACCACTTGGTCACAGCAGCCACAAGAAACTCATATGCCCTCCCCCACCCCCTTTAAAGCCCGAGGTGGACTGGGAGCAGGGGCTCTCTGAGCAACAGGGTTGACTCGGGTTCATTCCTTGAGCTTGGGGGTGAGGTCCTCATGGGAGGCCATTGTCTTCCTTCTCTTGAGGTCCCTGCTTCTCTCCAGACAACCTTTCTGCAAGATTCTGCCCTTCTGGGTTTGGGGTCCACTTTTCCCCTCTTCCGTTTGATCCTAGGGGTGGTTACTACACTTAGCCCTGAGTCAGTGATATCCTTTGTCACTCTCCTACACCCTGCCCACACCCTTATAAATAGTACTAATCTCTAAACTTACTAACCTCTTATTGAGTTGTCCTAATTGTGTGAGGCATATGCTTCTTGTTGGGACCCTGTGACAAAGGGACCCTTTAGACAATGTGGTCAGGGTATAGGGAAACCACAAGGCATGGACAGCATTGCAGGGCTCTATAGAGAGGACCTGGGGTCAGGGGAAGGACGCACCCAGGTCATGACATTCCCCAGAGAGGGAGCTGGGAAGTAAGTATCCTGACCTCGTGGTGGCCATACCATGGAACCAGACCCAATGGAAACCAGAGTATGGGGGGCCATCAGTGTGGTCCATGCTGGACAGTGTTCCAGGTGCAGAGCCAGGAGAAGGGTGGACCATAGGTCTGGAGGAGTCCATTAATGACACCCAGCACATACATTATGTGTTAATTTGCTCATTGATGTATGTTAGTATGTAAGTAAATAAACATGCACTAGGAGAGTATGCTCATTTCTTTTTAATGGATAGGAGTGAAATATCAAAACGTTTTGGAAACCACCACCTTGGAAGATGACTTTCAAATACTTAGATCTCGGGACAGAATGTTGACACTTTATCAGTCATCGATAGTTATTTGGTGAAGACATTTGAAGCCATAGGGCCTAGAAATCGATTGCTTGGACCTGCTGAAGATGCTATGGGATGTGTTGGGTCCAGTGAGATGCAGAGCAGGAGAATGAGAACCCATGGGTCCATCAGCAGCAGTCTCCGCTGGCTCTGGAAGTGGTGGCTGGGACAAGCCCAGTGGGAGAGACTGGGGGCTTGGACCAGGGTGGCGGCAGCGGGGGTAGTGAGAATTGGGCATATTCATATTTCACTGTGCAGATGGAACCTACAGATCTTGCTGCTGGATTGACTTGAGGTGTGAGTGAGTAACGTGAGAGTCGAGAGTAATACTAGGGTTCCTGAACAGAAAAGGCTTCACTGGGGTGCCTGGGTGGCTCAGTCAGCTAAGCAGCTGCCTTCGGCTCTGGTCATGATCTCAGGGTCCTGGGATCGAGCCCTGTGTCGGGCTCCCTGCTCTGCGGGGGGCCTGCTTCTTCCTCTGCCTCTATCCCTCTGCTCTCCTTGCTTGTGCTCTCTCTCTGTCAAATAAATAAAAAAGAAAAGAAAAGAAGAGGCTTCACTGATGTGATGGAGAAGCTGCCAAAGGGACTGATTGGGGTGAATATCAGAGCTCAATTTTAGACACATCAGGACGTGTGGGACACAATGCCGTGGCTGCTTCCCAGCATCCATGCCCCTCTGCAATGGGACTTTGCTATTCCTTCCATCAAGAGGTGGAGTCTGTCTTCCAACCCTTGAGTGTGGCTTGTCTTGAGACGTGCTTTGGCCGACAAAAGGGAGAAGTGATGTTATGTGCCTTCTGAGTCTTGGTCTCAAAAGGCTTTGCAGCTCCTGCCATCTTGATCTTAGGAATGTTCCCTGAGATGACCGTCAGAAGCCCAGGGTAGCCCACGGGTGGAGCAGAGAAGGGCTGTCTTGGCCGAGGCCCCAGACCCATCGGCAGCAGCCTGTACCGAGTGCCTGGCATGAACGAGGACATCTTGGGCTGTCCACCCATTAGGCTGCTGGACAATGGTACCTACACGAATGACCCAGCAGGTGAACTGCCCAGCTGAGCCCAGCTCAAATCACTCGTCCACAGGATCACGGCAAACAGAGTTGTTAGGCCCTTAAGATTTGGGGAGTGGGTTGCAAAGCAGCACAGACAACTGATGAAGTGTTAAGTTGATATTCAGAGCAGATTTCTTTAAAAATGCATGTTTTGTTATTAAACAGGTCTGGTGAGGCCAAAAGATGGGGATTGTCAATGAAAAGACAGTGTGTGACTCACAGTTCCCAAGAATGGGAGGCACCCTAGGCCACGGGGGCCCATGGGAAGCACCAGGGCCGGGCAGGGGGCAGGGTGGGGGTGAGGGCAGGAGTCTTTACTGTGGTTTCCATGAGAAAAGACAGGCAAGGGAAAGCACGCAGGCTCAGGCTGGTCCTTTGAACAATTTCAGTGGCCTCTGGGTCTGCTCCCCTTCCCTGAGGCGATTAGGGTGGGGCGGTGGTGCCCCCAGTGTGTAAGAGCCAGCTGGGGGAGGTGGTTGGGGGTGTGGACTCCAGATGGGTTGGTTTTCATAAGAAAGATGCCTTGAGTCATTCAGTGTCCCTAGGAATGGGGCAGTCCTGGGAGAGGCGGCCCCTTCAGGGGCAGCCAGTGACAGGTGTCATGGAACCATCAGCTCTGGGCGTCTGGGGCTCCAGGGAAGGTTCTGGCTGGAACGTCAATGAGCTGTCAGAGCCGGACAAGCCCAGTTAGTGAGTGAGTGAAGCTGGAAGGCGAAGTGGTCAGCGGCAGAGCCCAGAAGGATCTCCAGCACGCCCGTGCCATGGAAGGGAGCAGGGACACAAAAAAGAGACTCCCACGAAGGAGCCACCAGGATGAGGAGGGGGACCAACTGACCATGCCGAGGGCCACGGATTGATCCAGGGAGAGCAGGGTTGGAGCTCAGCTCCAAAGGGGTTCCAGAGGGAGCTTCCCAGTCTGCCCGCACATCCTAGCCTCCCGGCTCCATCCTTTTAAGGCTCTTCTCCCTCGTTGCTCTCCTATCATGCGCCTGCTCTACTGTAACACGTGAGCTACTAATTTCTCTTGTGTAATGTCCATTCCCTCATTGCACTAGGCTCTGGCAGGAGCTGGATTCTGCTACCAGACCCCAAGACCCGAGAGCAGAGCCTGGCAGTCAGTGCTCTGTGCAAACCCTGGGGGGGATGAATGAGGACAGTCAGTGCTCTGCAAACCCTGGGGGGGATGAATGAGTGAGTGAGCAAATGAATGAGTGAAAGGGAACTTGCACGTCAGCAGACCCGTGCTTCTCAGATGCAGGTGAATAAATGGAGTGTCAGTGCGGAGGGGCCCGGCCCAGTGGCCAGGAGCCCCGCTGCGCATGCGCACTCCTCCCCGGATCCAGCCGCTGCTCTGTGTTAGCATCCCTCCCGCTCAGTTTCAGGCTCAGATCACATTTTCTCAGTGCCTGACTCATAGTAGGCACTTACTACTCACTGAATGAACAGACAAATAAAATGATAATCCATAAGCTTGATATTCAAAGAGCTTAAATTTTTGTGTTAGTTACTAATCCAAATCTGACATTTCTCACATCTACCCCAGAAAAAAGCCCCAATGTCCACTAATGAAAACACTCACTGCAATTTTATCCCCCACAAAAATGAGCTATTTAAGGGAAAGCTTTTAGCAAATACCTCTCAAGAGTAAAAATTAAAGTTTAATTTTTTCCCCATTGTTTGCAGTTTAATTATGCAGCATCCCTTTGCAAGAAATGCCTTCGTCGGGGGCAATTTAACATTTATAAATGTGCTCTTTATTGATTTTGGAACAGCGATTTTAGACAGACGGGGTGATTATCAGTGATCCATGTTCAGCAGGGAGGGAGCCAGGCTCCCCAAAACACTGAAATTCACGTTCAGAGGCATGATGGGGGAAAATGCAGGAGGGGTGGGCGGAGAGCCGGCAGCTCCCTGCTCCTGGCAGCCACGGAGAGGTGCTCTTTGCCAGGGGCTGGCACAGTGGAAGGCAGGGACAATCTGTGATCCCTGTCAAGCCGGTCTTCCCAGAGACACGGAAGCCCTTTTCGGGATGGCTGGCCAGCTTTCGGGGAGGACGGTCTGCAGGCACATCTGTGTGGCCTGGGTGCCTGCAGATGGCTAACGTCAGGTCAGAGCCATGCGAGGACAGGCAAGGGCACCGGCAGCCTCGGTCCGCAGTGGGTCAGTTCCGTGCCTGCTTATGTCTCATGTGGGGGCGGGGTGGGGGTGGGGGCAGTGGACGCTCAGGGACCCAGAGTGACTCGGACTCCACCGTCCTCGGGCATTGCAGCTTCAACACGAGACATCAGCAGCAGGAGGACGTGGGGCGTCCAGGCCTGAGACCCTGGTGGAGGCGAGCCAGGGTCACGTCCGAGCTTGGGCTGGGGAAGAGGGAGCGTCCCTGGGTGCAAGGAGTGGGAGCTAGAATTCCCGGTGAGTGTGGCTGGACGCGAGGCCGGGGCCTGGTGAGATGCCCAGCAAGGGCACAGAGTCCCAGATCCGTCGGGGGCAGGTCGGGGTGGGGGTGCTGGAGGAGGCCGCTGGTGCAGCTGTGCTGAGAGCTGGGGTCCACGGCCGGGCCTGGACGGGAGAGCTCTCAGGCTTCCAAACAGCGCATGGCTCCTGCTAGGACTGCCGTCAGTGGGGTGGAGAACAGGTACTGTTAGACCCCACCACCCTTCTCCTGCCTCTTCTCTCTCCTCCCCTCCAATGGAAAATCTGGCCTCTCTGTGCCCTGCCTCAGGGGAGGCATAAGACAGGACCGGGGGACAGAAAGAGCTGCGCTGGGGTCATGAGGAGTGGCCCGTTATATACTCTCAAGTTGGGAGGGGGTTAGGGAGAGCGTAACTCTCTAAGGAATTTTGGAAGCAAGGTTTCCAGGACCTTGAGGAGGCTAGCTGTTGTTGGGAAAAGGTCATTTATTACCGTCTAATAAAACCTGAGTCGTGAGACCCTTCAGATGTATATCAGTGGGCCGTATGCTTTGGGGATGATTGCCAACATGTATCCTGGGGGTTTAGGGATAAAGGAAGCTTCCAAAGGAATTTTTATATGTTAAAGTAGACTCACAGGATCCTGGGGTGGTTGGGACAATGTTAAGCTAAGATTGCCTTTGGCCCTTAGCGGAGTATTAACATCGAGGCAGCTGAGCCCCTGGGGGATGTCACTCTTCCTGTTTCAAGGACCTGTCAGTGGGCTGTCGGGGGTGAGGACGTTTAATTTTTCTTCCGCCTTTGTTTCCCACATCACTGGGACTCTTGTCCAGATCATTCCTGAGCCCCAGGACCACATGGACCTGGGGCCAGTCCCCTCACCTGCATCGAGGCCAGCTGCCAGCCAGCCAACCACGGAGGGGGGGGGTCTCCTTGGAAGGGGCCTTGAGGGGCTGTTGTTCTAAAGAAGAAAAAGAACAAAAGCAAAGCAAAAACAAAACCCCTAGGAAAGCAAGTAAGAAGGTCTGTGGGGAAACCTCCCTGAAATGCAGGCAGGGGTCAGATTCCCTCAGGAACTAATTAAGGATTCCAGCAAGGGCCCAGGGAAGCTTCAGAAGACCTTCCCCCTCACTAGCCTTTCTAAGTGCCTTTGTCTTTCCTTCCTGACTAATTGCTGTTTAAGCAAAGTGTTGTCAGATAAATGCTTTCATATTCAAATAGCCAGCTCTCTTCTGGAGCTCCCGAGGCCTGCCCACCTTGGTTTGGGAGCTCAGTGCCCTTGGTTTTCCCATCTCTGCTTGGGCAATTTAGCAACTGCTGGTTGAGAGATGCTAAATTAATTAAAGAGGTAATGGTAACGTGGAGCAGGGCTGAACATCGAAAATCAGCTTTTAATTGAAAAATGAAATGCTTCTTCCCAGAGTCAGACGCTGGCTCTGGAATGCGGGAGTCTCATCAGCACAGTGCTCGATGGTTAAGACTAATAAAGTAGACGACGTGGGTGAGCGCCACAGAGCTGCCTTACGTGACACTTCATTTATGAACAGGTGCAATTATTCATGCCCTTTGGCTTAAACGTGGCCTTGGGCCTTGGACAGCAGTCTCCAGGGTGCCCTGAACCTTCACACCATAGAAGGCAGGACTGTGAACTCCCAAGTTCCTGCTAAGAGCCCTCGAACCCAGGTCCTGAGTCCCAGTTGGGGTGGGAGCGCTTTTAGCTGGCCTGCTGACTGCTGACCCTTTGCCTGATGCCCACTCTGCTCTCCTTTGAGAGTATTCCTTTTTGGGGAACCCACCAACCCCTTTGGCAAAGTCTGGTGGGACGTGGGTGGAGGTGCCCAGAGTCTTCCCCTCCGAGGAGAAGGCTGCTCGACCTTCCTCTGCAGACTGGATCCTGACCAAGGGCACAAAAAGGTTGAACGTGGTTGGAGGTGCTTGACCCCGGTGGGAGCACGGGGCATGTCCGTTTTGCAATTCCCTGAGTTTCTGTGGGGCTGCCTGCGTTTCCGCCCTTTCTGGGCCTGGTTCCTTGGCCTTTTCTTTGATTCTGCGGACTTCTTTCATATCCTTCTAATGAATTCTCGAATGGCCTGGACTTTCCAGATTGATTGGTGTTGCTAGCAACCAGTGGCCCCCACTGGATGCAGGAATTGGAAGCCAGATCTGGAGCATTTCCGGGGGGGCTGTGCCCTCCCAAGCCCCCAAATCACACTACTGCAGATGCCAGCATCCTGCTCTTTCCAGCCCACTTTCCCTTTCACTGAAGGAACCTGGTGAGGGAGTGCATTAAAAGCTACTGGAATTCAGCCCCCCAGGCAAACTCTGAATCTCCTTTTGAGCTGCCCCAGCCAAGCCTTGGGTAGCAGAGACAAGAGATTCTCTGAGCCTGGCCATGGACATTTTCTGGTCTCAGTCCACGTCCTGGGTGAGCGTTGAGGAGTCTGGGTGGCCCTCCTTCGAGCTGGCTGCTGGGTCCTCTCTCACTGTCATCGTCCTTCATGGTAGGTCCCCCCCGTCCCGGAGCCACCTCCTGGCGGCGCTGGCCTGGAGGAGCCGGGCAGATAGCACGAGGAGCCATCCTGAGACCGGCACCATGGGCTGTGGCATCTCGTTCTAGAAGAGGAGTGAGCTTTTCTGCTGTGTGCGGGCTCAGCTGGATAGCCACGTGAAAATGTTCCTCGGTTCCCCAAAGATCTGTTACTTGCCATCTATTGTCAGGTAACAACTGCTGTTTTATAGAAAAACAGAACGAATTCAGGTGAAAATAAGCAAAAGGAGTATTTATTAGAAGAACAGTGTGGCTGACAAACAGGAGTACAAATGAAAATACCAGGGTTGGGGGAACAGGAGTCCGGCAGCCCTGAGAAGCCACGTGGGATGGTCTCAGGCCCTGCAGTGGGCAGAAGCTTCCAGAAAGAGCACCTGACTGGCCTGGTGCCTGCCTGTGGCCGGCACCTGGCCATGTGGGGTGCGTGGCCCTGTCATCTGCTGTGAATGTGGGTTCTCACCTCAGTCTAGGAGCACAGGAACCTGAGCTGCTTCCTGGCTTCTTCCAAGCCCTGCCCATCAGGGAGAGGGACTCAGATCAATTCCAGAGTCTTGGCAGGACATCTGGGCATGACCGGGAGGGCTGGATTCAGGGATGTATTGATGGCATCATTGTTGGGAAATCTTGGGATTGGAGTTTTATCAGAATATTGGACAAAATGTTGGTGTGTGATTGAGAAGCAGAGCATTTGAGAAGTCTGCTCATCCTCTTAGATTTTCAAAGTGATGGATCATATTCTTAATGAGATTGTGCCGGTGGATTATTGATGCTCCGTACCCTCTATTGTTAAGGTAAAGGTATTTATTTTTAGATGCTCTGTAGAGCTTCACGATTGCTCAGTGATCCTTGCAACCAAGTAGAAAGAACATGTCTTGGCTGATTAATTAGAAGTTGGGAAATGATCTTTTTCCTTGTCTTTGAGAATTTTATTCACCTTTTGAATAGTCAGACCACGTGAGCATTATTATGCAAGTCTGAGTTCAGCTAACCTACGTTGGAAATGGATAGAACTAGCCTGATTCATCCTTGAAGATCGGGCTGTGCAACGAAGCAGAGCCCATCGCTCTTCCTCGGGACGGTGATGATGGACGCACTGCTGCCCTTTGGACAGAGATGGAGCATTTAGGGGCTTCTCATTGTGGTCGCACGAGAAGCAGCGGAGAGGGGCGAGGAAGGAGACCTTCTGCATGGATGCTGTTCCGCTGGGTGCCGTCCCACCTGCCGTGTGGGGCTGCCCTGGGGAAGGCCTGGTGAGGTGGGGCGGGCTGTGGCCAGCCCTGCAAGCCTCACTCTGTCCCTTTGTTGCTGGGGCTGTGCCGTCATCCTAACTAATAAGCCACTTGTAGAGATAAAGTGAAATCATAAAGAGTACTCAAATAGTCCAGAAATAGTTAGGAAAAGAGAGGAAACAGAACAAAGAATAGACTAGACGAAAAGGAAAGGAATAGACTAGACCTAGCAAAGGGATAGATTTACTCCAATCAGATCATTATCTCTCTTAAATGTATTGAATATAATGTATAAGTATATACTTTTATACCTTGTGTTCTTATTTTCATTCAATGGAAAATAATTCTCTTGTCCTTCGTGCCTTCCTCTTGGACCCATGGCTTGTTTAGAAGCATGCCTTTTGGTTTCCAAATTTGGGGGAATTTTAAATATTTTCAAGGTGTTGAAGTTCACTTTATGGCCCTGAATATGGTCTATGCTGGTGAATATTTCATGTGCCCTTGAAGGGAATGTAAGTTCTGTTCTTGTTGGGTGAACTGTTCTGTGTTAATTAGACCAAGCTGGGAGACTGTTGTTCCGGTCTTGTGTATCGTACTGATTTTCTGTTTACCCGTTCCATTGATTACAAAGAGAGAAGTATCATAGTTTCCAACTATAATTACGGATTTATCTATTTTTCTTTTCAACCCAATCAACTTTTGCTTCACAGATTTTAAAGCTCTTTCATTAGCTGCATACACACTCAGGATCATATCTCTTGATTAATTGACCTCCTATCTTTGTGTGGTGTCCTTCTTCATCCCTGGTAATATGGCTTGTTCTGAAGTCTCCTTTGACTGATATAAATACGTTCATTCCAGCTTACATTCAATTAGTGTTTGTACGGTATGGCTTCTTCCATCTTTGTATTTTTACCCTATTTATGTCTTCATATTTAAGTGGGTTTCTTAGAATGGCATATTGCTGGGTCTTGCTTCTTTTATGTGTTATTCTGATATTCTGAATCAGATATTCTCTGATTTTAAATTGAATGTGTTAAATCATTCGATCACAAATTATGAACAGCTTTCCATACATGAAAATTCTTTCAAAATATTATCTTGAATGTCTGAAGAATATTCTATACAATTATTATTTTTTAAGATTTATTTAATTATTTGAGAGAGAGAGAGAGCATGAGCCAGGGGAGCAGCAGAGGGAGAGGGACAAGCAGACTCCCTGCTGAGCAGGGAGCCCGACACAGGACTTGATCCCATGACCCTGAAATCATGACCTGAGCTGAAGGCAAATGCTTAACTGACTGAGCCACCCAGGCGCCCCTGAAGAATATTCTATGTCACAGATATTTCCAAATATATCCTCAATATCTTCCTGTTTTGGGACAGTTTCTATTAAAATTAAAGCTTCAATAAATATTCCCATAGCTAAATACTTGGGCATATCCTTGATCATTTTCTAGAAGTACTATTACTGAGTCATGGGATATGCTTATTTTAAGATGTTGATATTTATAGCCAAATCAGTTCCTAAAATGATTGTGTGGTAGTAAACACTAGCTTTGGATCTCCATCTTCCTGGAATCTCAGTGCCTAGGACTGTCTTAGGCTTGGGGACACAGGCTCACTCAGTCCACTCAGTCAGTGGTCTGGGGAATGCATGACTTCAGCTCTGGGAGTCCCTGAGGATGTAGGCTTTGTCCCGGTAAGCTGACATCTGCCTAAGGGGACCAGCCTCTGCTCGAGGGCTGAGTGTTCTTGGGCCCCCTGATACCCCAGCTTGGCTGGTCCTCCACGCTCTTGCTCGCCTGTCTCCTTCTCAGTGCTCAGCTCTGTGTCCAAAGTCACCTCCTTGTGGGGTACCCTGGCTACATGATTGACAACCTCCTCCCCCCAATTCCTGTTATAATTTAGATTCATGGGAAGGCAGAACCTAGAGCTTAGGCTGAGTCTCTGTTTGGACTGTGAGCAAATCTGATGTTTGTCACTCTCCGACTGAAGCCCCTCAGGGCTGTGGTCCTGCTGGTCTCTCTAACCTGCCTCCACAGCATTGGAGAACACGCGTTCAGCTGGCGGAGCTACAAGACGGAGGGGGTATCTGGTCCTCAGTGAATTTACAAGTGAGAAATAAAGCTTGTTCCTTAAGCCACGGAGACTGTAGATTTGCCTGTTTTGAGAATGAACTTTCCTCTCCTGACTAGTTTGGGTGGAGAGTTTGACCTTGTTTGTGGAATAGAAAAAGGGACTGTGTGGTAGGAATGTGGTGACCGAGGAGGGTGGCGCATGCTGGGGTCGTCGGGCCGGTGGGGCAGGAAGGCCTTTATCAGCACGGGGTCAGGATGACACTGCAGACACGCCGTGCTGCTGGCTGGGGCTCGGCGTGGTGGGAGGGAGGAGCAGGCGGATCCAGCTTGCAGTTTGGAGGCAGGGAGGACCACATTTGACAAAAGGTTTGAGGTTGGGGTTAAGGAAAGAGAGGTCAAAGATCAGGGCTCCCCGTTCTGTCCCCATCCATTGCATGCAGGGTGGGGCCTATCTTTGCAACAAGAAGACGCGGTGAAAAGCGGTTTGGCGAGGAATTCCCAGGCTCTGTTTAGGCATCTTAAGTTTGCGATGCCCGTTAGAGTCAAGAGAGAAGAGTGGTGTGCTGTTTGAGTGGGTGTGATCAGGCGTGGAGCATGTCTTGAGCATGGAGCCCCCAGGGTTGTGCACCATGGGGCCTTGACCCCATACACGTTTCGTGGGGTGTGTTAGTTCTGCAGTGTCCTGGAAGGACGGCCAGTGGCCAGTTTGTATTCAAATCTCTGCAGATTTCTTGTGGACAGGGGAGCGCCTTCACTGGGTGCAGGAGAGTCCTTGTAGCGCCAGTTTCTCGGCAACTAGTGGTTTGCATTTAAAGCAGTCCACTTGGTCTGCATAATTGTTTGATGCACACACGCAGTTTTGTGCCAAGTTAGACTGCCACATGGTGCCTCGAGGAGCAGCATTTCAATTTCTGCAGTTTGGTGGTGCATGATGGAATGCTGTTCTCAGAGGACCCGGTGGCGCTGAAGGCTTGCATTCACGGTTTCCCTCCCTCCCTCCTTGAGAACAGCAACTCAGGGCTGAAATGGAGTCCAGGCTTTGCTAACTTGTCAGGAGCCCCCAGCAGTGATGGTGCATCGTTACGTTTCCTTCCAACCGAGTTACGTTTAGTAGACATGTTTGTCCCTGCAAATCCAAGGCCAGCTTCTGGTAGTGGGGAGAGGGTGTGTAAAGATGAGCAAGGCACGGTCCTAGGGCAAGGAGTTCACGTTACATGAGGTTGGATTCACATGCTAACTTGATCACAGCCCAAGGCTTATTGAAGCGAGTTCTCAGGGAGTGAATGAGCATCGTGCTCCCGGAATGTCAGGGGAGATGGCACCATCTGGGGGTCAGAGAGGCTTCCTGGGCAGTGGAGGTGGAGCTGAGTTCCAAAGCGGGGACAGCCAAATTCCAGGTCGAAGGAGTGCTAGCGCAAAAGCCCCAGAAGGAGGAGACTGCACTTCTTCTTTATTGCAGGGAGAGAAACCTACTAATCCGAGCCCCTGGGAGAACTGCTGGCCTGTGTAACTGGTGTGGCCAGATCCGGGCGTTGGGGTGATACAGCCAAGAACGTGTCTCATGTCTCAGCCATCTTCCTCCTGGTCGTCTCCATTCTCAGCAGACCCTCCCACCTGCAGGCAGCATTAGCCACTGAGAGTTCCAGTGCACATCCCGCTGGCTGAGCCCCTTGCAGAAGTCCGTGTGGCCGTGTGGCCGTGTGGCCATTCCTGAACCAGCCACCGCCCAGAGGGAGATGCGTCTGCATTCGACCACTGCAGGCCCTGGGGCCGCCCTGGCTGCTGGGCGTGCGTGGTAGCCTCTCCCGACGAATGGACGGAAGGTGAGGGAAGGGTGGCTTTCCACAGCAAAATCGAGGTGCTACTACCAGAGGAAAGGGAATGGTACCCATCCCTCCAGCCTCTAAGACCGTGAATTGAATGTGTGACTTTCCTTGGACCCTGTAACAAATCATCACACATTTAGTGGCCTAATACAAGACGCACGATTCTCCTACAATTTTGGAGGTCAGAAGTCTGAGACTGGGTGACGTGAAGGTGTCAGGGGGCTGGGTCCTTCTGAGCTCCAAGGGAGAATCGATTACTTGCCTTTCCAGCTTCTAGAGGTGCCCCACATGGCTGGGTTCCTGGCCCTTCCTCCGTCTTCGAGCCAGCAACGTTGGACTGGATCTTTCTCACTCTGCCGTCTGGTGGGCTTGCTGTCTTTGGTCTGCTCCTTCCAGATATAAAGACCCTGTGATGACTTGGGGCCAGCAGCACAGTCCAGAATCACCTTACCACATCCGTACATTATCTGGTTTCTCTTCAGCACAATCACAGAACGATAGTATCCCTTTTCCAAGCAAGGAAACACTAGCGAGGTACCAAGAGGTTAAGCAGAGCATACGGTGTTTATGCTCTCGTGTTTCCCCTGGAGAGAATGTTCTGAAGGCCCGTGGGTTATAGATATAGTGTTTGTCTGGGCACCCAGTGGGTGGAATGAGGCCCTGTTCTGCACCTGGCGGGGAGCCTGGAGGCCTGGGTCTCCCGTTGCTCTACCAGTGAAAGACACTGTGCATTCAGACGGATGCCTGGGGCTTTGAGTATCTTCCAGGTGAAAGGAAGGGGGAGGCTTCTCAGCCAGGGTGCCTGTGCTGGGCCCTGCAGAGGGTTGGTGAGAACCTACGGCATTTCTGCTGCCCCGGGGGCCTTTAGGTCTGCAGGCTGTGGGGCTCGGAGTCCGGTTAGGGCAGGGGTGTGTACATGAGCCAGGCTCCGCCTCTCCGCAGGGCAGCCTGGCAGGCACTGAGCTTGGCCTCACAGTTGTGTCTGGTCTGTCCAGAGCTGCCTCCAGCCAGGTTCCTTCAGGAATGGAAGGAAAATAGGGGCACCCACCCGAGGTGTTGTGATGGACATACGTCTGCTCTGAATGTTCCTAAAGGGGGCAAAGCATCAGGCCAGCGCACCCCGTGGGTGGTGTCGAGGCTTATCTCCTCTCCTTAGGACTGCGAGATGGAGCGTGGGTTTGTAGAAGAGTCCTCAGTTGTCTTCAGGATGACCGAGCCTGGTGGCAGATGGCTGCCCTGGGACCTGGACATTGCTAGTGACCAGTGAGTGGGGGCCCCCAGGCTTTCTCTTTCCAGGCATTCCTGCTGGCTGGGGGTCCCGCGGTGGGAGGGCAGGCTGTCCCTGCCTCTGAGACCCCAGGTCAGCCCTAGAGACCTGCTCCTGGGGTAGCTACAGTGAGCCATCAGTGGGGAAGCCTCATCTTTCAGGGTGGTCTATTTCCTCTTAAAAATTAGTTTTAAATTTATTTTAAAGATTTCTATACAGTAAAAGGGACTTTTTTGGGGAGTGTCAAGTCCTAGAAGTTGTTACACATGTATAGACTCACAATCGGTTGTAGCTCAGCTCGTTTACCCCCAGACTCCCTCCTGACGCCTTGGTGGTCACAGCCCCCCCAGCCCCTGGCAACCCCTGATCTGTGTCCTCTGTCCCCAGAGCGTTCTTGAGAATGTCCTAGAGATGCAGCGATGTAGACACGGCCTTCTGAGTCTGGGAGTTTTCACTCTGCTTCATGCCTTTCATATTCACACAGGTGGTGAACATTTTCAGAAAGAACCAAAGTAAAACCAGTGAATTACCAAAGTGGTAATTATAAAAATTTGTTGTGAACACACCAAAAAAGACAGTTTGCAAAGCAGAGCACTCAAACCAAAACAGAACGAGGCTCAGGGATGTACAGTTATAGAATAGTAGCTCATACAGCGTGTAAGCAGTGACTTTTTATTCTTCACAGTGATTGCTTAGGATAGTGGAATTTGCTTAAACGATAGGGGATTGGTTAGTGGTTACCCCGTATCAACTTTGGGATTTTTTTTTTTTTTTTACTTATGATTTCCAGAGGCAGAAGCAAGAAGTGACCTGGTCAAGTTAGTCTTGCAGAATAAGCTAAATGAAGCTTTGCTTGTAGGACTAAACTGGTTTTGTCTGCTCAGGGAGTTCTCAAGACTGGTCTCCATTTGTTTGTTATTTGTTTTTTGCTCTCCATTTGCTTTTGATTTTAACAGCTCAGAAGTTCACTGCTTCCCATGGCAGAGGAGGATCCCCTGTAGGGGTGGACCACAGTTTTTATCTCTCACCCTGTTGAAGGACACTTGGGGTGTTTTCAGTTCTGGGCTGTTATGGAGAGAGCTGTGTGAACATTTCTATGTAGGTTTTGGTGTGAACATACGTTTTCATTGTACTTGGGTAAATACACGGACGTGGGATTGCGGGGCTGTGTGTCATGTGTATGCTTAACTAAGAAGCTCCTGCTCCTCCACAGTGGCTGCACCATTTAGCACTCCCACCAGCAACAAACGGGAGCCCCTGGGCTATCACCAAGCATCCCCCCATTCTTCTAGGTGTATTTCCTTGTGGATTTGCAGAGTCCAGCTGGGCCTTTGCAAAGCATTTCCGCACTGGAGGACTCTCCCTCTTCCTGCACCTCCTCGCATCTGCCTTTGTCCCCCACGCTGGCCTCATGGCAGTTTTCTGGAACACAGCTCAGATGCAGCTCTGATTCTCCTCCCTTGCTTTGCCATCTTATGTCTTTTTAGTGCAGGCTTTTTTTTTTTTTTTTTTTTAAGGAGGGCAGAAATTAAAATACAAAAACAATTCATTTTTTTGCATAGCCTATTTTTTTCCCCCATGGAATTAAAGGAAAATGACCATGATATTGTGACTAATTTTCTAGTTCTCCTGGAGAACTTTCCACCCAGTGGCGTGTGTTCCCAAGTTCCTGGGCATCTCCTACAGCAACCGTATTGGGCTTTGTGCTGGGGAGGAACCTGCCACCAGGAAGCTTGCTGTTTGTATCAGGTTCCTACAGCTACTTTAACAAATCATTGCAGACATAGTGTTTAAAGCAACACACATTAGTTGTCCTTTAACTCTGGGGGTTGCAGTTCCTAAAATCAAGGTGATAGCAGGGCTACATTCATTCAGGAAGCTTCAAGGGAAAACCCCACGAATTTGCCTCTTTTTCAGTTTGAAGAGGCCACCCACATTCCTTTTTGGAGCCCATTCCTTATATCCCTCCCAGTCATGTTGTCATGTCTTTTACTACTGATTCTGATGCTCTTGCCTTCCCCTTCGATGGACTCTGGTCATCATGTTGGGCTCACTGGGTAATCCAGGGTAACCTATCTCACAAGTGAATTTAATCACATCTGCAAAGTTCCTTTTGCCACATTAGGTCACGTGTTCACAGGTTCTGGGGATTAGGATTTGAACATCTTTGTGGAGCCATCATTCCACCTGCCAAGAGTCATGTGTTATTTAGTGTCAAATACTTGAGGGTTTTCTAGATATCTTTGTTGTTGATTTATAATGTAATTTTATTCTGACCAGAGAGCAGACTAGATGTATGTATGAATCCTATTCAGTTTTTAGAGACTCATTTTATGGTTCCAGCTGTGGTATGAGGAAATGTTTCATGTGGACCTAAGAAAAATATGAATTCTGCTGCTGTTGGACAGGGTGTTGTATCATTGTGAATTAGGTGAACTTGCTTGGTAGTGTGGTTTAGGTCTTCCAAATCTTTACTGATTTCCTTTTTCTTTTTTTTTTTTTTTTAAGATTTTTTATTTATTTGATGGAGAGAGAGAGAGAGAGAGCGCACAAGCAGGGGGAGTGGCAGAGGGAGAAGCAGGCTCCCTACTGAAGGAGAGAGAGCCCAACATGGCGCTCGATCCCAGGACCCTAGGATCATGACCTGAGCGAAAGGCAGATGCTTAACTTACTGAGCCACCCAGGTGCCCCATCTTTACTGATTTTTTTTTTTTTTTTTTGACAGAGAGAGAGAGAACATAAGCAGGGGGAGTGAGAGAGGGAGAAGCAGGCTCCCCGCGGAGCAGGGAACCCGATGCAGGGCTCGATCCCAGGACCATGGGATCATGACCTGAGCCGAAGGCAGACGCTTAACGACTGAGCCACCCAGGCGCCCCCATCTTTACTGATTTTTGATTTACTTTTTATGTCAGTCTGTGAGAGAGAGGCACTGAAATCTCTGACTGTAACTATGCGTTTGTTTATATCTCTTTGCAGATCTGTTTTTGCTTTATGCACTTTCAGCTCTGCCATTAGATCACAAATACTTAAGATTATTTTATCTTCTTATCTCATATTTTCAGGAACTGATCTTTTCATCATTATGGAATGAACTTGCTAATTTTCTTTGCTTTAAAGTCTACTTCATATGATACTAACCTATCCATTCTTCTTTACTTTCTACAGGTTTGGAATGATCTATCTTTTCCTATCATTTTACCTTTAAGCATTTATGTTTTTATATTTAAAACAGGTTTCTTGTAGGCAGCGTATCATTCAGTCTTTCTTTTTAAAACAAATCTATCCTGACAGTCTCTGCCTTTTAATTGAGGTCCTTGGCCCATTTGTAGTTAATGAGATGCAGATATGGTTGTTTTTAAATCTGCTATCTTTCTATTTGTTTCATATTTATTCCTTTTGTTGTTTGTTACTGTTTCTTCTTTTTCTGATTCCCTTTGGATTACTTGTATATTTATGATTCCACTTTATCTCTTTTACTGGCTATAGTTTTTTGTTTTGTCATTGTAATGGTTACTTTATGCATCTTTAGTCTGTCACAGTCAACTTCCAAGTGATATTCCCTGGCTGGGTGCATAGTGCAAGAGCCTTACAGTAATATACATACCTGTCTCCCCTCCTTACTCTATCATTTCCATACATTTTACTTCTATATATGCTATAAACTGGACAATGCATTGTTACTAATTTTGGTTTAAACAATCAACTTTATTTTAAAGTGATTTAAATAATATCTGTCTTCATATTTACCACATATAGTTACTATTGCTGGTATTCTTTATTATTTTGTGTAGATACAGATTTCCATCTGCTCTCATTTTCCTTTTGACTTCCTTTCTTGCAGTGCAGTTTTACTGGTGATAATAGTTTTCAGCATTTTTGTGTCTGAAAAAATTGCCTTAGTTTTTGAAGGTATTTTTATGGAGTTAAGAGGATTCTAGGATTCTAGGTTGACAGTGATTTTCAATAATTTAAAGTTGAGCTGTTGTCCTTCAGCTGGAACTGTCCCCCTTTGCTGTTATGCTTATCTCTTGTCCTCTGCAGCTAATGCAACACTTTTATCTGGCTTCCTTTAATATTTTTTTTCTTTATCATTGAACAATTTGACTATAATGTGCCTTTGTGTAGTTTTCTTCATGTTTATTGTGCTTTAGGTTTCTTGAGTATTTATTTCTGACCTATGGGTTCATGTTTCCATCAGATTTAGAAGATTTTTGCTGTGCTACATCCAACCTCTCCTCTTCCAGGAGCTGTTACTGTGTGTATATTTGGCCACTTGATGTTGTTCTACAGCACCTGATGCTCTTCCTTTGTTTGAGCTATTTTCCCTCTGCATTTAATTTCACCTGTGTCTTCAAGTTCAGTAATCTTTTCTTCTGCAATGTTTAATCTGCTATTACTTCTATCCATCATATTTATTTTAATCTCATACCTTATAGTTTTCATTTCTAGAACTTCATTTTGGGTCTTTTTAAATGTCTTCCTAACATGTATAGTCCCTCCTCTATCTTCCAGAATATAGAAAATAGTCATAACAACTGTTTTGGTCCCTTTCTACTAACTTTGTCATCTGTGTGAATGCTGGGTCAGTTTTGATGGATTGCTTTTTTCTCCTCATAATAGGTATTATTTTCTTATTTCTTTATATGCCTGATAGTCTTTGATTGAATGCCAGACATTATGAGTTTCCCCTTGTTGTATGCTGGATATTTTTCTATTCCTGTTCCTAAATATTTTTGAGCTTTGTTTTGTACCATGGCTAAGTTCCATGGAAACAATTTGATCCTGTCAGATTTTGATTTTATGTTTCTTAGGTGGGAGCAGAACAAATTTTAACCTAGGGTTAATTTATTCCACTACTGAAACAAAACTCTTTCAAGTGCTCTGCCCTATACACTGTAACTTAAAATTTTCCGACTCTGGCTGCTGGAAATAGGTCCTGTTCACGCTTTGTGTGAGCTCCATTGCTGTTCCCTTTAATTCTCTCGTGGGGTCCCGTTCCTGGTCTTGGGTAGCTTTTTCACATGCACGCACTGGCCATATTCTGCTGACCACTTGAGGGGAGCCCTCTGCAGGTCTCCAGAGTTCTCACCATGTGCAGCCCTCTCCCTGCTGGCACTCTGTGACCTCTAGCCTCTTTGTCTCTCGTGGACTCCCAATTTATCTCCTCAACTCAAGGAGACCACTGTGTTCTGCCTAGAGTATATTTCAGTGAAATACAGACTTATTAAGGCAGACACAAGGAGACTGCTTGCTAGGCCTTCTCTCTATAGCTTTTCATCATTTTTGGAATTGCAACTCCAAGTAGCTGACCTGTTAAAATGGCTTGTTCCATGCCAGAGCAGCTATGTGTGCAGAAAGCTCCTCCTAGCTTGTCTGTTTTACAGATTAGTCCCAGTGCCGCCGCTGTGACATGCATCCAAATCCTGTGACCAACCTTCCTCTTCTCTCTCAGGGCCCAACTTCAGTCCCTAACCCATGTAGGTTGTTCTCCTCTATTTTCTCTCTCTCTCTTTTTTTTTTTTTCCAAGTGAGGGGCTCATATTTAAATATGACACTCCAGGCAAGTTCCAATTATAGGGTAAGGTTATTACCTCCTGCTTCCTTTTGATGTCTGGGTTATTCTCTTGTCTGACAGTGAACTTACAATTGATGGAAACCCCCAAATCCTATTTACATACGTGATTGTTAAGGTACGATAAGCATGGTATTTCTTTGCTTCAGTATTGGCTTTTGAGGGATAAGTTTGGGCAAGTGTGTGTTAAAGATGCATTAGGAAGGAGTAGAACACAGGTGCAGGATCCAGGTTTGCGGTGGGTGAGTCCTCAACATGCACACACTACTTATATCTTCAGTGAAACCACATAAGGTGAAGGCTCGTTAGAAGAGGGTGCATACTCAAAGGACAGCTGGACATTTGGTTACCTGAGGATTCTGATGTTTTACAGAAGTCTTAAATTTGGCAGATTTCAGTATTTCAGGCCAGACTGTCTTTTAAATTGGTTCTGATTCATTAAACCACACTTTAGAGAACACTTATTTAACCAATAACACTTATGGTATTGAAGTTTATGAAGTAACAAATGGCATGTGCTATTGACTTAGTGCTGAAATAAAGATGAGCCATTGATATTTGATTAAGATACCAGCTGTTATAGAAGTGCTATGCCCTAAATCAAAGAACACTGTTATTATACAGTAGGATAAAATAGTTGCTGCAAAGCACCCCAATTTAGGAAATAAAGGTTACATGAGAGCATGAAATTATTCTAAGTTAATTTTGCACTCTGCTCTTGAAGCTGATTAGTATAAAATGTAATGAAATGCAATTTTGCTAAACAGCTGAGCCAGGAGGGTAGCCCAGAAACCTGCAATTAGCACTTATTGGTACTGAGCCTTTTGTGTGTCAGAGAAGATCTGAGTGCACAGTGCTAGTTAACAAGGTGACCCCTACAAGGCCGGTTACTCTGGCCTCTGGAAAGTGGACTGACATCACACTTACTTTTGTGATTGTCTTTTGGGGACCATGGGGGACACAATAGTCACTTCCAATTTCCCTGGGGCAGGAGGAAGGTGACGTGGGAGGTCTTGAAGCCATTGTGTATGTGTCTATGTAGGGGAGGGGGTTGCTTCTGGTCCCCTGGAGTGAGGCCAGGTCCAGTGTACTGCTCAGGTCCTACCCTTCCCCCATCTCTGGTAATGGTGGTACATACAGTCCTAATGATGAGCTTTGGCCAACAACCACACCATTTGGGCATTCAGAAAGTAGTCCTTCCCCAAGGTCTTAGAAGGAAGTTCTTTCTTTTCCGGATGCAATGTGTGGCTTCTGACCCAGCCACCTGGTACCTTGGGTTGCTCTAAAAAAAGTTGATGTGTGTGTGTGTGTGTGTGTGTGTGCAAATTAACAGAACTGTCCCTGGTGCTGGCCTGTGGGGTAAAAGTGGTAAGAGCTGAGCCTGACGCGGGAGGAAGAGGTGTCCTTCCCCTAATGTGGAGAAACTCCACCACGGTTTTGGAGCCATGGTGAGACTTGGCTTGTTGACCTTGCGGGGCGGAATTCACGCTGAAGAACTGGGCCAGTGGCTTTGTCGTGTGGCTGCATCAGCCACCACAGCCGTGGGCCTCCTGGGCTTCTCACCTGCTTTGTAGTGGGCTGAGTGCGCCCGTGCAGTGATGCATGTTTTGGGAAAAGGAGATCCCAAGCTGAAGGAAGGAAAGCATTCTTACAAGTGCAGTTTGGACACATGGAATTATTAATTTGACTATTAAAAGGTGTGTGAGCTCATTATGTAGTCTGGGCCAATGGAGGGGGCAATATCAGTTACACGCCCGTGAAATTAAGTATAGGTTAGACGCTTATGTCCTTGAAGACATCAAGGCAGGCATAAAGAGGATTTCAGCCTACTCTGGGCCTTCATTTTCTCTTTCCTGATTTTTACCAATGTTCATGTTGAATAGAGTGATCTATTATATCCTGTTACATCAGTGAAATGGGAGACAGTACAAGAAAATCAGATTAACAACATATAAGGAGTGATGGTCATAGCTGGTGTGCAGGAAACATACATATTTCGGGATAAATAGGTATAAAATAGCCCCCACTTTTTCTTAAAATTGAGCAGAAGTGATGTGGGCTAGATTCAGTGGTCAGCGGGCACCATATTCTTTATCTAGATCCCAGATGCTCTTCCTGGCAGTAGGTCTTACTCTCCTCAGCATCTCCTCATTCTGAGGTGGTGAGGGAGTGCACTCATGACTTTGGCCTGGGCGCTACATACCCTCTTGCTCTGTGACCGAGAGCCAGCCACGTGACACCCGCATGACCTCCTTGTCTGAAGGGAACGGGAGTGCTCCCCAGTGTCTCATATTGATGTGGTGCAGAATGGAAGGTCCATTTGCCTTATTCTTTGAAGTCAGCTCCCTTTAGCCCAACAAAGGCCCATGCTGAAGGATTTCTGGGTACCTGGCACAAAGGTGGGGTTCTTTGGATTGCCAGTGGCAGACACCCCTCTCTCTATGGCAAAGAGGACATAGAATCAACAGTGCTGGTGCTCTCTGCTTCCATCTGTGTTGCCTTGGCTCCTGGTGGGTCCCCGTGAGCTGGCCTCCAGTGGGACTCCAGTGGGAAGGGAGAGTCTCTGCCTGATGGTTCCAAAATTGGAGTACTGGGATTTCTGTAATTAGGTGATCTTGGGTCACGTGCCCAGGCCTAAATCAGTTCCTGTGGTCACAGGATCGGGGTATGGATTTGCCAGGCCTGGGTCACATGCTTACCCTGAACTGTGGGGTACAAGGGAGGTGGGGTCCATCCTGGCTAAACCACGCAGACTGAGAATGCGGGGGAGCTGGCCTCCAGAGAAAGTCAGGGTACCATTTTTGGAGAATGCGTAATCAGTATTAAGTATACAAATAAGAGTCCTCCATGGTGCTCAGTAAATATTTGTTAAATCACTGACTGATAATGGTGCAAAGACAGTATATCAGTCAGGGTTCTCCAGAGAAACAGAACCACCAGAATCAGGTCACATGATAATGGAGGCTGACAAGTCCAAAGATCTGCTGCCTGGGCTGGAAACCAGGAGAGTCCGTGTAAATGCCGGGAAGCGCCAGTCCAAAGCTGGCAGGCCCAAGACCCAGAAAGAGCCAGGGTTTCCGTTCGAGTCCCAGGATAGGGCAAAACTAGTGTCCCAGCTCAAGGCAGTCAGGCAGGAGACAGTGCTCCCTTACTTGTGGGTGGGTCAGCCCTCTCGCTCTAGCAGGCCTTCAACTGCTTGGAGGGGGCCCACCACCATAGGGCAGGGACTCCTCTTCAGTCAGTCTGTGGATGCAAATGTTAGTCTCATCCAGAAGCACCTTCACAGACACCCCCACAGGAGTGACCCAGTGTCAGGGCCACCTGTGCCCCCGTCAATGTGGCATATAATGCTTTGACTTCCAATCCACTATGCTTTGTTGGGAAACTCTCCTAGTTTGAGGAGAGTCTTTGTTTTTGCCTCTGATCAGTGGCAATAGCCAACGAATAACTTGCCTCTGATGGTGGAGAAGTTTGGGATAATAAGGTACCATAGTCCCTATTTTGGGGTGTGCCTGTGAGAACTGTAAGATTCATGAGATGTAAATATCTCCTCTCACCCACAAGATGTGCCCCTGATGGGTTTGTTTCTCCCCCAGTGCCCAAGGTAATTGCATTTTTAATGTTGTATTCTATACCTGTCAGGAGTTAAATAAAGCCAGTAAACTTAGGTTAGTTTCTAACGACGTTTATGTCGTTTCTAAAGATGAAGATAATTTATTAGGCATGCAGTTTTACACTAAAGGAGGTGCGGGTGTGGCCTGGAAACTTCCGTATCGGAAGGGACCCTGGTCCCAGACGTGTGGGGACCCTTGCACATCAGCATTCGTGGTGTCTGGGGACTAAGACACATTCTGTGCTTCCCAGTCTTCTGACACTCGCTCTGATGGGTCCCCAAAGCAGGTGGGTAACAAGCAGTGCCCGGGGCTGGTCATGGCCAAATGCTGTCATTTATACTTGAGGTTCTCGGAGACAGCTGAAGCCCCGGGCACAGCTGGGTCAGGGGGGTTCCAGTCTGGTGGGTGTTGGGGTGTCCCAGCTGCCTACTCCAAGTGCAAGGGCTTGAACAAGCTGGGGCAAGAGGGGCAGGGGTAAGACCCCCTGGGCTAACCGTAACTCCCCTAAGACATCATGGGCCCCCCGTTCCCAGCCCACCTGAGAAGTGAAGGCTCTCGTGCCGCCAGCTCAGTCTAGGCTGCAGAGGCTGTGGCTCTCCTCTCCTTCCCTTGTCCCCACTGAGGCAGGTGGCCTCCTCCTGGTCCGTCTGCCTCGAGCTGCCGTGCTCTGACCTTTCTCAGGATCTCTGTCTTCACCTCCTATCACAGACTGAGTTGTGTCCTCCAGAATTCGTGTGTTGAAATCCTAACTTGGCACTCAGAATGTGACTTTACTTGGAGATAGGGTCTTTACAGACGGAAGCAAGATAGAATGTGGTCATTCAGGTGGGACCTGATCCAGTGTGCCTGGTGATCTTAGGAAAGGGAGACATTGGGCCCGAGACAGACACACGGGGGAGGATGATGTGAAAACTCAGGAGCCGCGCAGGCAGAGGGTGGGAGCGACGCCTCAGCCAGTGCAGGAGCACCGAGGATGCTGCCACCACCAGCAGGTCGGAGAGGAGCCTGGGGGAGACCCCCTGCGATTTCACCCGGAGGGCAGTGTGAGCAGGAGCGAGTGCCCGGCCTCCCAGCTGTCTGGGGCTCTACCCAGTGTAGACTGGCGCGCCCAGAATGCCGCAGGGATCAGCACGGCTGCGTGGTTGGGAGAAGCTTGTAGCTCGGCAGCGGGGTTGGACCTCATCAAAGGGGAAGCTGCTCACCGCCTCAGGGGTCATCCTGCTAATCGGGACGCCCACCCTGGCCGCTGGGGCACCTCACCTGCAGAATGCCCCCTGGCCCACGGACAGGGGTAACGAAGACCCCCGCTGGCCCAGCGTTCCCTGCCCCCCGCCCCCGCTGGCTCCCTGTGTGCGAGCTGGGGGCGGCGGGAGCGGCATTTGCTGACCGCTAGGGGGCGCGCCCGGAAACCGCCTGCAGGACGGGGAGAAGGGTCACCGGCCAGTCAGGGCGCTGCTCCGGGGAGCGCGGGGGGCTCTCAGCACCGGGCCGGGCCTTTTGGGAGAGAGAAGGCCCACAACCTTACGGACGCCCCGAGCGGGAATTAGACGCGTGGAGGGCGCGTATCCGCAGAAGTCTGAGAAGGCCTCCGAAGCTGCAGCCGGAGCTGCTCTGCATCCTGTCCCCGCCCCACTGCACGTCGCGCCCTGTCCTTCAGCCACCTGCGGCGATCCCAGGCTTCCTCGTGCATGCCCTGCACTGCCCCCTTCCCGCGTTCGCTCAGTTCATCCTTCCGGAATGTTCTCCCGCCTACCTGAAGTCCGTTTCAGGCAGTGCTGCTCCCGTGAGGCAGGCAGAGAACTCGGTGTGGGCTCTCTCCTCGTTCGGGGGCCGCTCAGGGTCGGCCCTTCAGATCAGCTGCTGCAGTGCGTGGGCCCGGGTAGGGGGTGTGCGGTGTCCCCGTCAAGCCCTGTGCCGCCTGCCAGCACCTTCTGGGGCGAGGACCGTTCTCAGCACCAGGAAGCCATCCTGCTCGGAAGAACAGTAGCTATCGGCGGTCCTGTGGATGGAGGGCGTTCAGGTGGAGCACCTTCACTCTTCCGAGAGGGAAGGACAAGGATGGGGTAAGGTTCCACGGACTGAGGGAGCATCCCTGATGTCTGCTCTGCTGAGCACCCTGCAGCCTGCAGGTGGCCATGAAGATGCCTTGCTGGACGCACCACGGTCCTCTTAGTGTGGAGAACATGTGGCTCTGGCCCCTCGGCTGGACCTCAAGGCCCTCGCTGCCTGTCCTGGGTTGAATAGTGTCCCTCACCCCCCAAAATTCATGTCCACCCAGAACCGCAGAATGTGACCTTATTTGGAGAGAGAGTCTTTGCAGGTGTGACTCGTTAAATTAAGAGGCAGTTACGCTGGGCTAGGGTGTGGCCTGGGGTGTGCCCTAAGCCCGGTGACCGGCACCCTTATTAGAAGAAGAGAGGACACAGGAGAGCAGCGTGTGATGACAGAGACAGGGACTGGGGACACGGCCACAAGCCAAGGAGTGTCCAGGATTGCAGGCAGCCCCCACGAGCGGGGGGAGGGGCTCCCTCACAGCCTCCAGAAGACCCAGCCAGGCACAACTTGATTTTGGACTTCTGGCCTCCAGAACTCTGAGAGGATGAACTGCTGTTGTTCTAAGCTACCGAGTCCACCAAGTGGAATTTGTTATGGCAGCTCCAGGAAGCTCACACGCTGCGGGGCTCGCCTTGCGCCGCGAGAAGGTGAGCGTCGTGTCTGCCTCACCTGTCTCTACAACGACCCCACACCCCCTGTTTGTTCCTCAAACCCCCACACACCCTAACCTTTTTGACAGGTCAGTATGTCAGCCTATAGGCCCTGGCAGGATTGATTATAACCTGCAGTTTGAAGTTCTTTAACCAGTAAAATGTTGGTGTTTGCATGCTTTTTAAATTTTTAATTAACTGTTTGGCACATAGCATGCTTTTTAATGCTTTCAATTACCACATATAATTATTTAGATATGAATTTTAGAAATGTCAACTGACTGGTTTCTTGGCAGAGGTAGCTTGAAAGCTATAAACCTCCCACATCTGATGCTCTGTTCCCGTGAGCCTGAGCCTTGCGGACCGCGGCGGGCATGCCCCTGGGTAGGCTGAGGGGTGGGAGATGGGCCACAGGAGCAACATTTGTGATGGATTTTACTGAGGAGCCGTAATTTAAATCGTGTTTACAGTAGACCCTCTTCCACTCACTGGGCACATTATGGATAGGATGCAGAATTCCCATGGATTTTCATTCAGTTCAAGCTTTGCATCACTAGTCTCTGGGGATGTATTTAAGAAAGATATCCTTTCCACCTCTATGTTTATTGCAGCATTATTTACAATAACCAAACAATGGAAGGAGCCCAAGTGTCCATCAACTGATGAATGAATAAAGAAGATGTAGTCTATATATACAATGGAATATTACTCCACCATAAAAACAAATGAGATCTTGCCATTTGCAACAACATGGATGGTGCTAGGGGTTATTATGCTAAGTGAAATTAGTCAGTCAGACAAAGACAAATACCATATAATCTCACTTATATGTGGAATTTAAGAAACAAAACAAACAAGGAAAGGAGAAAAAAAAAAGAGAGAGAGACAAACCAGGAAACAGATCTTAACTCTAGAGAACACATTGATGTTTCCCAGAGGGGAGGTGGATGGGGGGATGGGTTTTATAAGGGATGGAGATTCAAGAGTACACTTATCATGATGAAAAAAATTTTAAAAAGCAAGATATCCTTTCGGTCTGAGATAGGGCCGTCCATTCATTTGCTGACCTTTTCTTGGGCATCTTGCATGTGCCAGGTGGGTATAGGAGCTGAGGATAGAGCGTGACTAGCTGTGTCTCTGGACCTCAGGGAGCTTCCATCTGCCGATGTTCCTGCCTGGCTGGGTGGTTCGGGGACGGGATGCCTTCCTGCCATTAGTGGAAATGATTGGGAAAGAGTTTCTTAGTATAGCCTCCCTCCTCTGGTTTTTGATACCATTTTGAAAATGAATGTTTTATAAGACAACTAGAATGTGATACAACAATTAAAATGCTTCCATTTGAGAATTCAAGGGAATGCTGATCTTTAGTAGCCACAGATCTTGTTCCAAATATCTTCTGTGTGTGTGTGTGTGTGTGTGTGTGTGTGAGTGTGTGTGTGTGAGTGTGAGTGTGACATGCACTTGCCAGGGATTTCCTCTCTACTGAGAGGAGGTGGGTCTAGCGTGGAGCCAAGACCAGAGGCTTGGCGGCCAGTGAGCTGTCTGGTCCTGCTGCCAGCAGTGGGGTCACCCAGCATGGAGTCCTCAGCCGCTTACAGAAGGGGCTGCGGACAGCCTCTGAGGATCAGTGCTCAGGTGTTCTCAGAGGCTCTTACTGGGTACAGAGCTCATTGCTGTTGTTCTTTCAAGACTTTAGCCAGAATAAGGATCAAAGGCTTCCTGAAAACACCTCATTATTTGCCTTTATCCCTGGAAGGCTGCCTCTGGGGAGGGGGTAGCAGCCCTGTGACCACGTCTAGGGCCCTACCTGCAGGTAGCAGATGGGGTCCAGGCCTGTGGCCTGAAGCTCGGCTCCCCATCCCTGTGGGGGACCCTGTTAACATGTTGGGGACCTTGGCCTCACATTGCCTGCACGGGTCCCTTCGGCAGACATGTCCAGGAGTAAATGTTGTTCCCTAAGATCCAAATCACAAGCCAAAGTGGTTTTTCCTAAACTATTCAAAGTTCAACTTAATACTTTCAATGTCAACAGCACAAGCTGTTCCTGCCCCTGAGTGTTTGTACGGATCCTGGTAGAATCTAACCCGCTTTGTGTGGTGCTTTCTCTCACCAAACCATGGTCTCCTGGAGGGCAGGGGCCCCCTGTTCTTGCTATCCCTCGTCCCTGGCACCTGCACAATCTCTTCACCATGGGGCTAGGTGCTCATCAGATGGTGGTTGAGGAGTATAAGTCATGAGATACACTGATGGGAGATCTGCTCCAAATTAAGCTCAAGGAAAACAATTTAGAATTGTAATATTGACTCCGTTTTGTATCTTTTGTACTTTGTTGACAATATTGAACAAAGTTGTGTCCTACTTCAGTAAAAAATAGAAGTTTTTCATGGTATTGATTTTCTGGAAATCGAGTTCTATCATTTTATGTAATGAATGAGATCACTCTGCTTATCCTCCCAGATGTGATGTGATGGTAGCTGTAATCGGGGCTGAAAGTGGCTCTAGGGCTTTACCACCAGTGTGTAAATCCCTGTGGCCGGCACACTGTTGGTGTGCGTGAGTGGAAAGGTTTTCCAGCCAGACTGGAAGGTGAATCAAGCCACAGGAAGGAGGATGTTCGCTGGAGGGAAGGACTCAAGCGCAAAGGCCCCCCACACAGGCGGCCTGTGTAGGAACACACACAGGGCAGCAGGGCAGGTGGAGGTCCACGTGGGTCAGAATGTGTTTGGGGTGACCTCAGAGCAGGGCCTCCGCTGAGCTCCGGGTAGGTGATCCCAGCACCCAGGCCCCGAGTGCCTGGGGGATTCAGAGGAAAATCAACGTGAGCTGGTCAGGAAGGTGAACATAATATTTGACTCAGGTTGAAAAGGGTGACTCAGGGGCTGCAGGGATGCGGGAAGAGTGAACTGCTTCAAACACTGAAACAAGTTTCCTTCTTTGATTTGAAAGCTCAGTTTTGTTTGAGGAGCATACTGTTTCAGGAACTGCCCAGGAAGGCCTTAGCGGCTTTCCCTCTCGGCAGATTATTTGCTTCTAGAATGGCCTGGACTCCCAGCCCGAGGCTCCAGAACCTTCTGCAGTTTATCACACTGGCGTCCATTCTCCACTTACTTGGTCAAGTGCTCAGGACGTTGTGTGCGGGTGCTGGTCGGGTCCATATGATATCTGAAGACAGAATAATCTTCTGATTTTTTCTGTCGGTTTTGATACATAAACAGTGTCAGGCGGGGACCAGCCTTTTAATAGATGACACTTGTGGGGCAGAATGAAAATTTAACCTCAGATACATCAGGAAAGGGCTGCGTGCAGACCAGAACTTCAGCTACAAGATTTACAGGCACATTCAGGATTGGAAGCCTTGATTACACTGGACTCATTAAGTAGAGGCTGTGCCCGATATTTGTGATCTGCATTTATTTGTAAAACAGCAGTAGATGTTTTAAATGGAACACAAATGGCACGTAAACTTTCTGTAAATGAGGGTGTCACCCTCAGGTCCCTTGGAGCACCCCGATTCCTCCCATGTGAGGACGAAACCAACTGTGCCCCCTGAGCCCACTTCACCACCACCGTGCCCAGAGCTAAGCTGGCCGGGTCCACCACTGATTCGCCGCCGGGCTCCCAGGCCCCTCGAGGCCCCTCGCCGCCCACTCCATCCATCACTGCCGGGCTCCGTTGGGCTTTCCCTCTGCCGCTGCGCACGCTGCCCTTTCTCACCCGTTGCTCCGGTTGAAAGCCTCTTTGCCCTCTTTCTTCCTTTAAATTCAAACTCCAAATCTGGTGTCCATACTGGCCGGAATGCACTTGAATATCTCTTTACAGAGTGACTTGGTTTTTATTCCAGTGGTGATGTGGTGAACTGTTGCATTGTATTTCAGCATCCTGTTCTGCATCCTCAGCCCACCCTCCCCTCCACCCCTCTGAACAGGCAGAATTTTAGTGACTTGCTGTCTTTGAATCTCAAAATAAACTAGAAATCCCAGGAACCAAATGGATTCTCTCCAAAGATAAGGTCCCTTAGAGGTAAACGTCAGGAACCTCCCACCCCTCTTGTTAGGTGGACACGGGGAGGCAGAACTGAGAGGTAACTGGACAAGAATCATTGCATGAGGACCCACACAATATTCCTGGGGGTAAATGCACAGGACTCATGCCAGCCACAGTTGCTCATGGGGTGTATCTTGGGGCATGCGGCTGATGACATTTCTTACATTTTCCCCCTGAACAGTCTCCATCTTGTTGTTTGGGAGCCTAAGGGGCCAGATCCTAAGCTTTCAATGATTTCTAGGTTTCTTTCTTTCTTTCTTTTTTTTAAGATCTTATTTATTCATGAGAGAGAGAGAGAGAGAGAGAGAGAGAGAACACGAGTGCATGAGCATGGGGGAGGGCGGGTGAGTCAGAGGCAAGGGAAAGCAGACTCCCTGCTGAGCAGGGAGCTAGCCCCATACAGGGCTCAATCCCAGGATGCTGAGATCATGACCTGAGCTGAAGGCAGACACTCAACTGACTGAGCTACCCAGGCGCCCCATGATTTCTAGGTTTCTAGAAACAGAGAATTTTTCCTCTACCTGGAATCCATCTCCTTTCCCTCCCATCTGGTTGCCATCCTGCCCTCCTTGGAAGCCCAGGTCAGGCCACCTCCCCTAGAATCCTGAAGCCCTGCCCAACCCCCTCCAGGCATGGGGATGCTCATCACACTTGGAGCCTGGCCCCCCCACCTGCCGGGGCAGCGAACTGCCACATTCACCTTTGATCCACAGCCTCTGGGAAGCTGGCCCCGCACAGAGTCTGCGGCAGCAGCGTGTTTGTAGGGGGAGAGAGGCTGGTCTGGTGGCTAGAGACTCAGGCATCCTGCTCTTTGGATGCCCTAAAGATTTTGTGTAAAGAGTTCCTTTTCTTGTTAATCCCTGGGTGTTAGATGAGCAGAGATATGAGTCTCAATACAAATAAAGCCGGAAGCATCTTTCTTAATTAAATTTGAAATGCTAGTAATTATCCACATTATTAAGGCAGATTGAATCTACCTTATTGCCGCTGACATGACGGGAGGCTGGTACCTCCTCACTCACGATGGCTCTTAAACAATGTAAAAAAAAAATCCAGCCCAAATGACAATATCCACTGTCTCTGAGCGTTCACCGGCCGGAGGTGCCTCCTTCCAAGGAGGGACTGAGAAGTGTTTTACCGGCTTGACCCATGAATGCCGCCTCCCCTGGACGGCAGGTGTCCGCCCCTGAGCTCGCAGGAGTGCGGAGCTATGGTTTGGGTCGGGGCCGGAGGATGCCTGCAGGGTGTGAGCAGCAGGAGTGGGCGCTGCCTGCCGTCGGCTGGGAGGCCAGGTGTCCAACAGCGGGTGCCGTACCCGTGGAGGGTCGGTGTGATGCCTCCCAGGCCCTGCTCCGGGGTCTGTCACATGGAAGCAGGTGTGAGTGAGGCAGAGCTTTGTACCCTGAGAGCCAAACCCCATGGGAAAGCTGGGGGTGGGTGTTTGGAAATGCCGATGTTTGCTCACTCAAGTCTTTCCAATCTTGAAGGGAATTCGAAAGCTGAGATTATTCTGATGGTTCGGGCCCGAAAGGGAAGTCATGTCCCCTACGTGCAGGGAATGGAGAGAACTTGTTTGTTTGTTTACTCTTTGGACTTGAATCCCTGGATCATCTCTTCAGTTTTTCAGTTGATGGGTGTGTCCATGTACATGTGTGTGCATGTGTGTGCATGCCTGTCAGTGTCTCTGTATGCATGTGTATGCATACATGTGTGCATGTGCGCACACGGGCATACATGTATGTGTGTCCATGTATGCGTGTGCATCCGTGCGTGTCACATGCATGCCCATGTGTGCATGTGTCCATGAATGTACAATCGTATGCGTGCATGTGTCCGTGTGTGTACACGTGTGTTCATGTGCACGTGTGTGTGTCTATGTTTGTGTGTGCATACATGTGTGTGCGTGTGTGTGCATGTGGGTGTGTCTATAATTATCTGGAAGGCCTATAAAAACCAATGTAATCCTGGTAAAATACTTCTAAAATCTTTTTGTTGTCAGTAAATTTTATGTTTTCTTTATAAAGAGCAGGCACATTCTAGATTAAATAAATATATTTGATATATTTTTAGTTTTTAAGAGCCTTCTCAGGGTTAAGCATCAAGAAAAGAAAACTTGCAGTTTATAAAGTTCTCAGGAAGCACATCGATCGAAACAACACTTTGTTTAAGCTCAGTGAATTAATTTCAGTGTGTTATACCAAAATGTGGCTTTCTCCAGCTAATGACGAAGCGATTCGCTTCGGTCTGGGGCGAAGCCCTCTGGGGATGCACGGCGCTCAAAGGCACTATCGGTGCTGACTTAGGGAGAACACACTCGTGATTGCCCCCTCTCGCATCTGTCTCTGCGGTGGTCCTGGGGAGCGAGGGTGTCAAAAGGAAGTGTGAAGCTTAGTGCTGGCCTGCGAGCTGACCCCCCGCCCCCTCATTCCTGCCTCCCCGGCTCATTGCTCGGGACACACAAGAGGCTGGCTCCATGCTTGGCCGCCTTGGGGAGGACAGTGGTGGGAAGCAAGGCTGAGGAAGCCTGGAAGCTTTCTTGTCTTTGGTTTTGCTTCTGGCCAGATGGAGGGGAGGAGTCTGTGGGAGGCAGAGGAACATCTCCTAGACCAGCACAAGAGATACCCGGAGTGGGAGTGGGGACACTGAGACTTTGGGAAGGATGGCCTGGCTGTGGCCCCCTGGAGACAGGTCATCGAATCACAGGAGCCTGGAGAGGGATGGCTTTGGGCACTTCTGGGTGATGGAGAGGGGCTGGTGTCCCTGGCCTTGCGGAAAATTCCTCTATTCCACCTAAGACATGGGAGTGGCAGGAGCCACCAGCCTTGTGGGGTCTTGATGATGGGGACAGTGGGTCTGTCAGTGATGCCCTGACATGCAGAGACCAGAGCTCTTGCTCGACTGCGTAGAGGCTTGAACTGTGTCCCCCAAACTGTTCGTGTCCCAAACCCTGGGAGTCAGAATGTGAACTTATTTGGAAATCGGGTCTTTGTGGGTGGAATTAGTTGAGGTCATCTGGATTAAGGTGGGCCCTGAATTCAATAAGCGGTGTCCTTGTAGGACAGAGAAGGAAGAGAGGAGACACACAGAGAAACAGAGCACAGAGGAGAAGAGTCCACGTGAAGTCAGGCGGATATTGGAGCGATGCAGCCGCAAGCCGAGGCATGCCCGGAACCACGAGGACCTGGCAGAGGCAGGAAGACTCTCCCCCTCCAGCCTTCGGAGGGAGCCAGGCCCTGCACACAGCTTGGTTCCGGACTTTGGCCTCGGCAACTGTGAGAGAGGACGCGTCTGTCATTTCAAGTACTTTGTGATGGGCGTCCTGGGAACCTAGCTCCAGCCATGTCTGGCACTGATGAAGCTCCTGGAGCCCTAACACCAGGTGTCTGGAGGAAGAAAAGAGCCCCCAGAAGCTGACCGAGGTGCCCCTGGGGCCTCAGAATTACTTCTGCTTCCTTTCAATCTCTGGGACTCTCCTTGGCCGTGTCTGCTCACTGCCCCCTGCTGCCCACCTGGGACATGGCGCTGGGAAGGAACCTGGTCCCTGGGCCCAGAGCCGGCCCCCTGCTGCACTGCCCAGCCATCATCTCTGCAGGGACCCCCAGGAAGCGAACTCTGTTTGCTTGGAACGCAGCTTGGAAAACAGTGTGCCAGGAGGAGGTGAATTTCGAATAAAAGTCCTTCTTACCATCCTTATGGGGGGAGACCTGTTTCCTCTGCCGGGTCCAGATTTCCTTCTCCCATCTTGGCCTGATGCCCCTGGAAGTCCTGGTAGGCAGCCGTTCTCATGGTGACCCTGATGGCTGTTGTGTGGAGCCAAGGGGCCGAGTGATGGTTTGTCTCAGTCCCTTTGCATCGAGCCTATTCATGAGGCCTTGAGGGAGCTCATTCTGCCCGAGCCCCAGGGTTCAGGGGGTCCCTGCGGTGGCTTCCCCTGGACCACGTGGACCGACCTGCAGGGTGTTCCTCTTGGCCGGGGGAGCCCCTCCCGCAATACCCCTGTTTATGCCTCACCAGCTCGGTGTTGGGCAGGGAGGAATTTATCTTGTTCATGCCTCTCTCGGTGACAGTATTTAATGAAGAGACATTCAAGGCATCTTCTGAACTCGTGAATTTTGAGACAAGAATCATAGCTTCACAAAATCACTTATAGGAACAATTCCAAACTGCAATTTACTTTGCTTAATGAAAAGAAACCAAGAAGCGTGGCCCTTACTGCTCAGCTGGATGTTTTCTTTAGACACGTGTCAGCCTGTACGTGTAGCGAGCGCCCAGGCCTCTGAAGCAAGAGCCTTCAGGCTCCAGCAGATCGAAGGCTGCGTGTGGAGAGTCCTGGAGGGGGCTCGTGTTGGGATTCCGAAGTAGGGAGTCCTGACTGTATCCGAGGGGCCCGCCGCGCCTGCCCATGCCTCGCGACTCATCACAGCAGGTGCTCTGATCATTTGTGACCTGAGTTAGAATTTTCCAACAGAGTCCGTCAGTGATGTGTGATGTGAAGTCCGGAAGAGTCTGGTTTCTGGAATGACCCATCTGGAAGACTGCTGGGCCCATGTCCACCACTGTGTGTGTCCGTGACCATGAGACCTTCAGGGGCACGTAACTGAAGGAGCCAGTTTTAGTTTCCGCAAGGGAGCGCCTCCTTGGAAACGTGTGTGACATCCGGTGGGAGGAAAGGGGTGCTGAGTCCTGGGTGTCCCGGCCACGCAGGCATTCCCAAGTCCTGGCCTTGGCTCCGCTGGGCCCCCCTGAAGTCCAGAGTCCCTCCTGGGAATGAAGGCTTTGCCACGAATGTTACGTTTGGCTTTGAATCCAACGGCTTACCTTAGTATTGACTGCATTTTCTCCGGTCTCCATCCTGATTTTCCGCTGACACAATTGTGTAATTGCCTGCAGCCTGGTAATTAATTGTTAGCTCCGGTTGCATGTTTGGTCCTTGCGAGCATGAGGCCCCGGTGTTGGGAAGGTCTCTGAATTGGATTTTCATCTGTTCAGCACCGTCATTGTTAATTTTGAGAGTAGGAGTGAGGCCATTTTGGAAATGAAAACGCATTGCCCTGATTTCCACTGGATCCTTAGTTTTCTCTCTCAGCGGCGTTGCAGACACATGCAGATAGAAGCTTCAGATTCCATCTTTAGATTTACGGACAGATATGATTGTGGCCTTGGAGGCTGCTTCTGTTCTCCTGACAAGGGTGCACAGGAGGGATGCATATTTATGGATTTTGCTGTGCTCAATTTAATCTGGCACTTCTACCCTTTGAAAAACAAAAGAGCAGCAAGCCCCAGGAAGCTGGACATAGCTGCGGGATGGTGGGTGGTGTTGGCAGGGTGCCCCCCACAATAGGGCCTATTTGAAACTGGGTTTGAGTCTCCCCTCGGCTCCCACCCTCAGGATGCCTCCTTCTTTTCTGGGTCCCTCGAGCACATTTGCTGATGGCTGCGTGGTTGACTCCTGGCTTCTGTCATGTGTCACTTTACCTGCCTGTCACCACCTACAGGAAGGACAGAAGTCCCCGGCGTAACACACTGCACCTGCGGCAGACAGAATGCTGGCCCCAAACGTGTCCGTACCCTAGCCGCTGAAGCCTGTGAATATGTCACCTTGCCTGCTGAAAGGGACTTGGCAGTTGTGGTGAAATGAAATAGCTTGAAATGGGGAGATTATCCTGAATCACCTGGGCTAAGCCCGGTGTAATGACAAGGTTCCCTCACGAGGAGGGCAAGGTCAAAGCAGAGAAGGGAGACACAGTGACTGAGCCCCGTCCACTTTAGGTTGGAGTCATGTGCTGCGGAGTGGAGGGCGGGGTCCCGGGTCGGGGAAGGTGGGCGCCTCCAGAAGCTGGGAGAGGCCAGGAAACAGATTCTCCCCGGGAGCCTCCCGAAGGGACATAACTCAGCCGGCACCTGGATTTTAGAGTTCTGACCTTCAGACGTGGAAGAGGATGAATCTGTGGGTTTTCTTCTACACCCCTGCATTTGTGGCCATGTTTTGCGCTGCAGCTATGGGAAACGGATGCGGAACCCAGTCCTCACCAGGGGCTGGGCGGTTGCTGAGTGAAGGATCCCGCGGGGAAAGGCGAAGCCCCGGAAATGTGGCTTATGTGGGAAGTCCGTTTCAGAATGAGCACCGATCCTCACCGTCCCCTCACTCTGCTGCAGTGAAAACCACGGCTTGCCCTTTGATTCACGGGGCTGCATATTCACCTGCACGGAGCGGTGTTGGGGCGAGCAGCCCGCCACCAGCAAGGCGGCGCCGCATGAGACACCCGCTAAATGGGAACTTAGAGGTTTCCATTTAACTTCCTTTCATGAAGTTTCCAGGATGTGTTTAAAGTAAAAATTGTGAGTATGTCACCCTATCATCTTTTTCAAAGCTGCAGGAAAAAGGTAAGGAGAAAAAAAAAAAGGGAAGCAAAGCAGTATTTTGAACTTTTGAAAGCATCATTTTCGAGTCCTCAAATTCCCGGTGGAAGACAAAACACATACCTTTGGCTTAAAAAGAGACTTTGTAGATCTGTGTTTCTTTTGTCCTTTTTATTTTATATCTCAGCACCTTTCCTTATTTATGGTCAGCGTGTTGCCTCCATTTCAATTAACTAGATGCCATCAGGAAGGTTTCAGAGAGCAAGCGAGGGACAGCAAGTCACAGAGGGGGTGTCCTGGCCTGGCCAGTGAGTGGCCTGTGACCTGGGTCAGCCACTTCCCAGGCCAGATTTTGGTTTCCTCTTCTGCGAGGTGAGTGGTCTGCTTAGGGATTCCCCAGGCCCACCGCCCTCTGAATCCTGGTACCGCCCGGGCCATTTCAAGAACTAACTGAAGGGGACGCACGTCAGTATTCCTCAGCTAGAGATTTCCAACCAAAAAGTCTTTCAGGTATGCTGACCTTCCAGGTTTCTTCTCTTGAGAAACACAAAAACAACAGACAAATACATTCCTAAACATGTTAATAAGCTAACCGAAGACTACCATTCATCATTCTGATTGAAACCTTTTAAACTGCATAATTGTGCTCTGTTTTTCTCAGTTACCTTAATGAAGTAGCTTTTGGGGCAACAATGATTAACTACAGGCTTGATAGAGTAGGATGCATTTGTCTTTAAGTGTCTGCTTTTTTTTTGGTTTTACATTTATCTTAACTCTGTATGAGAAGTGAATTTGCTAGGATGGTGAGGGTGCCACAGAGATGACAATGATCACCTCCTTCATTTCATCCAAAAGAAGCCAGTTGGGATGAAGTGCATATTTTCCCCTTAAATGTGGCGAACCCCCCCCACCACACCTCCGTGACAGATCACACCTTGCTGCTTCTTTACGAGCTGGCCGTGCTGTCCAGTGAAATCTATAACCCTGTAAATGCATATTTTTCTTTTTTTTTAAAAAAAAGGGTTAATATATGGCTTTTTAAAAGATTTATGAGGTTCTGTAACTAGATTTTGTATTAAGAAAGTATGGATCCTAAATTTTATGTTTTAATAAGATCAGAGGGACTGATTCATTGGCTTTGTGGTACTTTATAGTAAGTCGATAAATACAGTTCTTTGACTCTCGTGGGACTGCCGGTGGTTTGGTCTTCCGTCGGAGCTCACTTGTGCATTACAGGCTAAGGTTTCTTGTGGAAATGACTCAGAAAATGCCCCATTCGACAACCTGAACTGGAAGTCCTTGGGATAATCCACCCTGCTCGGAGGTGAACAACATGCCACCCCCTTGACTTTCCAGCCTGAGAACACCATTTCCAGTTCCACAGGTCAAAGAGTTGCTTTTAGTCCCTTAATGGTGAGTCGTAAAGGGAAAGATGTAGAAATAATTGCTTATGGCTTTGAGAAGTCTATGAAATCATGCTGATCCAGATGAAATAAATAGGTTATGAGATCTAAGAATTATCTGCTCTAGTAAACACAAAGTGGCCATAACTCAGCAGTGTGATAGTGTGGGCGGCAATAAAAGGGCTTTCTTTGTTCTTTGCCATAAAACTGACATCCTGCTTAACGACATGACCTCGAAGCCAGCAGCCAGTGAGTTACCCCAAGGTTGCTAAGAACGATCCCTGGCTTCAAGGAGCATGTGAGCATTAATTCAGGGGGCAGTTTTCTCTCACCGGCTAAGGACCTGGGGACCTATTTCTCTACCTGCACCCGCAGCCCCTTCTCTCCCTGTGATCAAGTATAAGCAAATGGCATTCCAGATCTTTATAAGCCTTCTTTTGACAGTCTTCATGAAGATGATGCAAGTCATTCAAGTTCATCATAGAATTCAAGAAAACAAGAACATACAGCTATTTTAAAATGAATGAAGATCGCTCTTAGACCTCGTACCTGGAGTTGATGTAACACTGATGTTTTAATGTATACCTCTTCTAGACTTTTTTTTTTTTAAAGATTTTATTTATTTGAGAGAGAGAGAGAGAGAGCATGAGCGAGGGGGAGGGGCAGAGGCAGAGGGAGAAACAGACTCCACACCGAGCAGGGAGCCCGATGCGGGGCTCGATCCCAGGACCCCGGGATCATGACCTGAGCTGAAGGCAGATGCTTCACTGACTGAGCCCCCCAGGCGCCCTACCTCTTCTAGACTTGTTATACATGTCTACATGTGTGTATTATACTCTTATGATAATGAATTGCACTTCATATTCTTTTAAAAGAAGCATTTTCTTCATGTTGACACATCCAATTTATCAAGGTTTTTTTTTTTTTTAATGTTAGTGCTTTTTGTCACATAAAAAAATATTTCTCTACCTGGGGCGCCTGGCTGGCTCAGTCAGTTGAGCATCTAGCTCTTGATTTCAGCTCAGGTCTTGATCTCAGCCCCATGTTGAGCTCCATGCTGGGCATGGAACCTACTTAAAAAAAATTCCCTACTTAATAGGATGAAAATATGTCCCCATTTTTAAAGCTTTGTGTTTTAGTATTTGCATTTAGATTGATAATAAGTCTTGAATTAATTTTTGGATGTGGATTGAAGTTGGATAAAAGCTGATGGGTTTTTTCCCCATAAGGATATTCAGTGACATCATTACCCTCTCTTGAGGAGCCTGTCCTATCCCCACTGAATTTTGGTGCCTTTTTTTCATAAAGCAAGTGGCCATACACGCACGTGTATTTCTCTATTTTCTATTCTCTATGGTCGTCTGTTTATCCATCATGCAGAGATACCACATTGCCCTGATTCCTTCTGCTAAGTCTTGTTGGCTGATAGTTTGTCTCACAGCTCTTTTGTTCTTCCTCAAGCCTGTCTGGAGTATTCTACGTTTATTTATTTATTTATTTATTTATTTATTTATTTATTTATTGTATTTTTGTATGAATTTTACAATCAGCTGTCAACGGACAGAAAAATACCTGCTGGGATTTGATTGGGTTTGCACTGAATCAGGAGATCAATCTGAGAAGACTGACATTTTTTAAATAATGATTTTTATAATCCATAAGTAAAGAATCTCTCTCCCTTTACTTAGGTCTTTAATTTATTTCAGTAATGTCTTGCAGTTTTTCATGTAGAGGTCTTGCACTGGAAAAAAAATCATTCATAGATATTTGATGTTTTTTTGATGCTATATTAAACTGTATTTGAAATTTTTTTCTAATTTTTGTTGCTAGTTTATAAAAACAAAATGGGCTTTTCATAGTGATCATGTTTCCAGTGGTGCTTCTAAATTCATCTATTAATTCTAAGTTTATTTGTAGATTATTTTAAATTTCTATAAATGCAATTATGTCATTTGTGAATCTTGACATTTTTATTTTTATATCATCTATTCATCCATCCATCAATCCATCATCCATCCATCCATCCATTTATCATCTATCATCTATCTATCATCCATCCATCCATAATCCACCCATTTATCCATTTATTATCTGTCTACCTGTCATCTGTCTATTTTTCCATCATCTATCTATCTGTTTATTTATCTATCATCCATCCATCCATCCACCCATCATCTATCTTTCTTTGCCTCATTACTCTGGCACAATATCTACTAGAAGTGATGATAATGAGCATCCTGAACCCACAGAGAAGGTGTTTACTATTTTAATATCAAGTATGCTATTGGCTGTGTGGTTTTTTTCCCCCAATAGCTACTCTTATTACATTTAGGAAGACCCCTTCTAGTCCCAGTTTTCTGAGCATTTTTTTTTTTTTAAGATTTTATTTATTTGTCAGAGAGATATAGTGAGTGAGTACAAGCAGGGGAAGCTGCAGGCAGAGGGAGAAGCAGGCTTCCCGCCGAGCAGGGAGCCTGATGTGGGACTCGATCCCAGCACCCTGGGATCACGACCTGAGCCGAAGGCAGACACTTAACTGACTGGGCCACCCAGGTGTCCCTTTCTGAGCATTTTAATCATGATTAGGTATTGAATGTTATCAAGTGTTTTCCTTCATCTGTTGAGATAATTCTATGGTTTTGTCCCTTACTTGGTTAGTGTGGTGAATAACTTTTTTTTTTTTTTTTTTTGGTGTTTGAATGTTAATATTGCATTCCTGGAGTAAACTCCATTGATATATTATACTTTTACAATCCCTGGATTCAAATATCTGATGTTTTGTTTTGGGTTGTTGTGTTTATACTCATAAATATTTTTTGGTATCAGGGCCATGTCATACTCACAAAATTAATTGGTAAGTGTTCCCCTTTCTTCTCTTCTCTGAAAGAATATTTTTTAGGTGGATATTACTGTTTTTAAAGGTTTGGGAAATTAATCAGTGAATCCATCTGGGAATCGAGTTTTCTTTATGAGAAGGTTTCTCACTGTTGATCCAATTTTTAAACAGATACAGGGTTATTTAAATGCTCTATTTTTCCTCGTGCCAGCTTTTTAGGTTGTGTTCTTCAACGGGTTTGTTCCTTTCATCTAAGTTTACAAATTCCTTAGGATAAGATTTTTCATAATGCCTTTTATTTTCTTCTCACAGTCTGTAAGATCCTAGCAATGTCCGTTTTCCATTCATGATAGTGGTAACTTTTCCCTCTCTTTGCCTCATAATTCCGGTGAGGGAATTTTAAATTTTATTAATGTTTTTTAATTTATTTATTTATTTTAGAGAGAGGGAGAGAGCGTGCAGTGGGGAGGGGCAGAGGGAGAGGGAGAGAGAGTCTGAAGCAGACTCTGTGCTGAGCATGGAGTCCTACAGGGGCTCCATCTCACGACCCTGAGACCACGACCCGAGCTAAAATCGTCAGACACTTAACTGACTGAATCACCCAGGTGCCCCTAATTTTATTAATGTTTTACAATGACATAATTTGGCTTTGATTTTCTGTGTTATAAGTCTGCTTGCTCCTTCACTGATGCTTGCTCTTGTCCTTGTTATTTATTTTCTTCAACTTTCCTTTGCTCTTCTAGATTCTTGAGATGGAAGTTTAACGAATGTTAACCATTTCTCCCTCTGTTCTTTCAGTGTATGCATTCGAGGCTATGAATCCCCACGAAGCACGATTTCATCTCACAGTTTTTAATATCCACATATTCATTACTGTGTGGGTCAAAATATTTTTCTTTGTAATTTTATCTTCAGCCATGGGTTTTGGTTGTTTAATTTCCAAACATTTGTGTGCTTTCTGCTATCTTCCTGTTATTTATTTTTAGTCTGTTTCATTTTTGTTAGAGAACGTGCTCTGTGTGATTTGAATTATTTGAAATTTGTTGAGCTTTGCATTATGACCCGGCAGGTGGCCTGACTGCGGTCGCTGTTGCAGGTCCACTTACCAGGGTGTGTCACAGCTGTGTGCAGGGTCCTGTATGCGTCAGTCAGCTACGACTCGTAAAGCACATTCACAGCTTCTATTTCCTTACTGGTGTTTTTCTTGTTTAATTAGCATCCTTTCCTTTTTGGCCTGAAGAATCCCCTTTAACATTTCTTCTAAGACAGGTCTAGTGCTATGAACTCCCTCAGCTTTTATTTGTCTCAGAAAATCTTTATTTCTCCTTCATTTCTGAAGGACAGCTTTGCCAGGTAGAGTGTTCTTACTTGGTGGTTTCTTTTTTTGAGCACTTTGACTATATCAAGGTCTCTGCTGAGAAACCCACTGATAGCCTAACGGGGGTTGCCTTGTAGGTGAGGAATTTGTTTTTTTCTCTTGCTGCTTTTAAAATTCTCTTTGTCTTTGATTTTAGACAGTTTTATTATAATGGGTCTTAGAGAAGATCTTTTTGAGTTGAAAATTTTGGGGAACCTAGGAGATTTATGAACTTTGATGTCCAAATCTCTCTACAGATTTGGGCAACTCTCAGCCATTATTTCTTTATTTTTTTAAAGATTTATTTATTGTAGAGAGGGAGAAAGAGAGCACAAAATGGGAGGGGCAGGGGGGGAGAGAATCTCAAGCAGACTCTGTGTTGAGCTTGGAGTCCGATGTGGGGCTTGATCTCACAACCCTGAGATCATGACTTGAGCTGAAACAAAGAGTTGGACACTTAACTATTACTGCGCCATCCAGGAACCCCAGCCATTATTTCTTTAAAAAGCTTTTAGCCCCCTTCTCCCTCTCTCCTCCTTCTGGGTCTCCAGTAACACATAGATTGTTCTTCTTAACAGTATCCCATAGTTCACGTAGGCTTTCTTCACTCTTTTTCATTCTTATTTCTTCTCTGACTGGATACTTTCAAGTGACCTGTCTTTGAGTTCACAGATTATTTCTTCTGCTTGATCAGCCTGCTGTTGATGCTCTCCACTACATTTTTCATTTCATTCATTGTATTCCTCAGCTCCGGAATTTCTTTTGACTCATTTTTATGATTCTCTGTTAAAGCTTCTCATTTGGTTCATTTATTGTTTTCCTGATTTTGTTGAATTGTCTTTCTGTTTTCTTGTAGATCATTGAGCACCCTTAAAACAACTGTTTTCGATTCTTTATTAGGCAAATTGCAGATTCCATTTCTTTGGGCTTTGCTGCTGGAAAATTATCATGTTATTTTGCCCGTGTCTCTTTTCTTTGGTTTCGCCTGTTCCTCTAAGTCTTGTGTTGCTGTCTTCATGTTTGAAGAAACAGTCACCTCCTCCAGTCTCTCCTGATTGGCTGCAGGAGAGAAACACCTTTCATCAGCCCTGTTGGAGATTCTGAAACTTTCTGAGTACACCTGTGGGTACTCTGGGTGCACCTGCTACACAATTTTTATTCCTTCTTGGGAGGCGGGGAATTCTTAAGATTGTATATATGCCTCCTCTTGATCTTGAAAGACCGGGTCAGGTGTGGACCTCCTCCCATTGGCTCTCTCTAGGGTAAAGCTGTTATGCCTTCCTGTTGAAGTCTTTTTATCATCCTGAGCTATTCCCAATTTCCTGTCATAATATAGGAAGTGTTACATAATCTGACATCAATAAAATGAAATCAGTTTCTTTTGGTTAGTGTTTGCATAGTGTGCATTTCCCAGTATTTTTACTTTTGCCTTGTGCCCTTAAATTTAAAGTGTGTCTCTTGTAAAAAGCACATAATTGGATTTAATCTTCTTATGTAGCCTGACGATATTTGTCTATTAATGGAAGTATTTATCCTATTTATATTTAAAGTAAGTACTGATTTAGTTGGGTTTAAGCCTATCATTTTATGATTTGTTTCCAATTTGTTCTACTTTTGTTTGTTCTTTCTTTCTTGCCTTGTTTGGGATTAATGAAGTATTTTCTCTCATTCCACGTTGTCTTTCTACATTGTGATTTTTGTTGGTACTTTCTTAGTGGTTCCTCTAGAGACCACCGTATGCACGATGCAGCTGTAGCAGCCCATCTTCCCTACCGATGCAGGAGCCCTACAATGCTTTAGATCCTTTACCATGTTCCCATGCTTTGTGCTATTATTGTCACATATTTTACTTCTACATACATTGTAAACCCAGTCATTATTATTGCTGTTGTATGAATAGTAAATATCCTGTGTCCTCACTCACATATTTACCCTGGGTGGTGCCCTTCATTCCCTAATGCATGTCTGTGCTTGCATCAGGGATCATTTCCTTTCTGCAGTTAAGAACTTCCTTTGGTATGTCTTGTAGTGTGGGCCATCTAGCAACAAATGCTGCTTGCACAGGTTTGAAAAATCTTTCTTTACCATGTGTTTTTGAAGGACCTTTCCCTGGGTATAAAATTTTTTAGTTGGGATTCATTTTCCTTTCAGCATTTACCAGTGTCACTCCCTTGTGTCCAGGTTTTCACATTTTCTTTTAAAAAGCCATCTGTTAGGGGGGGCGCCTGGGTGGCTCAGTCGTTGAGCATCTGCCTTCGGCTCAGGTCATGGTCCCAGGGTCCTGGGATCGAGCCCCGCATCGGGCTCCCTGCTCGGCGGGAAGCCTGCTTCTCCCTCTCCCACTCCCCCTGCTTGTGTTCCCTCTCTCGCTGTGTCTCTCTCTGTGAAATAAATAAATAAAATCTTTAAAAAAAAAAAAAAAGCCATCTGTTAGTTGTGTTATTACTCTTTTAAAGTTAATATGACTTTTTCCCTCTGGCTAGACTTGCTCTTTATTTTTAGTTTTCAGAAGTTTGCTGTAATGTTTTTAGGTATAGTCTTCTTTGTATATATCCTTCCGGGGCTTCACTGAGGTTCTCGAATCTGTAGGTTACGGGCCTTCCTCCACTCTGTGTAATTCTTAGCTGTTCTCTGTTCAAATACTGTTTCTGCCTCATCACCTGTCTTCTTTCGTTTGGGACTTTACTTGCATGGGTGCTGGTCCACAGGCCTCACGTGCTCTGCTCTGTCCTTGTCATAGCGTCCCTTCTGGTGCTTTGGTGTAGACCTGTTTTAACTGATATTTCTGTGAGCTTGCCGTTATTTTCTATGTACAGCCGGTCTTCAATGCCTCTGCTGCATTTTAGTTTCCAATATTGTAATTTTCTTTTTGGAATGTCTATTTGATTTGATTCTTTTTATAGCTTTAAGCATTCTTAATCTTTTCATTCTTTTATCCACTTTTAAAATTTTCTTTAACATATTATGCATAGTTATTCAAAAATCTTTGTGTGCTAACTCCAACATATGGGCAATCTGTGAATCTGCTTATACAGTCTTATTTTTATTTTCTTGATTTTTGGTCACCTTATTCTGCCTCTTCAGACGGTGTGCCAGACATTGTGAATGAAAGAACCATAGAGGCTACCCATGGTGTTGATTTCCTCTGGAAAGGATTATCTTCTTACATAGCTTTTTTGTTTGTTTGTCTGTTTAAGTTTGAGCAGCTGATTAGTCAAGAGTTAAGGTGGGTTGCTGTTTTTGTAAGATTCAGCCTAACTCAGACCCCTCTCTTTCTCTTGGGCATGGTCCTCCTTGGTTATTGATCTGGAGACTGACAGGCACCTGCCTCCTCAGCTCTGAAATGTTGTGGGACATTCACCTCTGTTTTCACATGTTTGATCTTGGGTCTTTTGCTTCTCACTTCCTTCAGCTTCCAGTTCAATTTTGCTGAGGAGGATACTGGCTCTGTGTTTTAGGCAGCCCCATTCCTCCTGGAAATGTGTCTTTTAAATGCTTTTAATAGCGGATATTTTCATCTGCCCAGTAGAGGTTTCTGACTCTAGCCCCACTCCCTCCCAACCTCCATTGTTGCCCTAGAACTTAGCAAATGCCCTGAGGATTTAAATTGGTGTTTTGTTTTTTGTTTTTTTGTTTTGTTTTTTGTTTTTCCCTATTTCTGGTTTTCAATCCATCATGGCAGTTTATGTGACTATCAGAAGCTCTGCTGGTGGTTCTTTCTTCCACTAGAATCCTTCTGTGTTGGCCAAGCCAAATCCTCATATTGTACCTCAGATGTCCAAATATCCTCATAAGAGAACGTTTCTGGCAATCATCAGCTCTAAGAACCCTTCCCTCCCCGGGATATTTGCTCATCCAGACACTATTGCTACCACAACTCTTTGATGTTTTAAAAATATGGCTCTTGGTGCTTATGTATTTATATTTTATTTGTTGTAGTGGGACCATCAGCTGGCTACAACCTATTGCAGGCTACTTTGGCACAAAAGTTCTACATCTTGTTTATAATCTGTTTTTTCCTATTAATATGTTATGAACTAATTTCTTTTTAATAAATGTATGTCAGTAAGTATATTTCTATAACTTTATTTACACTGATCCCCCATGGTTGAATAGATTATTTATTAAGTTATATTTTAGCTAATCTTATGTCCTTATGACTAATCCTTAGAGATAGAATAAGAAAATAGTAATATGAAATGCTTTTTCATCATCTTTTCTTCTAAGAGAGTGTTTAGGCTAGCTCATACCATCCTAAAGTCCTTTGCCTTAATTTATCAAACAAGCCTTAGATATTTTCCTTCTTTTTAAAAAAGATTTTATTTATTTATTTGAGAGAGAGAGAGAGAGACAGAGACAGAGACAGAGAGAACAAGCAAGAGCATGAGTGGGGGGAGAGGTAGAGGGAGAGGGAGAAGCAGACTCCCTGCTGAGCAGGGAGCTCAATGCGGGGCTCCATCCCAGGACCCCAGGATCATGACCTGAGCTGAAGGCAGACACTTAACCAACTGAGCCACCCAGGTGCCCCAGATATTTTCCTTCTTTATGGCAAGCTTGTTGTCCTATCTTGTAAAATGTTGACACCACTAATGATTGAGAACGATGCCTGTGTGGGTAAATATTGTTTACATGGCATCAATAGCCAACAGTCCTTTCAGTTGTGGCCACTGTATTTGTACAGCAGAAGATACATTTCTCTTTTTTATTGGTTGGCTGCTTTCATTGCCCTATGAAGCAATACTTGAGCAATCCTTAAATATTCTGTCCCTCTTATCGTTACTCTTGTCTCCCCACTTTCACTGATAGATAAGACTCAAAGGGCTGATGAGAGAGAGAGAGGAGTAGAACAGGTTATCTTTAAACCTAGATGATTGTTCCTAGGATAGCTTCTTTCATATAAAGATTTCCTCAGTCTCTTCATCAGTAAAATGGGTCATGTAAAGGATTTAGAATAGTGCCTAGCACACAGAAAATTAGTAAGCAGTGCTGGCTGCTGTCATTGTCATAGTTGTTTTTGTTGTCACTATCATCATACCATCACCATCATCATCACTGTCGTCATTGCCATTATCATTATCAACACCATCATCATCATCACCATCACCATCATCATCACCACCATCACCGTCACCATCATCATCATTACCATCACCATCATCATCACTCTCATCATTGCCATTATCATTACCAACACCATCATCACCATCATTACTATCACCATCATTATCACTCTCATCGTTGCCATTATCATTACCAACACCATCATCATCATCACCATCATCATCATCACTGTCATCACCACCACCACCATCATCACCATCACCTCCATCATCATTACCATCATCCCTATCATCATCATCACCATCATCATCACCATCACCTCCATCATCATCACCATCATCATCATCATCATTTCCACCATCATCATCACCATCATCATTACCATCACCATCATATTCATCAACATGGCCAACACCATCATCACCATCACCACCATCATCATTACCATCACCTTCATCACCATCATCACCATCATCACCATCATTATCATCATCATCATCACTCTCATCAACACCTCTACTATGGAATCAGAATCTTCAAGGATGAGGCTGAAAGTCTGTATTTTGAGTTCATGCCCCAAGCTGTTCTCACATTGGCACTGGTCCTTAATTAATATTTGCTAACAACCATTGGCCTAGAAAGTGTTTTAATCATCTCTTCCTTTTGTATTAGTTGATTTCTACTTTTGATTCACCAGATTTTCTGGAAGCATGCCCATACTGTGAGTTTTGTTTCATAGAGGAATGCCCTAAAACTGTTTATTATTATGTTCCCCTCGTTGTGCAAAGACTGAGGTGTGAGTGGCCGTGGAAAGAATATTCCTGCATCATTTGGAAACCCATTAATGATGGTCCTGCTCACATGTTCCTTGGACTTCACATAAAGGACTTCATATTTTGGAATTTGGGGTGTGTTTTTTTTCCTCTCCCATTATCCAGTGTTTCTGTAGTATTGATATTTAAATCTCATAACAAAAATTTTAATAAAGCAGGGCGCCTGGGTGGCTCAGTTGGTTAAGCGACTGCCTTCGGCTCAGGTCATGATCCTGGAGTCCCTGGATCGAGTCCCACATCGGGCTCCCTGCTCGGCAGGGAGTCTGCTTCTCCCTCTGACCCTCCCCACTCTCATGTGCTCTCTCTCATTCTCTCTCTCTCAAATAAATAAATAAAATCTTTAAAAAAAAAAAAAAAAAAAAAAAAAAAAATTTTAATAAAGCAATATACATGCAGTGGACTGTTCTCAATGTTCAGGCTAAGGGAGGTATTCTCAAGCAGATATGTATCTAGCGGATAATGATGTTTTTTTTGTTATCTTCATGTCCAGGAAACTCAGAATTAGATGTCATGCTCCATTTTGCTGTTTGTTGATACATCACTGTCCATCCTTCTCCATTCCTCCCTTTCTTATTCTTGTGGTAAATTTTGACTGTATGTGGGCCTCTTATCGTGAATGGTTTCAAACCTTCTCTAGCATTTGTTGGTGGTGTAAATAATACATTCATTATAGATTCATGATCTCTAACTGCAACTGGGCCATCAATGCTGCCTAATGACATTGCAAGTCTCCAGCCAGTTTATTCTCTTATCCTCTGCAATGGCTTTTTCAAATCCTTTCCATCCTCCTCCTATCTCTGACCAGCTTCCACATTTACTCATAGCTGAATTATCACTCCCCACTAATCACAGAAAATAGAAGCTGCCATCTGGAATGCCCTCTTTTCCTACAAATGGGTCTGCTCCCCCATGCGTCTCTTCTCTTTCTTTGCTGTCAGAATCCAGGAGGCACTCTCTTCTGTCTGAGGCGGGTGTCCCAGAGTGGTCTGCGTTCTGTCCCACCTGCTTGATCCCCTGTTCTCTCTGCCACAGCTTTGACTCCCCTTCTCCTCCCAGGCCTTGCCCTCAGCATGTAAACATGCTTAGTCATATACACTGAAATGGAAGCTCCTTCCCAGCCCCACTTCACCCAGTCTCTGCTTCTTCATCACTGTCTGGTTTCTTGGACAAGTTCTGTGCTTCTTTCCCTCACTGAGCTGCTCAGCCCACCTCCTCCTGCCCTCAGGTCCCACACGGTCACCAGTGAATGGGAGTGTCCACGGGGGGGCATGCGGGCTTTCAGCTTCTGTGGAGGCTGCTCTGCACAGTGCCCAGGAGCGCAGTGAGCTCTGGGGCTGGGCACCTGGTGCACACTCCAGTGTGGCCCGGTCCACGCCGGCTGGTGATATATGGCTAGCTGACCTCTCCAGCCTCAATCTCCTTAACTGTGGAATGGGAACCCGACTGGTGGGGGTCCTCACCGTGGGGCGGCTGTGAGCAGTGAGAGAGAAGGCACTGGAGCAGTGAGTGCTGCGACAGGGGCAGAACCACCTTCCCTGAGCCCCCGGGGGTCCCCCCTGCCTGTGCCGAGGCTGTTGCCATCAGGTGGGCGCTGTGCAACAGGGGCGCGGCCCCCGGCTAGCACGTCCTCTTGATCCGTTCCTTGGTGGTTGCGGTCTCGGTGCTGGGCCGGGCCGGAGGGGAGCCTGGGGCCCGCAGCACCCCCAGCGCTCCTGTCCCGCTGTCACCCTGCTCCACGAGCCGCAGACGGATGGCGGGCTGTTGGTGTAGGGGAGGCCGCGTCTCCCACGCTGTTGGTCTGCCACAGCCCCTGCAGAGACAAGTGCTGGCTGGATGTTGCTGCCACAGCTGTCTGCGCTGCAGAGGGCCACCGTGACCGGGGTGCCAGGCCGCTGCACCACCAGAGGTCAGTCAGCACGACCGCAACGTGATGACCCGTGGCTTTGCCAGCAGCCCCCCCCGCCCCGCCCCGGACTCCCCGCTCCATCTGCTTGGCTTTTATTCAGATATTCATATATTCCAAAAGGGACACATCTAAATGAATTATGTTTGCAGGGCCGACTCTAGAATCTGCAGGGTTAGTCTTCCTTGGGGGCAGGCATGGGGGTTCCTCTCACTTCCTAGGGGAGCCCCTCTTCATCCTCCACTCATTCTTGTGGGTGCCCCAGACTCCCCTCCCCCTCCTGGAGCTCTGGGTTCATCATGTCCGTCTTCATTGGAGCCTGTCTGCCCAAGGCAGATGAGACTTCAATGCTGACCCCAGGAGGCAGGAGGGGCGTTGCATCCCTCTTGGAAAGCATTTTGCACCAACAGAAGGCTGCAGAAGGCTTCCTGGCACGGGAGTCCCCACACACAGGGCGCAGCTCCGTAGTGATGTGGCAGCCAAATCTACCCGGGCTCTTAAATCTAATTAAAATTTTTCTTTTGCTTTGAAGTAGCAGCATTGGACCCACCCCCAATGGCAGCTCTTGTGTGCCTCACTGGGGGGGCCTCAGTGTGTGAAGGGGAGGTGGTGAGGGGGTTGAGATCCTGCTCTGACAACCCCAGAGCCAGGCACGCAGGTTTCTAAGAACGAGCTCCCGACTCCCCTCACCCAGCAGCTTGGGCTGTGGAACGTTTTTGCTTCAAAGACCAGTGCTGCGCTTGTGAAATTGACATAAATGTTCAGAGAGTGAGGGGCTTGTTCTCTGAAGGCTGCACAGTGCTTCAGGCGCTTGGGGCAGCTCATGAAAGCTGCAGAGTGCCCCGAGTGTTCTTACCGCTGCCCCTGGGTCCGTTAGCGTGTCTGCCCAGCTGGTGCGGGCACCTGGCCTTGACCCCGAGGCTGAGGCCGGCTTCCCTCTGGAGCGTCCCTCAGATCTGCAGTAGCTGCTTTGGAATGGCCTCTGTGGTAGGTTTGGGGAACTGAAGGCCCATGTGGGGTGAGGGGCTCTGCGTGGAGGGTCTTCCGCTCTAGGACGGGCAGCATGTTTCCTGAACTGACCCTGGCCTGCCCCGGACACCTCAGGACCTCTTCCCCCTTCTTTGCCAGGACCAGTTTGGGACTGGACCTCCTTTCTGTGACCAGAGAGCCAGGAGTGTGCTCTTCAGTGCTTACTTAGCTTTACTATCTCAGTCATGAGTGAGGTCTCCGCGGAGCTGGGCCTTGTTCTTCTTTGTATTATGTTCAGGATGTGCTTGGTAGGCGAGTAGGGAAGTCAGCCTCAAAAAGCCATAATCAATGGACAGTTGCTGTGGAAGGTGCCTTGGCCCCCCCCCCCCGATTTCAGCCCAGCTACTATGGGCGGTCCTGGGAGAGCTCAGACCCTCCTGGTGCTGGCCGTGTCCCCCAGCCCCCAGCATGTGCTGCTCACGAGGCCACAGCTGCAGCCCAGAACTGTGGGGGAGGGCATGTTGCAGTGAGGAAGGGGAGCCGATGGGTGCTTGGTGGCTGCACCCATCCTCTGGGTGGGCGGTTCTGGGGGGACCTGGGGACTGTCCCTGCTGGCTTGTCCCCCTTCCCGGTCCTGTTCCCACTGCCCACTCCTCGTCCTAGGATTGGCTCCCAAGTGCTCCTCACTGTTGCCCTTTTCAGGGGAACCCAACCTGGGATATAGGCTCACATGAATGCCCAGGTGGAAGGGACTCATCGGGCTGCCTTGGAACCCAGGGCACTTGGGGAGTTTTCTGAGGGGTCCAGGTGTCCAAGTTCAGGAGCAGGTGGGATGCCTTCTAGTGTTGGGGTACCCAGCTTAGGCGTTTGGCCTCAAGGTTCTGTTCATGCAACAGCTCCTGAGGAAGGGGCTCCTGGCCATCTCCCTTCCCTATTGCTCCTCCTTGAGCCAAAACACACATGGTTTCTACCCTTGGACAGGGTCCCTGAGGTGGGAGAACCCCAGAGGTCAGGCCTGTCTCCAGTGCCTGTGGTCTCATGAGCCTCCCCGCTTGGCCTTCACCTTGCAATGTCCTGCCGAAGAAGAGCCCAGAGGAGGCCCCCTCCTTCGGGTTCCTGGTTCTTCCTGCACAAACTGTGGAGGAGAAATACATATTTGTTCCCAAGGTTTAAGTTAATAAATAATACATGACAGAGGCAGCTCGTAGGAAGTCATATTTGCAACACCTCTGACTGAGGCCCCATCATTACCAGCCCGGGTCCCGAGCCAGGCCACGTGGCGTGGAAACAGCTGTGGTTTCTGAAGTGCCTTGGGTTCGTGGTGCTTTGTGTTTTCACTTCTGCACGAAGCTGTGCTTCCCCCCGCAGAAGCTAAATAATGGAACACTGCGAGCTTTTGCGTGATCCTTAATATTCACATCTCAATGGGGTTTCCTAAGTGCCGAGTTGATATTTTTGTGCAGTGGCAAAAGAACAAAGCCATGTTAAATTCTAAGATGTTTGCTAAAATGCCATAGGGTTTGTCATTTTGTTGATGCCTTAACATTTTTGTTGTTTGAGTGTGCCCGAGTGAAAATTACATGTCCTGTGGTGGGGAAGAGATAAAAACGGTTCCTATAGTGTGGCATCAGGACAAACCATGCCTCTCCGTCATGGAGGCTGCTTGTTGCTGACCTCCCTCCTGGGCTGGGGTGGTCCGCCTTGCACTGTCCTTTCGGTAGATTCCCAGAGAGCAAGCATTAAGGTTTAGCACAGTAGATTTAAGACTTACTTTGCCACTCTTGCCTCTGGAAATGCTCCATGCCCTAGACACTGAATTGGCCAATGTGAGCAAGAATGATCCTTGTTAGCAAATGTGCTTCCTCGAGAATCTGATGGACTTTCGAGACCTCCGTCCCAGGAAATATGCATATTTTATATGCATGCTGAGAATGATAGGGGGTCAGGTACCAGCTGAAAGCCACTCATTTGCCCCAGATGAAAAACAAATTTCTAATCTGTGGGAAAGAAGCCTACTGGCTGGATATTTGAGAATCATGGGTTTTTTTCAAGAAACAGGGCAGTAGACTCCAGGCCAAGCGTAAACTCACAGATAAGTAGGTCAACGCAGATTGTAGGGCTCTATTTAAAACACCGGCTGTTGGGGGAAAGATGGTATATATTCTCTGCAGCATCGAGAAATAAAACTGCATATTATGGGATTAGTATGTGCTTTCTGGTCACATCGCTTTTTGTGATTTTCTGTGGGAATAAAATCAGGGCCATTCTATAGCATCAAGAACTGCAAGTAAAAAAAAGAAAAGAAAAGGAAAGAAAAAGATAAAACCACCTATCCACCATTTAAAAAATTCAGGTGGAAGATGTAATTGAGGAACTGGTGGGGCTGAATGTGCTTGGTTGGATCAGTAACTTTTAACACGAGGGCAGCGGGTTGGGATGGTCCTGGGCGAACCAGGAGGGGCAGGGGAGGCTCTCCAGGGGGAGGTCACGAAGTTAGTAACTTGGAGCAGCCCAGGGTAGGACCATGACTCGGCTGTTCTCAGCAAGTGCGGCCAAGCCCCCACCTGGGGTGGCATCAGGGGGGCGGAGAGAGCTCTCCGGACAGACACTCCATAATCCCGCACAAACCACAGAACTGCCAAGCTTCTGGAAATGGGAATTGATGAAGGCAGCAGCTGGGGCAAAGACTGCTCTTACAGACCGACCTCTCCCCGTCTGACTCTTACCAAGGGCATCTTGAGGGAAAAAATAGAGTTTCACGTGTGCCGGTCACTTCATTTTTTTTGTGAAAGAGCCTCCCTTCTGCATCCCAGGGACTTGTCCAAGCTGATTGAGTTTGTTTTTCTTTCAGTAGTGATCAGAGCAAAGAGCCCCAGGAATAATTTTCTCTTTGGAAGTTTCCCTCTAAGGGAAAAATTAAAAACATTCTATCAAGACATGCAAGCTTGTTTGTTTGTTTTGGAGGGGAAAAAGTGTTAATTTTTTTTTTTCCATTTTGAAACTTTTTAAAAGCTAAGTATGAATGTGTAGGTTGTCCAACAGGACACTTGAATGTTGTCTAATTATATGTGTCATTAAAAATGCATATTTTGATATTTCTAAGATAATGCATGTTTTTTCCCCTAATATGAAATTGAAATGGTCTAGAGAAAATGTAATGAGCGTATTAACCAACTTCCATGTTTCCAGAGCAGTGTTACTTAGAAAAGCCATCCTTGTTGGCCTGGAACCAAGCATGATGTAAGAGGAGGCCAACATGTACTTGGTGGGGGCCATGGAAGGTTCCCCTGGATGCTGGGGAACTTGGGGAAGGGGTATCTCCGTTTGCTCCCTCGCTTGCTCTTCTGCTCACCTTAGAAATGTGCTCTGAAGCTTCTCCCGGTTTCTGTGGTTTCTGAGCTGAGAAAGGGGGCTAGCCATCTCCCTTTCCTTTTCTATAATAAAAAATGGTTTAAAAGATACTTGCACTTACAAATTCAAAACATTTCAAAATGTGGAGGGATATCCCCCAAGGAGGTATGAATTTCAATCTTAAATAAAGGGAGTTAAGACAGAGAGTAGCCCTCGAGAAGCCACAAGGAACCGTTCCAAGTGCTGGGTTTGGGAGCCTCCTGCTGCTCGCTGCCACCAAGCTCGAGGGGGGTGGGAGGGGGTGCACACACTCTTGGGGTTGGGGCAGCTGAGCCAAGCCCAGGGAGCAGACCTAGTGCCTATCCTCGTGTCCTCGAACAAGAGGGAGTGTGCAGCTCCCACCTGAAAGCACCCAAACCCAGCCAAGCTCAGGGGGCAGCCAGAAGAGTAGGGGGCAGAGGCTGGTGAGACACAGAGGAAGGGAGAATGTTCTCCAGCCCCAACAGGGTTTTCCCACTGAGTCAGGTGCAGGCTGTGAAGGAAGCTGATCCCCTCAAGGGGAAGCCTGTGGCTCCTTCCCTAAGCAGGTGGAGAGCAGGCGAGTCCTCCTGGCCTTTCTGCCCCAGGACTCCCAGCCCTCTGCAGCGTTGACAGTGGGATGGCCTGTGAGCGGGGACGTCCTCGAGTCTTCACTATGTAGTGGCAGTGGTGGCTTTCAGGCCCAAATGCATCTGGGGTGTGAACCCGCTCAGCAGGTGGTCATGACCTCAGGGGTAGCCCTTCATTTAGCGCTCCAGTGGCCCACACGATGGGGCTTTCATCGTGGCCAACTCCCGAGCAAATGGCAAACAGGAAGCACGTCCATCCTGGGAGGGCCTGGGAGGGCCACTGAGAGCCTCACATTGGGAGTTAAGAACCCTGTTCCCATCCAAGAGGACGACGTGGGCCTGTTTGGCTGGGTTGGACCTTGGCAAAAGTACCCACACTTGGTGTTTCATTGCATCCTATCTACTAATTAACCCTGTTGGATTCTTATGTCTGTCAGTCATTGTGGTTCAGTCATTAGAGAATGAAAAACGAGGGGTGCAGAATGGTGTATCTTATTCCATGTAATTATTTGGGTGTTTTGCACATTTTAAAGGGATGTAACATTCTGAAGTTTCTTTAGCCGTTTTATAAGAAAAATAAGAATATACCTGCCCTTGGGTTGTTGGGAGCTGTGTAAATGTTGTATGAACAAAGACCACAGATGTGACAATAAAAATATGTTGCAGCCTCTTTTATGAACCGGTCCTCATGGAACCCAATAACTGCAAATGATATAGGGGGTCCTATAGAGATATTTCCTCTTCTTGCACGTTTTTGGTAAAGCTTAAAAAATCTCTCATAGATTCATGGCATTACTTTGTGGTATTTTCTGACAGTATGAATTTTCTTCTTCTTTCTTTTTTTATTTATCCAAAATATGTCCTTCTTTACCATCACTGTATCTTTTTTCAATTTTTTTTTTTAAGATTTTATTTATTTATTTGACAGGGAGAGACAGTGAGAGAGGGAACACAAGCAGGGGGAGTGGGAGAGGGAGAAACAGGCTTCCCGCTGAGCAGGGAGCCCGATGTGGGGCTCGATCCCAGGACCCTGGGACCATGACCTGAGCCGAAGGCAGACGCTTAACGACTGAGCCACCCAGGTGCCCCTCTTTTTTTCAATTTTTAACATTGTGGTCAAACACATGTAACAAAATATATCACCCTAGCCCTTTGTGAGCACACAGTGGGTGGCACAAGCCGCGTGGGTAATGTGCATCCCTGGAGCTTGTCACTGTGAGACCGGCACCCTGTCACCAGGAGGCACGAACTCCCACAGCGGCTGGCAACCACCGTTCTACTCCATCTCTGTGGTTTTGACGACTCTAAGTACCTCACGTAAGAGGAATCAGACAGTATTTGTCTTTTAGTGACTGGCTTATTTCACTGAGCGTGATGTCCTCAAGGTTCACCCAAGAGTCCATTTTCTTTTGAGATGATGGACTGGTCAAATGTTTGTATTTATCCAACAGCCAAAAGAAATTGGAGTCCACACCAACCTGCCCGAGATGAAAGGTACGTAACGATACTGCTGCTCATGACCATGGGGAGGCAGCAGGAAACGCTGTGTTGCAGTGCTTCGGTCTCTCCCATTGCTTCCTGGCTGCATGGAGGATGGTCCCTGGAGAGGTGGGGACGGCTTCCCCTTTCCATTGGAGCTGGAGTTATGGTCATGGGGGCTGGTCTCCAAAGTTCAGGCCAGGGTGTTTGGCCCATGCATCCAAGAGAGAGAAGACAGTGGAGCCTTGCACGGTTTCTGGCTTCCAGGAGTGTAAACCCTGTTTGCAGTGAGGCTCTATAGGATAGGGCATCCTATAGCCAATCAAACCAGTGAGCAAGATGAAGACTGGGCAGTCCAAGCAGAGGGTAGAGGTGAGGGCGCCCTCACGTGCGCTCAGTAAGGGCAGGGGTAGCTGAAGACGTCACTGGGGGCTTAACCCTCTCTGCTGTGTGCTGCATCCCCCGGGAGCTCAGGCCCGGGCTTCTCATGCTGTTCTCCACCACAAGGAGCCGGGCTACTCTGAGCGCAACGCGTTCCACGTTTGGAGCAAGAGCTCCAGACGGACCTGGAATGTCTTGTTGTGAGAAAACAAAGAGATACTCCAGTCCTGGAGGAGGTGTGACTATGGAGCCAGATTAGAGGGGACACTCCTGGCCACAGTCCGAGCTCACAAGCAGGTCGGTGATGACAGCCCCAGTGACTGTAGCTGAGTTCCTAAGGGGTGTCAATACAGGATGACCCTCCAAAGGGGCAAAACATACAACACATGTTAGAAAAAGTTTATAAGAACCACTGGGAATCATTGGTCGGTTCCGAATCATGGAAACTATGCGTGTATGACCAGCTCCTTGACATAGACATAGAATCCCATCGAGTCTGGGAGGATGCAGGGAAGGATTTGTGAATGCGACAATTCACTATTAAACCACCAGCTAACGACTATGAATGAGGTGCTGGGACCCCTGGGACCCAGTGGGCTTTCTGAGATGCTAGAAATCTGAGGTGCTCTTTCAAGGTGCCTGGGGGCTGACAATGCTGCCTGGTCCCCAAGAAGTGACACAGACTTGATGAACCTTGAGAACATGGTGATACCTGATGTCTGTAGCGACTTCCCATGAAGGGCAAAGGCGGTTTGCATAAGTCCTGTGTGATTAAGGATGTAAACCCCACAGCATAGAAGAATCTTGGTACAAGAAGAATTAGCTTCTCTGTTAAGACCCTGATTTGCTAATTTGTAGAGATAGTACCAACACCAGCTGTTGCCCCTGAAGTCCACAGTTAGGGGCCTCAGCATTCTGGAAGGTTCTCTGCTCATCCTCTGTCAGCAGTGTTTTCTTATCAGGAGCTTGAGCTCACTGTAACGTGTGTATGGGTGAGTGAGTGTGAGTGCGCGTGAATGTGTGAGTTCTGGTCCCGGTGGGATGGTGGATGGATGGTGAGGATGACTGGCAGGTTTGGGGAAGAAGGGGTTATCTTTAGACAAGGTGAGTTTGAGGCACCTGTACAACATCCAAAAGGTGACTAGAAATACCCTGTGGAAAGGTCAGGATTAGAGGCGGCTCGTTGGGCAGTACTGCCATAGGGGTGGGTCGGTGAGGTCACCTGGATGTGGCTGACAGAGCAGGGTGAAGGCCAAGGCTCTGTGCGACCCCAGTGGCCCGTGGATGGGAGCTTCGGGGAGGCCAAGTCATGCACTCAGGTCCTCCGTGGAGAGGGAAGCTGGGAGTGGCGCCAGCCTCCCTGGCTCCCTGGTGGTGGCTCCACACTCGGGACCCTAAACGTCACCCGGTCAGAGCCCTGGCTCTGATAGATGCTGGCTGCATGACGTCAGACAAGGGGCTGACCCTAAGTCTCACTCTCCGTGTCTGTGAAGACCTCAGTGGTGCCCCGCCCCCGGCAGAGTGGCGAGGCTTCCACGCGATGACGTATGTACAGTACCTAGTACAGTGACTGCACACAGTAAGCATTCTGAAGGGCTCGTAGTTCGTATGAATCAGGATGCCTTCCAACTACCTTGCAGACAGTGCATGACAGAAGGACTTAGCTTAGATCATCCCTCTGGCGGGCTCCTCAGACTGTCAGCAGGGGTCTCTTCAGCAGATGAACCAAGCGGATAGTTAAGATACCCTTGTCTGCTTCTGGAGGGAAAAGCGTCTACATCTTTCTGGAGCCCTTGGAATGTGACACTCACCTGCTCACTTTTCCTCTGCAGCGATGGAGGGGTGGAGGGCTTCCCTGTGGTGGGGGTGGCCCAGAGAGAAAGGGGGTGAAGGATTTTTATTTATCTCAAATAAAATGTTCCATCTGCTCTCGATCTGTGTTGATAACCCCATATCATGTGGGGCTGGGCCAGCAGACACCACTGAGTTTACGGGGCCACCTGCCAAGCAGCTAAAGACCTTCCTTCTGGATCTAAAGTTCTTAGGAAAAAAATATGTTGAGTTTAATATTGAACTCTAAGTAAAATCTGGTTTGAGTTATTTTTAGGTACAGATTTATGAAATTGTAATGAAATAATAATGTAAGGAGAGCTGCTGATCCTGGACATATATTAACACTAGAACAAGATAATACAGCAAATATTTCCAATATGTATGTTTTTGAAAAGTACAATCTAGCATTTTGTACATGTCAAAGTGATCAATATCCTTTGTTAGCTCAGACCAGTCAGCACTTTGTTATTCAGGAATTGGGTAACATCCCCTTTCAATTAAAGTCCCGGTCCTTATGAGTTAGAATGAAAGCATATTGTTCTTCCTTTTTGCCCCTTTTCTCCAAAGGCTGTTCTTAGTGCCCTGCCACCCTGAGCAGGGTGCTGTGTAGGGTGGTTTTGTATTGAACTCTTTCCGAATCCAGCTGAATCCTGGGAGGGCATGCCCACAAGGACAGCACCTCCGCTCCTTCTTCTGTTCCCCCCCACCAGGCCCAGCCTGCGGAGCCTGCAATTCAAGAGGGGAGGACTGATGGGGCCCCAGGGAACCATGCCGTGGAGGTTTTCCAGGGAGTAGGAAAGCAGAAAGCTCTGGGCTTGAGGCCTAAATGGGTTTGGAGGAATTTATACTGTATGCCTCTGACCCCTCAGTGTCTCCAAAATGTCTGGCTTCCATTTCTTCATCAAAGGTACAATGTTACATTGGGGATCTGTGTGCTTGGCTATATGCATGTATTCTGACAGTGGGACTATGAGTTCAAATATATGATTTTCAGCTTCCACCGTGGTCCAGAGAGACCCCGGGAGATTTAAAATGTCTCAGTTGATATTTCTCTCTAAACCCTGAAACATTGCTTTGGCTCCTACTTGTGCTGCAGGAATGCAAATTAAGACACATCTCTTCCGTCCCATTAGATGGAAGAGAACGCATTAGTTCCCAGAGCGGCTGGAGACAGAGAAGCCAGTGGGACTCACCTCTTCCTCACCTCTTCCTCCCACCCTGGACCTGGCGGCAGGTCACTTGATTCTGAAGTGGTGCCTTTGCTACTGAGGCTGAGGGCCAGCTGGGGGGGCAGGGGGCTGGGAGAGCCTGCAGGTGGCCTGATGGAGGGGGTCCTGCCCAGGGCTGGGGGGTTCTGGTGGAGGAAGAGACACTTCTGGAGGTCTGACTCCTTCAAACTTGGCTTTTCTTCAAAGATGTGTCCCTTGAAATGTAATAAAACAAAGGTCACTGTGGATTCAGTAACCTTGGCTCTAAGCTAAGTGGTTTCATTTTCAACAATTAGGTCCCATTGTTGGCAGATGCCTGATACCAGCTAGTGGAAGGTAAGACCAACTAACTTTTGACCAAGTGAAGTTTTCTTTACAATTAAACGGCTCTTCTCTTCCTTTTCCCTTCAACTTCTAGTGTCTTTCCTCTGTGAACTACTTTTGGTTATTAAGAAGTCTGACAGGGGTGCCTGCCTGGGCGGCTCAGTTGGTGGAGCATCCAACTTTTGATTCCAGCTCAGGTCATGATCTCAGGGTCATGAGATCAAGCCCTGCATTGGGCTCTGCACTGGGCATGGAATCTGCTTGAAATTCTCTCTCTCCCTCTACCCCCGCCCCCCAGCGTGCATGCTCACACTCTCTCTCTCTCTCAAAAAGAAAAAACAGAAGTCCGATGTGGGTTTGCCGTCCTGGGTCGTGTGAAGGCATTGCGACATACCAGTGCATGCCAGTGTCTGCAAGGTCTGCACCCTCTGCTGTGCGTAGGGAACTCGCTGCGGGGTCTGGGGTCAGCATTTCCGCGGGTGTCAAATGGTGCTCAGTCTAACTTCCTCCACCACCAAAATAAACAAACTGAAAACAAGCCTTGGATCATTCAACTAAATACGCGTTTGTCAGAGATAAGAAACTCACACACAAAAGTGAACTGTTGCTTCGGATAAAAACAGCCCCTGCGTCTCCTTGTGCATCTAGCTCATGACAGCTCTCTGCTGCACCATACCAGCAGGTTCTGGGGATGTTAGAGTTGATTTTTCAAATGTGATGCCATTGTGTATACTTTTCTTTGACCCAAAGGTGTTGGTATGGTATGAGGCGAATCACTGAAAGCCACTGTCTTGGTTTCTTTACAGGAATTGCTGCACTGTGGCTTATTTATGGCTGCTTATTGGATTTAAGAAGATACGTAAATGATTATTTACAGGTGCAGTTCTCCCAAGTATGGGAATGAAAGCTCTCTGCAGTATTGCTTGGGAGCCTAGTTTAGGGGTTGCTGGAGCTCTATCCAGCTCCGGTCCTGTCCTTTCCAACACGGAGTCTCATCTTGAAGGTCCTTAGGGTTGCAATACGAGCTGGTGGCTGGATGGGACACCACTTACCCTGTTACACTATCGGGAGACAGAAGATGAGGGCGTGACACAGAGCAGAACTCACAGGCATGGAGAGTGACGAACGGACTCAGGGGAGTTTTTGTTGGCTTGGTGCCTGTTTGGTGGTGGTGGGAGAGATAAAAAGGGATCCTCGAGGATGGATGGAGGCTGGTGGGAGCCCAGGAAGAGGCTGAGGAGGAAGGTGATGCACACACATTTGGACAGGTTGGGTTTGAGGGCCTGGATGACCTCCAGGCTCAGTTCAGTGGGGCTGCAAGCACAGCTCTGTGTCCTGAAGTCAGCAGGTGTAGAGGGAAGAGATCACTCTGATCTTTAATGCTTCATTCCTTCTCCTTGTGTTCAGCTGTTCTTTTTCTGTTTTAAGACCTTTCTTCTTTTCTAATATGAGAGCATAATGTTAGAAATCATTCCATAAGCATTGCCTTTGCTGCATCCCACACATTTTGACCTGTCATGTTTTCGTTTTCATTCAATTAAAAATATTTCCTAATTTCCCCTCTTACCTCCTCTTTGACCTATGGATTCTTTAGAAATGTGTTGTTTAATTCAGCACTTGGGGGCATTTTTCAGATCTCTTTCTGTTATTGATTTTCAGTTTAATTTCATTTGGGTCAGAGAACCTACTTCGTAGGGCTTAAATTGTTTTATATTTGCTGAGGTTTGTTATAAGACCCAGATTGTGGCCTATCCTAGTGAATATTTAATTTACTCTTGAAAAGCATGTGTCCTTGTATGGAGTGTTGTATAAGTGTCAGTTAGGTCTCACTGGTTCAAAGTGTTCTTTACATTTCCCATATCCTTCCTGACTTCCTGTCTACTCATTTTTTCAATTTCTCAGAGACGACTGTTGAAGCTCCTGACTGTATTTATAGCTTTGTCTGTTTCTGCCTTCAGTCCCATTAGTAGTACGACTTCCTGTATTTTGAAGCTCTGCTAGGTGCATGGACATTTAGGACTGTTATGTCTTCTCGGTGACTTACATCATGTCCGTCTGTATCCCAGATAGTGTCCCTTGTTCTGCAGTCTGCTTTCTCTGATGTTAATATAGCCACTCCAGCTTGCTTTCTTTTCATTAGTGTTTATACATTATATCTTTTTCCATCCTTTTGCTTTTAGCCTATGTGTGTGTATAAACCTGTTTAATATATAACCCATATCTACATATAGAGATGAGATATAGATATATGTCTTTATATTTAAAGTATGTTTCTTATAGACAGCATATATATTGGTCATGCTTCTTTATTCAATCTGGTCATCTTTGTCTTCTAATTGATTTTTAAAAGACCATTTACATTTAGTGTAATTATCCATAATGTTGAATTTAAAACTACCACATTGCACCCTGTTTCTTTTTCTCCTCTGATTATCTTAGTGTGCTATTTTCTTAAAGGTTTTACCTCCTGCTTCCATCCCTCTCTCTCCTGCTCTCCCCCAGTGTTAATGGAACCTCATGTCAACATGTACACCACTCTGTCTCATGTTGCCCTGCACCTGCTTCCTCCCTTAGCGTCGAACCTCTTTGTGGGCAGGGCCCCCCCCATCCGTCCTTGTAACCCCAACACCTGTGCACATAGCTGTTCAGTAAATGCTTACACTGAGCGGGTCTTTTGTTTAGAGCCTATCAGCTCGCCCTGGTGGAGAGAGTCTCACTGGAAATGGTGATTGACCAGCTTGCATTTCTGTTTCTGCCCCAGGTAATTCTGGAGATCGCAGTTTCACCTTTTTTATTTGGTTTACTTTCCTCCCTAAAATCAGGGACACAGTTACTCCAAAAAAAAACGGTGATGTCTGAAATAAGAAACAAGAAATTCACCAGGGGCCTGTGGCTGACAGGAGCTCCTTTAGTGGGCTTACCTCTGCATTATTTACCTTAATCTCAATCTGGAAAAGGAACGCAAACAAATAAATGGAAAGGAAGGAGGGCAAGCATTTGGTCACCACAGAGCCACAGAGAGGTTTGAGCCCACTGTATTGTTGTGAAGCCACTTCACTGCAAGTGCTGTCTTTCCTTGCGAAAATGAATCTCAGACACAGAAGACAATGTTTGTTTTGCCCCCGTTTAATACTTATTTTCCAGTGGACTGATTTACTCTGTGGAGTCAAGTCTCTTGCATTTGCCTAGCAGCTTATTTGGGGAAGAAAATAACCTTGTCATGTCATATTAACAGCGACAGAACATTCCATCTGGCGGCCGCTCAGCCCTGCTGCTGTGCTGACCTGTGTGCAGAAAATCAGTGCCGGCTCCCCAAAGTGCTCTTGATTTCTTGATTTGGCCATTTGTCAGGTTTCCATCATTTGTGCCCCTGGGTGATGCTCTCTGAGGATAGAGGAGCCTTTAAAGGAATAGAAAGTTTATCCATTGTTGCAAAACATGAGTAGCTGCACTGCCAGGCGTGGGACTGGAGTGGAGAGCTTGTGAGGACCGTGCCTTCTGGGAGGAGTCGGGACCTGGTATGCTGTCAGCAGTCTTGGGTTCAGCAGAGATGCCGGCTGAGGATGGGGGAGCAGTGCCGTGAGAACGGCCTCGTCCTGGTGCTCTAGAGAGACCAATATTGGGATGACAACCTTTGGTCCCTTTGGATACTTAGATTGCAGCATTTATGAGAAAATATTAACTCTTTAATAGATGTGAGTTTTCTAACCTGTTTTTAAGTGAATAATGTAGAAAAAGAGACATGATGTCTGGTTCTGCAGCAGGTATTTTATATGCATTGTCTCAGATCGGGGAGTGATCATGATGTCCCTTCATGCATGACAAGTCTGTGGACGGGTCATTTATTCTCCATCCATGTGTGTGTACATGCGTGTCTCTGTGTGCATGTGCGTGTATGCGAGCGTGTGTGCATGTGATAGACAGGGAGGGTCCAGCAGCCCACTGAGTAGGACTGACGATCTTCTGAAGCTTGATGCTCTCTGGGCTCTCAGGAGCACAGAGTTGCCTTTACTGGCTTGTGGTGAAGCCAATGAATCCGGTGTGAGTTTGCTCACACAATTTATGGGCCTTGTCTCCTTTGGTTTGTGCTGTTCACAAGAAACCAGTAAATGGAGAGTCTGGCTCAGCTGCTGCAGAATCTGGGGTAGCTTTTCATCAGGTTGACGTGCCAATGTGTATAAAACACTTGAGACACGTGTGGCTGAGGGAGTTGGAGTTTCTTCTGGAAGCAGTCATTGTTGGGGTCCATCCCCTCTCTGTGGGATGGTCACCGAGATGCCCAGGCCTCGCCAAGAGCAGCCGTCACCCAGGGAACCGGCGAGGCTCTTCTGTCCTCTGGCCTCAGTTGGGGAAGCGAGGGGAACCAGCAGCTGGTGTGAGGGTTCTGAAGGGCTGGGTCCCAGTGGGGTAGTGCCGGAGCTTTCTCTGGCTGTTTCCAAGCACGAAGCAGCCTCCCCAAGGAGACAGTGACCTAAATGGGGACAATTAAGCTGGACTGAACGACTCATTTAACGTCTCATCCACAAAAGCCAAAGAAGAGAGAGCAGAGCCAGGCGTGATCAGTGAGAGCAGCCCAGAGGGAGGCAGAGCTGAAGATGCCCCTTTCTGGCAGCCAGGCCTACTTCCTACCCTGCCCTGTGCCTGTTTAACAACAACCCGGATTTGTCGAATGAGATGAACACATGAGGCGGTGGCCCACCAGGTGACAGGTGAGGAATGCACATGCTTGGTTTGGCCTCCATTATCTTCCTGTCCTCAGGTGATGCTCCTGCAGGTGTAGCCTACGTCCACGCACAGGCCCCCCACCCCGACACTCCTTTTTTATTTTCTTTATACTGTCAGCACACCAAAATTTCTTGGTCATTGATGACATCTCATACTATACAAAATGGAGGGCTGACCGGGGTTAAAATTTGGAGACATTCCAGGTGTATTCAATGCTTGAAAAGGAAGGCCTGCTGCCGTCCCATCACTGAACAGCAGCAGCCGCCCCCGTTTGCTCATCGCAGTGCCTCACACATCCCTGGCCCCATGGGTTTTCCAGTAAAGACAACCGGGACTCCTTGGGGGCAGCTGATTTTATTTCAATCTTGAAGCAGGAAAAGATCAGGGTGGCTTTAGAACACGCTCTAGTACCAGAGAGAGATTTCTCTCCTGAGCGGCCGGAGGGGAGTTGGCAGGAGGGAGGATCCAGCTAGTGGGAACGTCGCTGGCCCCGCTGCTGAAATGCAAAGTCCCAAAGAGAATACTTGTGGTTAATGGAGACTCGAGGAACCTGTGGAGGAACCCGTGGCAGGCCGTGAGCTTGTTGTGATGCTCAAGAGAAAAGTTGACACACATGATGCAAAGGTAGTCCTCAAAGCAGACAAGAGTGAATAGTGCAGTTAGTAGGGTGTTTAGTGTCTTCTCGTAATTATCTTCCTGTCGCTGAAAGATGGAGATGTGCTTGTTCTTGCAGAAGCAGGAAAGAAGTTTTGTAGGAACATGTGAGAGAGTCCAGCAGTCCTGGGTCAGGTAGGGACCATCTGGAGAACAAGAAGGACCAGTGCACAGAGGAGGCCACGTGTCCTCGTGAGGAGGAAACAGGAGGGTCTGTTGAACATCGGATGACTTCAGGTGGTCACATAGCAACCATATGTGGAGAGAGTCATGGTGTTTCAGGAATACAAATGATCCCACTTGTCTAGAAGAGAGAGCCAACCAACTGGATTTAATCCCTCCCTTCTAGACCAAAGTTCTTCACAGTGTTTTGACCTGACCCATAGCAAACAATGCATTTTACATCAGAGTCTAGAGCATGTGCATGCAGACACATACTTCATAGAATAGTAGATATGTAGGACTTATACTACATAATAGATACATGCACATAGCTTTCTACCTGTCTGGGAGGGAAAGTCCGTGGAGCACCACTTGTCCTTCCATGCAGGAGACAACTGTACTCGTTGGGCACCCTCACTGCCTGAGCAGCCAAGGAGAGTCCAGCAGAGAAAGATGATGTGAATACTGTTGAGTCATGGGGCCACCTCCAGTCCCAGAGCCAGCCTGCTGGGGACTGGCAGAATCAGGGCCTTGGGTATTTTTGGGGGGCAACAGGGGAGACCAGGCCTGGGAATTATTAGCATATGTTCTTTGAGGGCCACCATACAGGACAAGTCTTGCCAGCAAGTTTCCTTTTGGACTAGAGAAGTCTTTGAGGGAAACGTGGTTACCTTGGAGCATGGACAGCTCCTTGGTGGTGGATGGGATCAAAGAAGGGAGAACGCCACTCTCATCTTCGAGAGAAATTCTGACTTTAGCAGGAGATCTCAAATATAAGGGTTACCATTTTATTTTAAGTTGAAGATAATGTCTCCTCCTTGTTAATTGAGTATTTACTCAGTGTCTGACTCTGTGCTAAATACTTGAATACTCCATTTGAGGAGGCCCTGCAGTGGGGAATTGTCCCTCTCCTACAGCAGAGGTGGCTGAGGCTGCCCCTAATCAGTGGAGGGGTCTGGATCTGCATCCAAATCTCTAACTGCAGACACATTATTTTCTCATAATGGCTTCTTTGTTGAATCTTTATATGTTTCTTAAGTGGCTTGGAGGGGGAAAAGCACGTTTCATTCTAAAGGAATAATTGCTTGATTATTTTGTGCTGTTTAATATTCATAAATACCTTCCAATCTAAAAATATAACTTTCAGTGAAATAATACAGTGACCCCATGTAGTTAGGCTCAGTTGACCTTTCCCTCCTAAATCATGGTAGACACAATAACAGCTATTTCAAAACACATCTGCTCTCAACACCAGAGTCAGTAAACATGTCATCCTGATTCATTATCGTTCCACCCCTGTATCTGGACCCGTCAGAGATCATAAATGATCAGTTTGTGAATTCTGAAATTCATAAACATAGAATACTTACATTGTGATATTGAAATAGGTACTTAATATGGAAACAACAATTATTTCCCCCTTATTATTTTTCTAGCTGTTAACTCCTCTGTGGTTTATCTTGGTTATTGTTCTGGGGGGGACAATGGAATCACCCATGACCCTGAACCTCATTAAAACCACTCTTTCAAGTTCCTCCACCCAATTTTTATGGCAGGTGTGGAGGGGTAATCAATTTGGTTGGTTTTGCATTTCACCTTTTTCTCCTGCTCTCTTCCTTCTGTCCCTGCTAACAAGCAGTGAAACAGACAAAGAAGGAGAAGACAGAATTGCAGAGCATGGAAAATTCAGCTTGTGAAATCCTTGTCTGGAGACTGCTGCTAGTTCATTTGGTCTAAATTTCAATGTTATAAATAGAGTCTACAAGAAAAGTCACACTGCCTTTTAAAAAAAAAATTATTTTATTTTATTATGTTATGTTAATCACCATACATTACATCATTAGTTTTTGATGTAGTGTTCCATGATTCATTGTTTTCATATAACACCCAGTGCTCCATGCAGTAAGAGCCCTCTTTAATACCCATCACTGGGCTAACCCATTCCCCCACCCCCCTCCCTTCTAAAACCCTCAGTTTGTTTCTTGGAGTCCATAGTCTCTCATGGTTCATCTCCCCCTCCTATTTCCCCCCCTTCATTTTTCCCTTCCTTCTCCTAATGTCCTCCATGCTACTCCTTATGTTCCACAAAAAAGAGAAACCATATGATAATTGACTTCTCTGCTTGACTTATTTCACTTAGCCTAATCTCCTCCAGTCCCATCCATGTTGATGTAAAAGTTGGGTATTCATCTTTTCTGATGACTGAGTAATATTCCATTGTATATGGTCCATGTATGGACCACATCTTCTTTATCCATTCATCTGTTGAAGGGCATCTTGGCTCTTTCCACAGTCTGGCCAAAGGGCCATATGCACCCTGATATCCCACTGTCTTTTGAAAAGTGATCCCTCCCCCTCTCTAGGCTTCTCTAATCCATCAGGCAAAATGCTTGGAAGCTCTTGCCTTAAGAATGAGCTGCCACAAAATGCCCATCCCCAACTGGTCCAGAACCCTTGGCATCATTGCATTCCTCTTGGTGAATCACCCAAAGATTTGGCCTTGGCATGCCGTTTCTGGAAGGATCATGGTGCTTCTCTTTTTTCACCTGCTGGGTCTTCTTCAAATGCATATGGAACACAAAGAACCTTAAGGATAAAGATTTCATCGTATTTGCTTTGAAATTCCTACTTTGGTGAAACTGGATGTTGGAGGTAACCCCCCCATCCACCCCTGTTTGGGCTGTAGCCCCCTTTGGAGGTCCTTCATAATGGGAGGCTGTCAATATTATGTTCAGCTGGGGCTTGAGCCTCTCCCCATGTCTTCTATAATCATGAGACGGAATATTCTATATACTCGATGGATACTTTTTCTGCTACCGATCGATACTTTCCCTGCGGGCTAATTGGAGGTAGGATCCCCATTCTGTGAGTGGGGTTTCCTTCTAGGTTAATTTTTTTTTTGATTGACATGTTTCTAAGGTTTTAGAAAAGTACCAACATTGTTATCAAGAATTTCACTAAATGTCATGGAAAACTTTTCTCTGAAACTCTGAAAGTGGGGATTCTAATGGGAATGTAGGATGTTCTCATAATCTCATGTTGTCAGAAGGGAGGAGCCTGAGGGATGTGGTATTGGCATTCCCATGGGAACTCGGGGAACATGGCCCATGTTCGGTTTCTGACGACACCTGGTGTCCTGGGCAGGCATTTAGGGACATGTTCTCTGTCCGGGGTCGTGGTGGGGTGGCGTCCACGTGTCATGCTGCAGCGGGTGGCCTGGCCCCCAGTCTGCAGCTCTTCTCGGTGGGCTGGGTGGGCAGGGCTGTGCTGACCTCAGACTGGGTTAGCCAGCTGGCATCCCAGATCTCAACTGACTGAGGTAACAGCGCCAGGCTGTGGGCAAATGTGTGCTCGGGTTTACGACCAATTAACCAGTGAACGAGTATCACACAAATCTCGTGTTCATGGGCTTTGTGTTCGTACAGCACTTGTTCCTGCCGGTGAGAGAGGTCAGTCCCCTGCTCTCTATGCCAATGTCCCCTCTCCTCTCCTGCTATGCCCCCCCCCCCCCCGGTTCTCCTGCATCCCAGCTCCTCTGTCCTTTTCTGGACATTCCTCCTGGGCTGTCTGGTCTCAGTCCCCCGCATTTCCTCAGGGGGCCAATTTCAGCTTCTGTTACTGGCCTGTCTTGGACCGTTTGGGGTGCTGTAACGGATGACCACAGACTGCGTGGCTCATAAGCACTCGCCCTTCTTTCTTACAGTTCTGGAGGCCGGGAGTGTGAGATCAGGGAGCCGGCAGGGTCTGGCTCTGGCCAGGACTCTCTTCCAGGTTGCAGATGGCCATCTTCTGGCCTTGTCCTGACATGGTGGGAGGGGTGAGGGGGCTCTCTGAGATCCCTTCTTCCAAGGGCTCTAACCCCATCCACCAGGGCTCTGCTCTCATGACCTAATCACCTGCCAGAGGCCTCACCTCCAAACCGTCCTGTTGAGGTTAGGCTTCAACACAGCACTTTGGGGGGACACAAAGCTTCATCCGCAGCACCCCCTAACTGCTTGGCGTGCCTTCTGTTGCTAGGATCCTACTCTTATCTTGAGTTCTCTTTTTCTGCATTCTGTCACATGCTCAAAGGCAAAAACAGTGTGCCAGCCCCGGTTGGCTTCTGGGGAGGAAGCCACATCCCTCCTCTGAGTGAGGGGCTGCATGTCAGCTCCTGGGAGCGAGGGGGCTTTGCCTCTTCCACTGGGGGCCTTTGGAGGGCTGGCTTTGCCAGGACACCTGACCAGACGGTTCTCCTCCATGGTGGGATGAGGGGGAGTGCCCAGCATAGGCCGGCCCCCGGGCATAGCAGGCTCGAGCCAGTGGAAACAGCATAAAGCACACTGTGCAAACAAGCAGTTTCGGTGATAGACCCCTGCCCTCCCCCCCCCGCACTGAATCCAAGTGCCCAGATACCAGCAGAGACATACTCAGCCCCTTCCTGCACTGGGACATTTGTTGTTTCCCACGGAGCTTAATCTCCTCGGAAAACAGCTTCTTTAAAAAAAAGAAAGTGTGGCCAGCGTCTTTATCTTTCTACAGATTGATGATTGGCTCTAAACTGTCCCCAGCAACTATCTCGATTTCAAACCTAATAAGCATGTGACTGGCTCTGTGATGAGCCAGAAATACCAGATATCTGCACGGGGCATGAAATTCCAGTGCAGATCTGAAATTTCATTCAGATGCACCAGTAAAACTGTAGAGCATTCAAAGTCAAATTTAATCCCTTGCCCTTAGAATCAATACAGTTATAGTGAGATGATGGTTATTGATGATCCCTTTTAGTGCTTGCGAGTTCTCGGAGTTGAAAACATCGAGGTGTGGGACACAGTTGGGACTGTGCCCAGACAAGCCTTTAACAACCTATAACCCGGGGCTGGGAGTGCATGAGACCCTTCTTCCCTCGTAAGAGAAACTGGCCCCAGTCAGCAATGTTTAACTGAGAGAAAAACAATAAAACTGAATAATGCAATTGATTTGGCATAGACTTGGTTGTTACAATGCTTGAGGTTAGTGGCATGGTGACGGTTTTAAGAACCCAAATTTAAAATACATAGTTATTTTCCTCATTACAGACCCTGTCGCACGGACTGCTTTTCCCTGAAGCGATAATCTGAGAGAATCCGTCTCAAAGTCACATTCAGCCGCCTGGGGCCCGTTTCTGCCACCCTTGGGTTCGTGGATCAAGCTTCCAGTGAGGCCCTTAGGGACCGCCCGGGGCCCCAGCACGCACCACCTTCCCATGAGACGGGCATGAAACTGGAGCTACATTTTGGAGACTGACCCACTGGTACCTCTGATGTGGCAGCCGAACTTGGGAGGGGGCGTAGCCTTAGCCCAAGGAGCTCCGGAGAATTAGCTGCTGTGAGTGAACCTCCGCAGGGATGGGGTTGGGGTCAGGAGGGCACCTTGGTGCCCCTGCTCTGGAACCACAGGGAACGCGGTCCGGGACACGCTGGCCTGATCCTCCTGTGTCGGGGTCCAGCCGCCCCCAGTTTCCAGGGGAGCTTTCATGCTGGGACTCCTGTTCCCGCGGAACAGTATTTCCATTTCACGTCAGCAGGAGCAGGGGTAGGGGGGTGATGGGTTTTTAAAATCGGAGAGTGTGCATTCTCCTCTACTGGCACAGTTGTTAAGGGGGGGCCCCGGGAGCTGTGTCCTCGTGGGGTACTGGGAGCACCCGTGGCATCTCGGCAGAGGGTGGTTAGAGGAGTCCTCTCTGCACGGGGAGATGTGAAGGAGGAGGGGGGGCCGGTGTGTGTGACCCTGGCTTGTGTCTCAGCTGCTGGAGGAGTGCCTCGTCACAGGGTGACTCTCTGAGCTGCTATCCGTCCGAGCCCTAAAACCCTTCTTCTCTTGGTTCCTGATGTGAACTACAGTAAGACTGCCACTTAAAATTTTAATTGCTTGAGAATAATTGGGGGGAGGGGAGCTGAGTTGTATCAGAAAACCCATTAAGTATATAAAACATTAATTTTCATTATGACTGCTAGTTAGTAAATATTATCTTTTATATCAGCCTGAGCAATAATATGAGTAATGGGAACTATTTAACTTATTTTGGTTTAATTTTAAAACTTTAATTATGGCAATACTTTACATTTTTATTAGCATTGTAAGAGGATTGAAGACAATAATTTTGGGTGGTTGATTTATTGAGACAGTTTCTGCTGGACCCCTGGATGCGGACGTCAGCTCCTGGGAACAGGTGTTCAGGTGGGCGGCCACGGGCTCCAGCGGGACAGGGGTGAGCTCCTGGGATGCTCCTTAGTGCAGGGAGAGTCTCTGGTGGGTAGTAGTGTCCTGATGAAGGAGGTGAGATTGTTCAGCCTGTTCACTGGTTCCTTCCTCCCTCCCCCCCTTCCCTCCCTCCCTCCTTCCTTCCCTTCTTCTTCCCTCCCTCTCTTCTTTCCTTTCTTCTGTGAATACCTACTAAGGCTGATGTATTCTTTGGTTTGGTGATACTCATTTTTAAAAATTTTATTTTATGGTAAGAATTATACATATTTAGGCTGTCTACCATGATGATTGGATATACATATACACAGCGAAAAGATTACTACAGTCGAGGTCATTAACAGATCCCCTCCTCACATAGTTACTGTCTTGTGTGTGTGATGAGTCTAATCTCTTGGCAGATTTCTAGCATTCAGTACCATACTGTTAACTGTCATCATTGCGGCGTGCATCACATCCCTAGACCGGTTCGTCCTACGTAATTGCCTCTTCATACCCTTTGAACAACATTTCCCCCACCTCCCCGCTCCTGTCACCGCTGTTCTACCCTCTGCTTCTATGAATTTGACTTGTTTAGATTTTACATATAAGTGAGATCTTTTCTGTGTCTGGCTTCTTTCACTTAGCCTAATGTCCTCCAGGTTCATCCAAGTTTGTCGTAAATGGCAGGATCTCTTTGTTTCTCCTGGCTGAGTAATACTCCATTGTGTAGACACAGCACATTCTCTTCGTGCACTCTTCCATCAGGGGACATGAACTTGCTTCCCTGCTGTGGTTTGTGTAAATCATGCTGCGGTCAGCGTGGGAGTGCAGCGATCTCTTCCAGGTACTCATTTCCTTTCCTTTGGAAATATACCCAGAGAGGGATTTCTGGATCCTACGGTAGTTCTATTCTTGTTTTCTTGAGGAACTTCTGGACTGTACTAACACACGCCGACCATGGTGGGTATGAGCAGTCTTCATGCTCTTGGGCTTAGAGCCTCACGTGGACAGCAGCCCCCTTCCAGCTCCGGAGCGTGGCCGTGGAGAGAATGCATTCCTGATCTGGTTCAGACAAGAGTCTGGGATGTCTGTCCGCCTGATGAGCAAATGTGAGGCTGCTCTGGGGGACGGACACAGGAAACCGCCAACGGCCACCAAGCTCTCGTGACTGGGTTTGCTGCTGATTACGGCTCTTGGGTTCTATCACCACCTCGAAATCTCATTCAGAAAATCTCTATTTAAGTGAAGTTACTTTGCCTGGGAAGAGCCAGGAGGAATAGCAGGTGATGTTAGTGTTGTCCAGTGTCTCTCTTCCCTGACGCTGAATTTAGAGCACAGCCTTGTGCTAGTCCTTTCCTCTAACTGTACAAGCTTGCTCTGTGTGTCCATCATGCTTCTTCTCTATGCTGTCATCACACTTATTATAATAATCAATCATAATTATGCTCATAATCATGAGAATAAATCCATGTGGACTTAACCTGATGTGGCAAAAGGAGCGGGGTTTGGCTCTGGAGTGGCCTTGACTCAGTTCTGGCTGTGTGACCTGGAAAGTCACTGGTCCACTTTGAGCCTCAGAATCTTCATCCGTGGAGCATGTCGAGAATTAGCTCATGGCAGGTGGTGATGGTTAGCCAGCAGCTGGTGCGGGTCCCCCTCTGTCAGTGTGCTCACAGAGAGAACGCTCTCTGGACGGTAGCAGTGAGACGCTTCATATCACATCTGTGATTGAACATCTCAGCCCACAGTGGGGCCCCGACACCCATCTGGGTTCTTGACTTCCCATAGAGCTGAGTAGGGAGAAAGCATCGCACTCACGTCTGACTGGTTGTAGAAGAAAGTCACAGAATCACCCAGTCCTCTGGCCTCATTTTATGTTTCCGGAGTGGGAAGCCAGGCAGGAAAAGTGACTCATCCCAGGTGATCTTGCTGCTGGGCAGGTGCCCCAAGTCTCTGACTCTGGGTCTAGCCTGTTCCCACCTGGCCCCCCAGTCTGGTGTAGAAAAATACTTTCTGCATCTTTTTTCCTTCCTACCTTTGTCCCAAATGCAGGATTGTCACAGACCTTTGTATGCATTGTCCCCACATCGTCCTGATGAGGAGTGATGCCAATGGTGAGGAAGGGAGGATCCCTGGACACATCACTGGGGATATTGTTCCCGCTTCAAGAACAGCTAGCATGCTTGATAGAATCAGGTATTGGTCTTGTAGAAATAGTGACTGAAGGGGCGCCTGGGTGGCTCAGTCGGTTAGCATCTGACTCTTGATCTCAGCTCAGCCCATGATCTCAGGGTCATGAGTTCAAGCCCCACATTGTGCTGCACACTGGGCATGGAGCCTGCTTAAAAAAAAAAAATGACTGAAGTAGAAAAAATTAAAGTATTTAGGGAGAAAAGAGGAAGAGTTGTAAACTCCGGCTGAAAGCATCCTGCCATCCCAGGCCACGGAAGACGCAATGGTGACAAATCTGTGTCTTCGGGAACAGGGATTAATTAGCATGATCAGCCACTCTCGGGGCCCATGGGCGCCAGGCTGGCAGCCAAGGCGTCTCCCGTGACGCCTTCTTGGGGGGTCGCCTCGCTGTTCTTCACGGCCCCGCCAGATGCTCCCGCCTTCAGACGCAGTCTGCTTCTCCTCTGGAGGATTTACTGGAGAGCATACGGCTGCCTTCAGTGCTGCCGCAAACACATTAGGACCCTGTGGTTTCAGGCGCTGCCAAGTCGGCGGGGATGGCCCTGCCTGGGGCGCCGAGGGCCGTGCCAACCTTGGGAACTCTGCCTGGCTGGCCCAAGGGGGGGTGCTTTGGAATGCTCCAAGGGAACACCACCTTCCTCCTCCTGCCAGGCCCGGGATCAGGTGATTGCCGGTCCCCCCATCTGCAGGCCCCTGTCTGCTGGGGGACAAGCCCCCCCACCGTCTGCAGGCCCCCCTGTCTGCTGGAAGCTGCTTTTGTTACTCACGCATATGTGTACTTTGTACCGGCTCATTTCTTCCAGAGGTCCCCGCTTACAGGGGATCTGTTGATATGGCTGTAGGAGGTTGTCCTGAGAAACTAGGGGTCCAGCAAAGGGGATCCAGCCCTGAGTGGAGGCCCGGCCTGCACGGGGACACGGGCACTGTGCCTGGCTCTCCAGGGAGGCTCTGTATTAGCTCACCTGCAGAGGATCGGTCTTTATTTCCTCCTGGTTCTCTGTATGCCTTGATATCTGACCACCTCTTAGTGTCTGGTCTGTAGAACCCGGGTAGCATGCCCTGGGCTGATGCCTGCTACCTCCTCCTTCAGAAAGGCAGCATGCAGCTCAGTAACGGTTCCAGAGCCATGCAGAACCACGGGCGTCACAGGCCCAGAGAGAACCTGACGTGAGTGGCATCTCCTGCTGGGAGTTATGTGGTTGCAAGGGACAGAAACCCACATAGGCAGCCCATGGAAAGGAGGGTTTGCTCTAAGGCTGCAGATATTCCCCCATCAGGGCCCAGTAGAGCAGGGCTGGCTCTGCTCTGAAGGAAAACCTCAGCAGACACATCCGTAGCCTCACTCTGGCGCCGGTAACCCAGTGGACTCAGATCCTCGCCCTGCGTCGCTCCCCTCTGCCTCCCAGAGACTCTCTCGGGCTCTTTCCACATCCCAGTCCCAGATCCTGGGTGAGGAATCCGATTGGCCTCGCTGCAGTCAGGCCTCCCAGGTCCAGTTGGCTTGTCCGGGAGAACTAGCACCTGGTCCATATGGGGTGGGCGGCATGCCGAATCCACCACGCGGCATCCCGGGCCTGGCAGGAGGAGGAAGGTGGTGTTCCCTTGGAGCATTCCAAAGCACCCCCCCTTGGGCCAGCCAGGCAGAGTTCCCAAGGTTGGCACGGCCCTCGGCGCCCCAGGCAGGGCCATCCCCGCCGACTTGGCAGCGCCTGAAGCCACAGGGTCCTAATGTGTTTGCGGCAGCACTGAAGGCAGCCGTGTGCTCTCCAGCAAATCCTCCAGAGGAGAAGCAGACTGCGCTGAAGGCGGGAGCATCTGGCGGGGCCGTGAAGAACAGCGAGGCGACCCCCCAAGAAGGCGGCATGCCGTCCATCTATCTGAGCCGACAGATGACTCACATTTACTAAACACCATGCGGCGACAATCCATTCAGCCGGCCCCCCAGCACGTGTACAAGTCAGAGTGAGGCTTGGTCTCTAAGTATTTGTTCATAAGCTCCAGGTGGGCCGGGGCCCCATCACATACGGTGCACTGGGTTAGGGACCCTCATCTTAGCTTGGTCACCTCTGTAAAGACCCTGTTTTCAGATTAGGTCACATTCTGAGGTACTGGGGGTTAGAATTTCAACATAATCTTTTCTGGGGACACAATTCAATCCACAAGAAGGGGCCAGGCACCCGCTCCTCGAAAGCCAGGCCTGTCACCTGCGCGGCCACCCCCTCTGGGCAGAGGGGACTGCAGGTAGCAGAGGCACAAAACCTCCCCAAGTGAGTCCAGGGGTCGGACCTCCCTGTGCCCTCATCCCTCCAGCCCAGCCCGAGGAGGGCAGGGTCAGAGCAGGGGGCACCAGAGTGAGCCCTCACTTCCTCCTTCCTTCCGTTTGAAGGGGCACACCCCCCACGACCCCTGTCCGTGGGCCCCCAGCCTGGCCTGTGGCACCAGGGTAGCTCAGCAGAGCAGGGAGACAGGACCTCTGGGCTCGTCCTGGCATTCTGACCAGCACATTCTGGCAAGCGGTGGAATCCACCGGAAGGTCAGCTCCAGGAGCACCCGCCGCTGCCTGTCTGGTCCGGAGCTGTGCCCCAGGGCCCAGAGGGGAGGAAATTGGGTGTTCAGAGACTTGCTGGTGGAGGAGTATGTTCAGGAGGGCACTGTCTCAGGTATGAAAGCACAGTGCCAGGTGGGCTGCAGGGCGGACAATGCTCAGTAGTGCCAAGTGCCCCTTCCCCCAGTACAGAATGGCCCTCTGAGAGAGGACCCCGAACCTGAAGGCCTGTTGGTGGAGGAGCCCCTGCCCAAGCCCCTGCCCAAGCCCCTGCCCCCAACTCTTGGGTCTCTCAGTCAGGTGCAGGGCCGAGGGGCCTGGGGAGGGTCTGCTTCTTCTGAGCGCCCAGGGGAGGGGGCAGAGAGGGCCATGCCCAGCCCCCACCATGGAGCCAGGCCGGCCCCTGGGGTAGGCATGGCATTCACATCAGACGGAGATGTGGGTTTTGAAGGAATCTGGCCAGTGTTGGGATTTGATAGGGGAACATGCGGGAAAGCTCTAGAACGTGTTGCGGAGGTTGAGCTGAGTGAGAAGGGAGCTGAAGTCACAGTAGTGATAGGAGGGGCAGGAGATGGTTCTTGTCAGCTGTCCCCCACATTCAGACTCTCCCCTCTGCCCCCACACTCAGGGAACTCTCCCACAAATCCTTCTCTCCACGGGTCTCCCTGTGGATGAGTGTCGCGGGGCTGTCTTAACCAAGCATCACAAACCGGGGCCTCAGAATCACAGACGCATACTCTCTCACATCCAGGAGGTCGGAAAGTCTGAGATCCTGCAGTTGGCAGCCAGGGCTCCCTCAGAAGGCTGTAGGGGGTCCTTCCTGCCTCCTCTTTCTGGAAGCTTCTACAGCCCTCCTGTCAGTGTCTCTGGTATCACATGGCCTTTCCCTTGTGTCTCTCCTCTCTTCTTCTTACAAGGACACCAGTGTTTGGATTTAGGGACCACCCCAGTGCAGGATGACTTCACCCCAACTCATTACAGCACATCTGCAAAGAGCCTATTTCCAGATAAGGTCACACTCTGAGGTTCTGGGAGGACACGAACTTTATGGAGGACACCATCCAACCCAGTATGGAGGAAATATTCCAGAACTTGTAAATGAGACTCTGCCCTCCTACCCCCTCCCAGTGTCCTAGGCCAGATCGCTTCTATTTCCACCCTTAGCCATGGCGTCCTGCTCTCGAGAGCCTTACCTGTCTCAGGTATGAAAGCACAGTGCCAGGTGGGCTGCAGGGCAGACAGTGCTCGGCAGTGCCAAGTGCCCCTTCCCCCAGCACAGAATGGCCCTCTGAGAGAGGACCCCGAACTTGAAGGCCTGTTGGTGGAGGAGCCCCTGCCCAAGCCCCTGCCCCCAACTCTTGGGTCTGTGATTTCCAGGACATCATGGTACCTCCCTTGGCTCCAGGTCTTTCCAGAACTGTTCTGAGCCTGAACTTGGATCTAGACAGTTGAGAAAGAGTCTATCCCAGGACGCAGCCACAACTTTGACTGCCCCCCTGCATCTTACCAGAATCGGGGTGTACCAAGTACTGCTTGGGGAAACAGTGGACTATCAGCTTTTCATGGTCATGCCATGAATGAGAAGAGGCTTTGCTCTGAGTCCTGTGCATCTAGGGCATCCTGTTCTTGCTCCTCATGGTCTGTCTTTTCTGAGAGATGATGGGGTCTGGAGAGCAGGACGCTGCCATTAAGGGCTGGCTGGGGTGGAAATGGAAGCAATCTGGCCTAGGACACTGGGATGGGATAGGAGAGCAAAGTCTCATTTACAAGTTCTGGAATATTTCCGCTGTAGTGGGTTGGACTGTGTCCTCCCCTTGTGTTCAGGTGCACGTTTATTTTTTCTGTTGGAAACTTTTCCTCCATTAAAAAGAACAAAAAAACCTTAGCAAGCATTTCCTGTGTCAATTTTGTGTTTTGAATTTGACTAGAAAATAATTTCAGCTATATTGTCATATTTGTGGGCATGAAGTTTTCGTAATATCACCTTATATATTTTTTTAGCAATTTTCACTATGGCATCCAGTATGTGCTGACTGCTTTTCTTGGTATCTGGGATAGAGAGCACTTCCATTGTTAGGGAGTGCGGGAAATGGTGTCAGATTCCACCACCAGCCTTTGCTCCCTGAGCTCGGGCACAGTTGGAGTTCCATAGCTCATTCCCCCAGGACTCACTGCTTGAGGGAAGAGGAAGGAAGGTGCAGACTGAGGGGGAGACAGTGGGTTCAAGGGGCCTCAGGGAGGCAGGGCAAGAGGCTCAGCTTGGAGGCAAATGGAACCACACTTGGCAATTGGGATTTTATAGTTTTTGTCTTGTGGGAAACCTTTAAGAATTTTTTTTTAATTTACTTCTCTGGTTTTGGAACGATGGTATATAGGCTTCTAGAAAGGTATGCAATAAAGAGGCTATATGTAAGGAAGTGACAAAAAGGCACTGACTCAGTTGCCCATTACCTGAGGATACTTGGTGGGCATTTGCACAGGTACACGTGGAAGGAAGGAGGACGCGTGTTCAGTCAAGTGGCTGGTGCAGGGAGCTCGCTGTAAGTTAAGATGAGATTATACTGTATATGCTGTCTTTGAGAATGCGTATGAAATTTAATTTTGCATGACGATAAAAGAAATGCAAGTAAACTTGAAGAGACTGCTGACTTCAGATATTTCTAACTAAAAGAGATATTGGTGACACAGTGATGCCTCCAAGATTATGAAGATAGTTGTGTGGGATGGTCAGGTTGGAGTGGAGTCATGTTGTCTAACCTACATGTTTTCATTTACCAGTTATTGGTTGCCTCTCTATTAGGAGAGATACGGAGATATGCCTCCTCTCCCCTTCAAGCTTTTGTCAGTTGTGATTTTAATATGTCACAGCTGCCAACACATGTGTTCACCTTATAGCTAATTCCCACACATGTTTGGTCTTGGTTCTATGTTCAGTGGGCTCACCCCTTACCTCTAGCCCTTTTAGTGAAGGCTGCTTTGTTTCTAGATTGTTTCTCTTAATTTCCTAGTTGACTAGATCTGTTGCCAGTGATTTTTCGTAGACAAACCCAGTTACCATATTCCTGGAGGCTGTGGGAGCTTGGGGGTGTCTAGCTCTCTCTATACTCTGCGCTCCTTTCTTCTCCTAAGGATGCCCTGGAGTTCCCCTACTGCCTTCTGGTGGCTAGTGTGGGAGCAGTGCCAAGACTTTCTTTCCCATTGGCTGGATTTTGTGACTGAACAGCTCATGCAGTCCTGAGGTCTTTCATGTTTGTGAGCATCTATCTATTGTCTTTACAGCTGAAGGACGGTGCGGCTGGAGCCACGGTTCTCTTCCTCAGAACTTGGGGGCCAGTGCCCCATTGTTTCTGCAGCGCTGACTTTGGCAGGTGAATTCTTTATTTACTTGGATGACCCAAGAATCATTTCCTTAAATTTAAATCAGTGCCTTAACCAGGATGTCTTTTTGTGATTGTTCTCTATAACTTTATCCTGAAACATGGTATGAGATTTTGACCTGTAGATTCACAAACTGTTTCTATGAAATTTTCCTTCTATCTTTGAGCCCTTGGGCTCCACATGTTGGTTGGACTGTCTGTTTTGGGGGAGCCAGTTTCCCCTGCATTTGATTACTGCTGCCCACAACCTGCCTCTCATCCTTTGCTCCGTCCTGCACCTCCTCTGCCTCCCTGGCACTCTCAGCCTTTCTTCCACGCCGCCCCTGTGAGTTGTGCGTCGCTTCTCTCTTGATGTTTTGACTTCACATGGTATTTCTGTAATGATAGTGTTTTGGTCAGTTTGTTTCCTGGAGTCTGCAATTTCCATTTTCATCTTATTTTGTTTTATAATCTTGCCTTTGAGTGACTATTTTTATTGAATTTCTGTTCTTATTATGTCCTTCTCAGTCATGAAGCACACACGGGACATTTTCTTCTGTTCCTCGGGGGATGTGTTCTATGGTCTAGGCTGTTTATCTGTCCTTCATAAGCCGTTCCCTCCCTCCCCCCTTCTCCCCCTTCCCTCCTCTTTCTCCACCACAGTCCCTTTCCCTTTCCCTTTGGCTGGCTTGGTGTCCCAGGGACATCCCCAACAAAGGACTTCGCACCTTGGCTGCATGTTTGAATTACAGGCTGAAGCCAGCCACGCCCTGGACCAACTAAGTCAGAACCTCTGGGGGTGAGACCCAGGCATCTGGATTTCTAAATCTCTCTGGCTGATTCTAGCGTGCAGCTAAGGCTGAGAACTATGGCTCCAGTGTCTCAAATTACCTAGGAAAATAAGAAAAGAACCAATCACAGGACTTTAACCTGCTATAGAAAAGGAATAACCATGTAGGAACTGGGGCATTGTCTATAGGGGCACATAAACGTCCTGCATTCAGAGGTGAGGACATGGCCTGGAGATTCTGCTCCCTCTCAGTGCCCCTAATTAACCCTGGCTCGGCCTGCTTGGATCTTCCTGAGGGCAGTTCCACTGGAAGCAAGAGGCATTTGCTTTGCATTACACCTCACTTTGCTTTCGAACAGTTATTCATCTGGAGAGAAAGGTCTTTTCTCAAGTCAGCCTGGGGTGCATTTTCTAACGTCTACCCACGAGGCTTTAAAACCAAGCTGTGAATTGCTCATTCCTCACTAATTCCCAAATGGAAATCACAGTTTTTGTTTACTTACCTAAAAAATTCACATGTAGCCTAAGGCTCAACTGAAGGAATTTTAAACACTCTTTGAAAGCTGTAAAAAGATGAGCTGGGACCGAAATGACCACTCACCTTTAATTCAAGCTGCCATTTTTTAGAGCCTGTCATGAACTAGAGGGGCACAGTTAAGATGGAGGAAGGCGCTCCAGCCATGGGGAGAATGTGAATTTCACTGGACACATCGCTGAAAAAGAACCTGTGGCTAAGGAACAGTTTTTTTTTTTTTTTTTTTTTTTAAAGATTTTATTTATTTATTTAAGAGAGAGAATGAGATAGAGCATGAGAGGGGGGAGAGTCAGAGGAAGATGCAGACCCCCCGCTGAGCAGGGGGCCCGATGCGGGACTTGATCCCAGGACTCCAGGATCATGACCTGAGCCAAAGGCAGTCGCTTAACCAAATGAGCCACCCAGGTGCCCTAAGGAACAGTTTTTGAGCCAGGTAGAACCCCACTACAATGAATGACATTATGATTCAGTGCACCCTGTGTTTACGGATTATTTTATTTGGCTGGGGAATTGTGCTAAGTGCCAGGGACCTGCTCCCCCACAGAATTCCAGCTACTGCTGGGTGGGGAGCCAGGCAGACCGTGTGCCAAAGCATTTTCTAAGGTAAATCAGTCTGGACAACAAACACCCTCCCTGCCCATGCCTGAAGAACGCTCACTCTAGAGCTGGAAACACCAAATAATGATGCATTTAGTTTAATCCAGAAGCATTGAGTCTCCCTGCCACTCCTCTCTCCCCATGTCCCAGCCGCTCTGTAGTAATTTTCCAAACTATCCACAAGAACAAAACATCATGAAAGGCTTGAGCTTGGAGGAGGAAAAGCAGGGGAGGGTGGAGGGCACAGCCTGCTGCGTTTAGACATCATCTTTGGGAAATTTGTCAAGTCTGCCCCTTGTTATCTGGCTCTGGATGGCGTGTGTGAATGGGGCATGGGACATGAGGGTGTGGGATGGGGGTGCATGGGACAGGGGGGTGTGGGACCCAGGAGGTGTGGGACATAAGGTGTGGGATGGGGGGCTGTGGGACATAGGATGTGGGACAGAGTGGTGTGGGATAGCGGGGAGAGGGGGGCATGGGACATAAGGTGTGGGACAGGGGCTGTGCGATGGGGGCATGGGACATAGGGTGTAGGACATGGGGGACTTGGGACAGGGTATGGGACAGTGGAGTGTGGGATAGCGGGGATGGGGGACATGGGATTGAGGGTGTGGGACAGGGGCGTGTGGGATGGGGGCTGTGGGACAGGGTATGGGACAGGGGGCATGGGACAGACAGGTGTGGGATAGCGGGGATAGGGAGCATGGGACTGAGGGTGTGGGATGGGGGCATGGGACATAGGGTATAGGACAGGGAGCTGTGGGAGGTGAGGTTCTAATCCCCCTCTTCGTCTGTTCCCTGTGGGTGCTGTACTCTCCCCAGCTCAGGTTCTGATCCGTAGAGGAAGTCACTCCCTGCTCCGCCACCAGCACGCAGGGGACGGGGACAGGTGTGTGGCCCCTACCTAGAGAGTCCCAGGATGCTGTGCTTTGTGCGGTGCCTCTCAGGGGTCTCTGTGGACCTCCTCCTGCCCTGTGTGGGTCAGCTCTGGAGGCGGCTGCTCGAAGGGAGCAGTTCTGACCTGCTCTGAGCAGGAAGAGCATCAGCAGACCTGTTAGAATGGACGCGAAGTGGAGAGAGCGGACTGCAGGTGACACTCGGGAGTGTTTGAGCGCTTGGCTTTTGGAGACTGTTTCGAAGCCCAGCAGCCTTTCCTCGTCCTATGCCCCTCTCCACCGTGTTCAGGAAGGGGACAGGGAGTCAGGCAGTGCTTTGTGCACAGAGCGCCCGCGTGGCAAGAACTGACGCACGCGGGAGCCGGGCGCGCGAGCCTAGTGCAGCACCCCGGCTTCAAACTCTAAGAAACGAAGTCCTGTCCTTGAGTTAAAGGCAGAGTTAAAAAAAAAAAAAAAAAAAAAAAAAAAAGATTGGAAAAAGGAGACGTTCAGACTTAATGGAAGGTGTTTCTCAGACTTGTGCTGGCTCGACTCACAAAAATGATGCCTCAGGAATGTTCCTCTGGTTTTCGGAGTGATATTTTGGAGTTCCAATACCAGTGAGTCTGTGTCCTAGGCTCCCGTGACGCCAGGTGGCAGGAGGGTCCTCGAGGCCCATAAAGCTGCCTTGCTGGGTTCAGTGGGGTCACAGGGTGAGAGGCAGAGCCTAGGGCCAGCCCATTAGCCTCCACGCGCTCGTGACCTGGGGCAGCTCCTTCTTGCCCTGTTTGCTGTTCCAAAGTGCGTGTGAAAGAGAGTCAAGGGTTATTAGTTAATCATTACTGCGAATTCAGAGCTTACGAGGTGCCAGATGCTGTTGGGCCTTCACGTCTCACTTCCGCTGCCCACACGGCCCAGGGGAAGGGGAGGACATGCTGGGGAGGACATGGGGAGGACATGCTGGGTGATGGGTCCATGGGGATCGTTAGATTGCTTACTCTCTTTCACGCATGTTTGAACATTTCTATAGGAAGCAAAGTTGAGATATATTATTACCATATAGATGGAGAAATAAAAGCTAGCCTAGAGATAACAAACAAGTGCATTTTCCAGTTTGAATCAAACCGTGGGCCACTTTTCTCTCCGGCGCGTGGCCGGGAGGAGGAGGGCTGGCTTCAGGGCTCTGCTGGAGGTCAGAGGGTCGGTGCTAACCCAGAGCGTTGTCTGGTCATGGGAACCAGCCTCCCCTCACATGGGAACAGTGGCAGCCCAGAGCCAGGGCAGTCTTAGCAGTCATGCCACGGGTGGGCTTTTTGCCGGAGGCTCTTGTGTATGTGTGTATGTGTGCGCGCATGTAAATTTGTGTATTTGTGCGCATAGGTGTGTGTGCATGTAGAATGATATTTTCTCTTCAGTGCTTAGCAAAGAGCTAGCCCGGTATGTGGTATGCGTTGGTGCTCCATAAATATAAAAAATATAGCTATAATATTGAATGAAGGTGCTTTTCTGAAAAATAGTGGCTGAACAGTTAAACATTGTAGATGATGGTTTGTGATTATCATTCATCTCTTTATGTTTCACTCCCTTTGTTACGTTAAACATGAAGTAGAAGTAAGCCCAAGCCCCTGGAACTGATGTTGCCACGGCCTGGGGTGGGTGGTTTGTGGCAGTTAATGTTTCTTGAGCACCTGCTATGAATCCAGCAGTGAACCAGCTGCACAGTGCCCACCTTGCTTCAGAAGGGCAAACAAAAGCATTGCGGAGACCGAGTGTGCTGTGCTTCCTGGGGTTTCCTTCCCGTGCAGCACCGTGGTGACCCGCTGTGGGAGATACACAGCTTCTCCCATCAGGACCAGCGAGAAGGCGAGATGACACGTGCAGGTGGCTGGGGGCGGGAGTGCATCCCGTGGCAGGGACAGAGCTGGCCGGGCTTTGGTCCTGGAGCAGCCCCTCGCGGGTGGAGAGGCTCCCGCTGTGCCTTTTCTCCTGGTGCCGTGTCTCTCAGCGGCCTTCCCCGGGGGAGAGCCGCCTGGGTTCCCCACATGGTTGTCTGGGGAAAGCAGTTGAGCTGCCAGCGTTTTGCAGCAAGACCTTTTAGAAAAGTGGCCCCAGGGAAACCTTTTCCTTCATCTTCAGGATTCGGAGTCCAGATCATCCATCAGCTGTCAGGAATCCTATGGGCACAGGGTGGGAACATGTATTCATGCTGCTCCCAGCGAGAGGGAGCAGTGCGTGTGGGGGAGAGCTATGGTAAGGGAGGGGGTGAGCATGTGCCTTCCTCGCCCGCAGGGTCCGAGCAGACGTGGGATGCCCTGGGCCAGAGGGCTGGGACCAGGGATTGCTCAGAGAAGGCCTGTCCCAGCTCCAAAGAGCAGTCCCTCGGGAAGGCCCCACCAGGACGGTGCAGGCAGCCCCGCTCTGACCGGAAAACGATGTCTGCAGGACACCCTCCATCTTTGCCTTGACGTGATGGACGTGACAGCTGTAGGGCTCTCTGCTGTGCCATAAGTAATTTATTGCTGTTCTGAGCTTGAGAGTTTCGTGAGGAAATGTGATCACCACTAACCATTCGGTTCTGTGGGTCCTCTTGTCCCAACATCAACAATTTCCAGGACGTGCTGGGTGGTGGCTCTGAGAGCTGCTTCCCGGCACGGTGGCCCCCCAGGTCAGGGACAGCGCTGCCCCTTCCCTGGTGCTCGGAGGAGACGGCAGGACCACGGGGCCTTGCTGCGGACCTTGTCGGCACTGAGCAGCCTGGCAGCCCCGGCCTCGGCTGCCGCGTCCGCATTTACCACCTGCACACTTGGGCCTGGGGCCTGTCTCACGAGGCTCATTGCTTTCAGGTGAGCCTGTTGACAGGCGCTGAACCCCCTCCCCACGCACAATTCGTGATCAAAGGAGGGTAAAGATGGAGCGGAGTGTCTTCTGCAGATTCATTTGGAAAATAACTTTTGGAATCATGGCTTCACGAGTCCTCAGATGGAGGAGAGGGATTTGAAAGATCAATTTGCAACCTTCCAGCGCCCGTCCCACAGGAATGAAGACCCCCACGCAGGGGAAACTTCCTCCCTGGACTTCCCCCGGAGCTTCCTTAGACTCGGGGACGGGAATTAAAACAATTGTGTTGTGTTGTACAATATGCCTTTTGTGTGTTATTGATGGTGTCCTATAAAAGTAAGTGCATCACTCACCCATCGCGCAATCCAACACTGTCAGGATATTAACATTTTATAGCTGGCGGGGACCGCTCGCTGGCTGTTTGAACTCTATGATAGATCCCAAAGGGCAGCAGAGTGTGCTGAAAATGCAGGAAATTTAGCTCTCCATAAACATATTAAATCGTTACAGTTTGTTTACGATAGTGGTTCACTTGGACTGCAAGATGATTTTCTCTTTACTTCTGCAGAGCTCTTTGATGTCTCCCGTGGGTCTCAGAGCGGGCTGCACAGACCCGCGACCCTGTGAGTGTGGAAAACCCGTTCGAAGTGTCTACTCTTCCTGGGGCAGCAGGCTAGAGCACGTTTTCTGAAGCGCCGGTGACGCCTGTCCACTTCAAAAGGCTGGAGGCGGAAGCGGGGCCCGGGGCGCAGAACCAAGGGCTTTCCCTCCGTCTGCATGGCTCCCTCCCTCCCCAGTGGCTCAGACAGGCCCGGGAAGCCGGGGGCTTGAGTGGCCATCTCCTGCCAGGGCTCTTCTGGTGCGGATCTGGCCCTGCAGGGCTGCGATGGGTGTGCGCGGGGGTGTGGAGGGCACGGAGGGACGTCCGCCGTGAGAACGCTCAGGTGCAGGGGTTTGCCTGGGTTTTCCGAGTAGACGCATTCAGACTACCCCCGGGGATACAGCATAGGCCTGGGCTCCACTTGGGTGGTGGTGACATGGGAGCAGACACAGCGGGCGGATGGGGAAGGTCACCGCCTTCAGAGCCCCGGGCAGGGTCCGGCTGGAGCTGGACAGAGACCCGGGGCCGCGGAGGGCTCGGCCCGCGCCGTGTCTGCCGCAGCCCTGCTGGACAGCCTGGGCCGTCCCCACACTGACACTTTGTTCTCAATTTCCCTTGAGAACATGGAGAATTTGTCCATTGTGATCCCCGCTTTTCTCCATCAGCCGCATAGCCATTTTGCTCGTATAGCAGTTGAACCAGATCCCGTTTTTATCCATGTTAAAGGAAACAGGACCTTCTGTGTGCGGAGACTGAGCCCTGGAGGGTCATGACCGAGTGAGGGCGGCCGTAGCCCTGGAGGGTCACGACCGAGTGAGGGCGGCCGTAGCCCTGGAGGGTCACGACCGAGTGAGGGCGGCCGTAGCCCTGGAGGGTCACGACCGAGTGAGGGCGGCCGTAGCCCTGGAGGGTCACGACCGAGTGAGGGCGGCCGTAGCCCTGGAGGGTCACGACCGAGTGAGGGCGGCCGTAGCCCTGGAGGGTCACGACCGAGTGAGGGCGGCCGTAGCCCTGGAGGGTCACGACCGAGTGAGAGCGGTCATAGCTCTGGAGAAGGATTGGCGTCATAGACAAAGCCACAGGTGGTTAAAACACGGCGAGTGGTGCAGTGATTCCGTGTGTGCCCGGAGGCCCGGGGCCTGGCCCCACACATCCAGGGTGACCTTTTCTGGGAGGGCTATGAATGCGTGTGTGCCGTGGGGGCGGGGGGCTCCCCCTGAGGACATTCTGTGAGTGGAAGGACCCAGGATGCGGTGGCAGCCTTGGGGCAGGATCGGGAAGGCGCTGAGGCCGGTCATCACTCAGACTCCAGCAGGGGACGGTTCAGTCTGAGACCTTGGTGTCCTGGCTTCAAGGACACCAGCACCACGCCGGCTCTGGGCAGGACTGCCCCTCCCATCACAGTGGCTGGCCGAGGCCCAGCACCCAAGGCCTTCCTGGAAGGTGCTGGGCTAGTTCAGGGTTTGGGCCACACAGAGTGCGGGTTAAACCTGTGAGTGATCAGGGCCGACGGCCATGGTTCAAAACTTGGTTCTGCCACCTGAGCAGCTACTCCAGGTCACCGTGCCTCAGTTTCCCCCCTGTAAAATGGGGATGTCCGTGATAGCTGCCTCATGGACTTTTCGTGAGCATTAATTGAGATAGATTACACAACACACTTTAAGCACTTGCCAGGCGCATAGTGAGGGCCCAATGAATCGTTGCTACTCTTGTCCTTACCCTCTTTCTAATCTATTTTACTGGATAAAATAATCTTCTCTGACACAGGTATAATCTCTGGGGACGTAATTTCCATATTTGTAAGCCGTTGTATCTCTCTTCTGCTACTCTTTTGTTTAAGCAGGTCAGAATCAGACTATGTAGCAAGCATAAATACCAAAATCCCACTAATGGCCTCAGGATGCCGTTGTGGGCGTGGGGTAGTCGTGCTCCAAGACCGTTCGGTAAGGCTGCTCAGACGCAGTCATCCTTCACTGTTAAATCCTCACAGCGCTCGTGCACGGTCCTGGGCAGGTCACAGTGACACTTGGCACTCCAGCTACGAGCTTGCGCAGATTCGATTATAGGGGCTGCCCAAGGGGCCGGGCCCATCTGGTTTCCTCGGAAGAGGAGATGCGACACCACGTCTCTCTGGAGAGTGTTTTCCTTCAGTACCCAAAGTCATGGTCACCAGGAACTCGTCCCCATGAAATGGAACATACCATCCGACCTGTGCTAACCGGCGTGACTTTGGGCCCAAGAAACGGGCACCAGCTTTGAGGCAGAGGGTAATTTTGATCACAGGCCTGCCCGGGTCCTGAAACCAGAATTCCTGGTGGGAATCCTTCCTGTATGGCTCTCAGAAAGGATCCTTGCTCCGTGGGGTTAGACGGATGCTCAGGCCAGGCAGGTTTTAGGTCCAGGATTGGCCTCTGCTCTCTCCTAAGCGGTGTCTAGACAAGGGAGCCCCTTGACAACTGTGTGTGTGTAAAGTCATGGACTTTCTGGTCAAAACCAATGACAAAGGACAAAATAGAATCTTTTATTGTAATTCCCTCCCTTACACTCCCAGACCCCAGAGCTGAGTGTCATCACTTTCATATTAGGAGCTGTGCCGCCCAGGCAGGGGCACACGGGGTCCCAGCCGACCCCTGCACCACTCTGCTCTCCTCCCGCGGGAGCGCCCCCAAAACCCACCAGCCACCCTCACGTCTCGAAGTTTGGCTGCAAGTCCAGCATCGGCGGTTTGCTGATACTTTACGACCTGCGGTCCAGCCTGATAGAACCGCTCAGCCACACAAGCTGCCTGGACCGGTCGCAGCCAGACCCCGTGTGCGCGTTCAGTCCTTCCAGGGCACGGGCGTCTGAGGAGCAGAGTAGACCAGTGGGCCTGGGAGGCTCTGCTCTCCTGGTTCATGTGATTGGGTTGGGGAGGGCCTAGATGGAGTCCTGGGCAGCTGGCCCTGGGGTGGCACATCCGGACCCTGTTCTCAGAGGTCCCCCACCACTCGTACCCCCCACCACTCGCAAGCTCTACATCAGGGCTGGCCCTTTGGCTCTTTGTGCCTGGGGTATGTAAGTCCTGGTACCTGGTTGTGGAGCGTCCTCGCCTGGTTTGCTTTGGGAGCGCGGTGGCCCTTCTGCTGTGGGTCCTGGAGGAAAACAGATTGAATAATCTGAGGGGAGTTTAGCAGCAGGATAACGTAATGTGGGCAGAGTATGGGGAAAACCCAAGGATGCTGCAGTGCTCTGGAGCTGAGGCTGTGAGGCTTGTCTGCACTCTAGGGTGAAAAGACAAGAAGAGCAGAACACAGTGAGTGGAAAGGAAAGAGAGAGAGAGACCGAGGGAAAGAGCAGAGAGACCGAAGGAGAGGGAGGGAGAGAGGGACAGAGGGAGAGGAGGGGAGGGAGGGAGAGAGAGGGAGAGGGAGCAGGGGGGAGGGAGAGCAAGAACTCAGAGGAGCAGAGTCCACCCCCCAGGAGGGCATTTAGCTGGAGGGATCCCACAGGGAGAGAGCAGGATGGGGAGAGGGGATAAATACCCAGCCTCACTCCCCTCCCCCCCTCCCATCTCCTGCCTGGGATTCCAGTGAGTGGCTGAGCCCACCTGGAGTCAGGGGCAGGAACCCAGCTACAGGGAGCCTGCAGAGAAGGGACGGGGTGGGTCTGGGGGAACCGACGCCCCTGTTCCCAACACTGAGGCGGCGGTGTGCCCGGTGTCCTGAGCTTGCGGCGCCTTCTCTGGCCACAGCTCAGCCAGCTATGGGCTCTCGGTGTCCTCGGGAAGCAGGTTGAGGCATCAGCCTCTCTGGCTCGTCCTAACGACTGTGCACGGGCTGCTGACGCTCGAAGACTCAGGCGTGAGCAGGTGGGAAGCGCAGAGCCTCGGGACCCTGCGTGCTGCTCGCAGGAATCTGCTGGGCAGCATTAGACACCGGCTGAGGTGCACACTCCTGATTCACGGTGCATTTACGCCTGGGTCTCATACCCCGGTGACCGGTCATGGAAAAAGCAGGGTCATGCCAGGAAGGTTCCAGAAGTTCTGTCTGCAAGTGGCCACAGATTGACGAGATTTGAGAGGAAGAGGCTGCTAACAAGGTGGAGACCTGGCTCAAACCAGGACTCTGTGCCCGGGAAGCATCTGGTAATGGCAGCGATCGCCAGGCTGCAGGGCCATGCAGAGGATCGGAGCCTGAGTCCATGGCCGGGGTTGGCCTGGCAGATGTCCCGCTGACGGGTGAACACCAGCATCCCAGAAGGGGAGCCGAATTCAGAAGCTGGCAGGGCTGGGCACACGGCTGGAAACTGAGGACAATCTGACAGGGATTGCTGCCCACCGGTTCCAGGCTGCCTTCGAGGGGCCAGGTGTGGCCTTCCAGGGGCCCTGGCATCTGATGCGCACGGGGGGCTCACCAGGCCTGGTGTGGCCCTCGTCGAGGTTTGCTGACATTCATTCATTCGTTCGTTCATTCATTCATCAGTATTGCCTGAGCACTGCCGTTCGCCAGACACCGTTCTGGACAGCATGTGGGCTACCAGACGCCCCACGAGTCGGTCGGCGTCTTCAAGGGTATTTACATCTAACAGGGAAGATTAGAGGCATTTACTCATAGATGCAGGAGAAGCCAAGACACGGAGTTTCGAACATGCGCTCAGGGCTTATTGCAGAGTAAGGGCCATTGGTGGTGGGGTTGATGGAGGGGGGACAGCGTTTAAGCTGCTGCCTGGAAGGACAGGAGGGAGTGAACAGCTTCTTTTTATTTTAAAATATACACACACAGCACGGTCTAAATCATATATGCCCAGTGTATCGGTTTCCTCTGCTGCTACGACCGACGGAAAAGCTTAAAACCACAGAAGTCAAGGTGTCAGCCTCCCTCTGAGGCTCCAGGGCAGGATCCTTCCTGCCTCGTCCCGTTCCCATGGCCCTGGGTGGGGGGCCAGCCTCTGCCTTGTCTCCCCTTCTCTGTGTCTCCTCTTCTGTCTCTTCCAGGGACAACTTGTCATCGCATTTAGAGCTCACCTGGCTAGTCCGGGATGATGTCATCTCGAGACCCTTTGTTTATTTACATCTCAAAGACCCTTTCTCCAAATAAGGTCACATTCCCAGGTACTGGGTGTTAAGACTTAGACACATTTTTTTGGGGGGGGGCACCATTTAACCTTCTACACCCAATTAAGAAAATCACGATGAAATGAAGCTCACGCAGGGTCAAGTCAGAATATTCTGGAACCTTAGATGTTCTCAGTGTCTGTTTGCTCAAGACTGTCCTGGTTTTAGGCCTGGAATTCCCAAGTCTCGGGAACATCCCAGTCCCTAGGAAATGGGGCAGTTGGTCTTCCTGTGACTGTGTGTCCCACCTGATCACTTTTCCCTCTCTCTGTCTCTTTCTAACTCCCCACCCGCCAAACACTGTCCTGAAATGTAACTTAATTCCTGGCTTTTCCTTAGAGTTGTGCCGTTCATATGGGTCCTGCTAAATCATTTAAGTTTTTCTCTGCTGGAAGTTAGAAATGGGGTTACACAGTCTGGAGGTTGTTTATTTCTCTGCTTGATGTTGAGATTTTGAGGTTCATCTACATCCCTGCGTCTGGCTAGTCTGTTTTTACTGCTGGGTAATACTCGCTGTCTGGGCGGACCACTCACGGTCGCTGGGGCATCGGGCGTGTTGGCCCTTGTGAGTGGGGCTGCCGCTGACTCTGGTGTTCTCATGCTTCTCCTCCCGTGCGCAGGGCAGCAGTTTCTCAAGGATGGGCCCCGAGGGCCCATTTTCTGGGGGGCTTTGACTGGCACACGTACAACTTATTAGGTGATGCCAGGCTTCCTGCAAAGTGGATGCCATTGTTTGCACTCTGCCCAGCGGGGATGGGACGGGGTGGATGGGCATCCTCCTCACCCCGGGTCCTCCAACATGTTCAGTCCCTTCCCCAAAGACAGGATGCTTGCAGGGTCACGATACATTTTGATATCTGGTCAAGGAAGTCCTCGATCTACCCCTGCTACTGTGCTATCCTTTTCCGGGAGTGTTTTGGCTATCCTTAGTCATTTATTCTTCCATAGACCACTTAGAATAATCTTCAAGTTCCATACAGAAAATGAATGTGTTGGGGTTTTAGTTGGACTTGTACGGAAGTTGTAGATCCATTTGAGGAGAGATAATCCCCTCGGGACCTTGAGGTTCTCTAAGAGTCTGGCTTATATCTCTGCTTCTCCGGTTCGTCTTTACTGTCTCTCTATAAAGTTTCTAACTTTCTGCACAAGAGGCTTGTGAATATTTTGTTACATTTATGTTACTACTTTGTAATTTTGTTGCTCTTATCCGTGACATTGTGGTGGTCCTAAGACACGTCTGGATTCTTTGCTACTTGTCCCTTGGAGAGGTGGAGCTCGATTGTCTTCCCCTTGAGAGGAGGTTGGGCTTCTTCATTTGCTTCGATGACTAGGTTAAAGCTGGAGGGGGGTTCACGGCTCTAGGGGGTGTGCTGTGTTATTACTGCTGGGAGAGGGTGAGCCCCAGATTCCCAGTACACATCCACTGGCCCCCCGCAAGGGGGTGGTCCCCGGGAGAGGAGGGGTGGCCTTGTTCTGGCTGGATGCTGCACAGAGTCCTGACTCTCTGCTGGGTCTGCTCTGACACCCCAATGGGGATGGACGTCCTGGCTCCCCCCCAGGCCTTTGCTGGTTGGGTTGAGGTGCAACCACAGTGTTCCCTGTGGCTGTAGGAAAGCCGTTTTGTCTGTCAGCTTTCCGTTTGGATGGGGGCCTCCCTCCTTGTCCTGTGACTGGCAAGAGCAGCTTCTGTTGGGCTTCCTGTCTTCTCCTGCTGGTGTGTCCCAGGGGCCAGCTTACTCGGCTTCGCACCTGGGAGAAAGGGAACCCAGAGGTCTCCTTCGGCTCTCCAGGGCCCTGTCAGGCTGCCTTCTCCCCACCCTCCAGAATCTTCCTGTACTGGCTTATGGATAATGGTGGGGTTTAGGGGTAATGACACTTCACAGGAGGAATGGCACATCTGCTCCATCTTTCTGGACGTGGAGATCAAGGACTTTTTAATCATCATATTTTTCATATCTAGAAATTCTGTTTTTTTCAATTCTGCTGTTTGCTACCATATTTCCCTTCTATTTCTCTAAAATATCAATCATAAGCTTTTCCTGCCTGCTTCTGTCGCTTTTGCCACTTCTCACTCATGGGGATTTATTTCCTTAGTTGGAAGATAAGCTGCTCCCTTCCCTTAACTTTGTGGGATCCTTTGAGAGAGGCGTTGAGATTGATTTCCTCCAGAGAAGCTCCGCATTTACCTCTTCCTTCCATCCCAGGCACCAACTTAATTCAAATTTCCTGCGTGACGTTTGTGGATTAAGAACAGTGTGAGTTCCGACAGCAGACCTGCATGGGGACAGGCTTGTTGGGTTCAGGACAATTTTTCTTCCTTCCCCTGTGTTAGGGTTGAGAGAATGCAAACCCTCTGCAGTCCCATCTTTACGTGGGGAGACCCCCTTACATTCCCTACCTGGGGCTGTCCGTGGGGGTTCGTGTTCAAACAACATCCATCTTATGCACTATTTTAATTGTTTTCCATTCAGGTGTCTGTCCTGCCACGGTGCTGGAAAGGGGATGGTGGGCGGGACTTCCTCCGGGAGGCATCAGAGGCAGGCTTTCAGGCAGCGGGGCATGGAGGGGAGGTGGAGGGGGTTGCGCATGCAGGCCAGGTGGGGCAGTCCAGGGCAGAGAGCGGGGAGACCTCCTCGGGGTTGTTCTGAGAGTCTTGGAAGCTAGGCTGGGGAGTCTGGAGCCTTTTTATGGGGAATGATATTTGTAGATATTAGGAGGATCCGGCAGGTGTGGGCTGGGCGGATGAGGACGGGAAATGCAGAGGTTGGGAGAATAACTTGAGTGGGAGCAGGTGAGGCGCAGAGGGAACAGGTAGGAGGCGTTGAGCAGACTCAGGAATGACAGGGCTTAGCACACGGTGAATTATGTGGGCGAAGTTGATGGTGCAGTCAGAGGCGGCGCTGAGAGTCTGACAAGCATCCAGCAGAGGCGTGGGGCCCCAGGGAGGAGACACTAGGTGGGAGTGAGTGAGAGGCATCCTTTAGGGTGTGCCTTTGGGGTTTCGCTAGGCAGGCAGGGATGTTCCAGAGCTGGGGAGTGCCGAGGAGTGGAGTTCTGGCTTGAGAGTTGTCTCAGGATTTCCCATCTCTGTGACGGGTTGGGACCGGGTGCCCCAGTCTCCAAGGGGGAGCACCTTCCTCAGGGACTGCACAGTGAGGCTTGCAGACTCCGTCCTCCGGCCCTCTGAGCAGGGGCAGGTGCAGGGTCAGCAGAGGACACGGGTCTAGACGTCACCTCCTCTGCCCACACCCGTCTATGTAAGTCAGTACATGCCTGAGACGTGGCCAGGAACACCCCCTGATTTCCTCTGTTGGACCTTGGATCCAGCTTTCCTGTCTCTGTTGTGGGAGAGTTCCTCACCCTGAAACCCGAGTTCTTCTCCTCCCTTTGCAGGATGTCAGGAAACCCAGAGGCCCAGGGAGGCTGGGAATGGGCCGCGTCCTCTAGGAGTGAGGGGGTGTGTGGTGCAGCCGTGGGAGAGGGACAGGATTTGAGCAGGACCAGGCAGGCTCTTCCCTCTCCCGGTGGTCTCACGGCTGGGGCTTCTTGGATGGGGACGTGAGCTTCTCCCTGTCCCCTCAGTGCCCATCACGTTGGTATGGCAGGAAGCCTTCCTAAATGCTGGATGAAAACCGGTCTCCTTAAGGAGGGGTGACACTTTCTAAAAGCACAGATGGCCTGACTGGGACCTACCTGTCTGCGTTCCAGCTAATCCAGCTCCTGATTGTCCGCACGTGTCTCACGGGCATCTGCTCCCCGCCTGGCCATCTGTGTGGTGCGTGCCCAGCCGCTGGTGTCCGCGGTGAGTGGCTGCCACGGACCCCGCGTGACCGGCAATGGTCCACTCTGCTGTGGTGACGTGAGCGTCTGGGAAACATTCCTGCTCGGGACTTGGGGTAACGTTTCACAATAATGGATCATTTCCAGAGTTGGTGATGAAATGGGCTTCCAGCTCTCCACCCAGAAAATGTGGAAAAATTGCTTGGATCCTGTGGCAAAAACAGCATTTCCTGTCTTGGGGGGGAAGCGGTTTGTTCTGCTTTCCTAGAATCTCAGCACTGAACCTCTTCCTCTGTGTTCCAGAATCTTGCCCTCGAAGGGGGAGACGGGGAAGGAGGAATCAAGTTTTATATCTTCCAGTATTGTGCTCATTTAGTGCTGGGAAATATTTATATAGGGTAGGAATGCATGAATTCCCATGTGGACTGCTGGACCCATGGGCATGTCTCCTCCTTGTCGGTCATTCCCATGCCCTCCTGGTCCCTCCGATCCCCTCTGCCACTGGCAACGTGCTGTCAAAAGGTAAAATGAGGCCCAGTGCAGCTTTTCAAGGGTTTATTTGAGCAAACATTGATTCATAGTGGGAAGCAGCAAACCAAAAGTGGTTGGGAGCTCTCCCCCGACAGGAGCTCGGGGAGGGGTTTCTGTAGAGGAACTGGGGAAGCGAAGCAAGGGAAGGATTGGATTGGCCATAGTGGAAGTGGCTGCCTTCTCTGGGAGAGCCTGTTGGCAGTTTGTGGTTCAGACTATGTAGAGGCTTAGATATACCTAAGAGGAGATCTGCAGGAATTGGCTCACTCTGTAAAGGAGGCCGGGAAGCCCCCCGATCTGCCATCTGCATGCTAGAGACCTGGGAAGGCTGGTGGGGTAGTTCTGTCTGAGTCTGGACGCCTGAGAACCCAGGGGGGCAGCGCCGTGAGTTCTAGTCTGGGTCCAAAGGCAAGGGAGTCAGGGGCGCTGATGTCTGAGTGCAGGAGAAGATGAATGTCCCTGCCCAAACGAGGGGATCACATTCACACGTCCTCCATTTTGTTCTAGATGGACCCTTAGTGCATTGGATGATGCCATCCATATCAGGGAAGAGCGTATTTTTTACTTGGTCTAATCAGTCAAATGCTAATCTCTTTCAGAAACACCCTCATAGACACACCCAGAAAATGTTTTACCAACAATCTGGGCATCCCTTGGCTCAATCAAGTTGACACATAAAATTAACCATCACAGATGGGAACCTCCTTAGCAGTGTATTCTAAAGTGTGTGTGGGGGCGGGGAGGGGGTCAGCAGTCAAATGCAGATTCCCAGCCCCCCTCTGGATGCCACAGAATCCAAACTCTGGCAGACGGGTACTCGAACATGCAGTGCTCAGCAGCACTGTTGCTGAGGCTGAGACCCCGAGCCTTAGAAATCCTGCTGGTCTAGTCCCTCCTCCTGCCGCAGTGGGGAGGGCTGGAGCTGGGACTGACGCTGCGAGCTGCGGAGCCACGTCCGGGAGGGCTGTGTACTGAAATCATCTGCGGGACTTTGAAAGGCCACGGATGCCTGGGCCCCACCCCGGAGATGCGGGGTTTGCTGATCTGGGACGGGCCCTACACCACTAACAGGTGGTTGGTGTTGAGAACTGCATGTCTCTGTATCAGGTTTTGGGGTCCATCACTGGCTAAAGACAAAGGCAAGTGGTGTGCTTGGTATTATTATGGTGATCACCAACATCACAGGATTCTGTGTCCTTTGGGAGGCCTTCCAGGCAGGAAATATCCTTGTTCTCTTGAAATTAGGCTTGGCCATGTGACTAGTCCTGGCCAATGGGTTGACAGAATTGATGTCGTTTCTGGACGGGGAGTGGGTGGGCGCAGCTGCAGGTGTGAGCGGCTCGTGCTGCCCCTTGACCACACTGGACCACACTGGACGCTCAGTGTGAATGAGAAGGACCATCTTGCTGTTTGTACTCGCCAAGGGTCTGAGCCTGTTTGAATATGGGTTATACCCTAGCTTCTCCCAATAGACACATCTATAGAACATTATAAAAAAGGACTAAAACTAACAGGAGTTCTGTATCATAAATGCCTTCTTCATTACCTTAATTGGACAGGTAAACTGGGTCTTCTTTTTCTAGATTTTCCTCTTTTGTTTTTAAAATGTCACTCATTGATAGGTGAAGCCAGTCTTTGATGCTAAAATGTTTTCCATTGCGTTCTCAAGGAAGTGTGCTGTAAAATGTATTCAGTTCATGGAACTTGCTTATTTAGTTTGTCCCTAGGAAATGAATGTGATGTCAGGCAAAAAATCCAAAATGATTAGAGCGAGTGGTGGTCTTTTCTCATGGAGAAAAATGCCTCCAGAAAATTGACGGATCCTTTAGTGATATGCACACCGGAACTCTGTTCTCTTGACTTTTACCAAGGGAAATCTCAAGTTAGGGAGAAGGAAGAAAATACACCACTTACTTTAAAATGCATTTTTTTCCAGGGGAAAATTTAGCGGCTGTGATGGTTATGCTGCTTTTTTGTAAGGAATTTTTTTTCAATGTATAATACATTAGACTACCATAAGCTTTCTGCCAAGGTGAGAGCTTGCATTAAGCAAGTGGTGGTTCTTACTTGATTTAATTCTTGAGCAGAGTGGTGGCCAGGCTTAGGGAAGGAATAGAAGGATAATAGAAGTGAATTTATTGAGTTCAAGTATCCTGACATTTGCATTTTGTGAAATTTCTGTTCATGCTTCAGGGAGAAATAATTTTAATATACTAGTAGAAGTAAGCAGCCTCTAGAAAAATTCAATACATACTTTAAAGTTATTTTTCTAGCTCTGAACTGCTATTTAGGGTTGAATTATTGTATGACTCTTTTTCAAGCCAAAATTCGGTTGACAAGGGGCAATTTGATTTTTCTGAAATATTTTATATGAAGGTAAGAATCTTGTAGAGAACCCAAACCTCTGAGAATATAGGGAGAGAGAATGCTGATAATGACTTATTCTTTCTGTAGCACCACTGAGAGAAGCTTTTGGAATATGTTATTTTGTGCTCTAGAGGGGCCTTCCACATCCAGGGCAGCGTGGGTCCTCAGAGTGAGAAGGGATTGGAGGGGAGGGGTGCGTGGAGCTCTGGTCCTGTATGTTTGCATGTTGTCTGGGGCGGCCCAGCAGCCGCCTTCATTCTTGAGAAAGCTTGAAAAGCAGAGAGAGCTATTTTTTTTTTTTTTAATTTATTTATTTGACAGACAGAGAGAGAGCGAGAGAGGGAACACAAGCCGGGGGAGTGGGAGAGGGAGAGGGAGAAGCAGGCTTCCCGCGGAGCAGGGAGCCCGATGCGGGCCTCGATCCCAGGACCCCGGGATCATGACCTGAGCCGAAGGCAGACGCTTAACGACTGAGCCACCCAGGCACCCGAGAGAGCTATTTTTGATAAGATTCCTGGGATGACGCTTACAAGGACATAAAGTTGCACCTATGAAGCTGATATTTTTCTTTTCCTTTTTAAAGATTTTATTTATCAGAGAGAGAGAGTGCATGAGCAGAGGGAGGGGCAGAGGGAGAAGCAGACTCCCCACTGAGCAGGGAGACTGACATGGGGCTCAGTCCAAGACCCTGAGATCATGACCTGAGCCAAAGGCAGAGGCTTCACGGACTGAGCCACCCAGGTGCCTCGCAGGTGTGATTTTTCAAATCAACACTGTTGAAAGGACGTGTTTGCACATTTACCCAGGACTCTGACCTCCTGGGGAGCAGGTTTTTGGTGTGGATGCTAGACTGGCTTTAGCCACCTGGAGACTCCTGTCGGGCTACCTGCCTCTCTTCCTCCTGGGACCACGCTCTCTAGGAGAGGGTAAGTGGTGTGTAAGAGGGAAGTACTGGTCAGAGCTCATCCTGGGGGAGGCTGGAGCCAAGCTGAGGACATGGACTCTCGCTGGCTGACTGTGGGCACCAGCCTGGTCTCATGGTGCCACTTGGAATCTCTAGCTCTGGGAAACTCAGATGAAATCCCTCTTTTGTCCTGCGTCATGCTCATCCTCGGCTGCTTTGAGCTGCTGACAGCCTTGTGGAAGCCGTGGGCACAGCTAATCAACGGGGGTTTGTATACCTGTGGGAATAAAAATAAGCTGACTCAGCAGTGCATTGCTTTAGGCTTATGGTCCAGTGGGCTCTGGAATCCTCTCCACAAGGAAGGAGTATCCAAGGGTGAGGAAGCAAATCCCCCCCAACTGGGGAGGGAACTGGTGCTGCCCTTCATGAAACTCCCCCTGTGGTTCTCCTTCCTCCCACTGAGGGGGAAAATGGAGGGAAGATCCCAGAGGACAGAGCTGGGGAGGAGATGACCGAAAGAGGGAGGGCTCTCTAGACCATGGCCTGTTGGCTTTCTTTGGCAAGTGAACTCAGCTCTGCAGGGGCCATTGGGGTGGGATCACCTTATTTATGGTCTGGAGGCATCTGCTTTCCCTTCCTTAGGAGGTAGACTTCTAACCCTCAGGGGCACCTCACAGCCCCCTCTCCTAGGAAGTTGAGCCCCAGCTCTCCGCTTGACCTCACTGTGCACAAAGCTGCCTTTTGCCCCTGGGCCTGGTCACACAGACGCCTCCCTGAGAGCTGTCTGACTAGGAGCCAAACTGTTGGCCTGAGAAACAGTGGGAAAGCATTGCTCCCTGACTGTATGGGGCAGAATTCCTTCTCAAATAGGTTTCTAAGGGCTTTTCAGAAATGGACCATTATAATTAGAATAAAATAGGGAAAACAGTTGCTAGTCTCTTAAAAGGCTGTGTAATTGTATTAGTCATACTGTTTATTGACATCGGAAAATGAAAAACATGCAAGCGTTTGGTTAAATCAAGTTTCCTACGTCGATTATTTCAATTTTCATTTTCAATGCAGCTTTTATTCTTTTATTCGAGCAGCAACACTGCTTTGAGCTCTCAGTCGAGGGTGGCACGTGGCAGGTGGTGGTCGCTGGACCCACCGTGGACACAGCTGCATTAGAACTATTAGCAATTCAAATAGCGGTGCTCCCTTGAGCCCCAGGCTTTACATGTGTATCTGCGTAACTGTGGGTGTTTTGCACAAAAGCAAAGATGCGCACTGGGGTGTAATTTCCCAAGTAGTCGCTCAGGCTACCACGGGTCTGGGATAGGAGAGCAGGGAGATTTTGAAGGCATTGACAAGATAGTGTGGGAAAGCGAATGTCATAGGTCCAAAGTCCCCGGGCCCTGGCGGGGTCTGGATCCTTCCTGAAGGTGGGCTCCTTTGCATGTTGTGAGCAGCTGACTCTGCTGGCGGGGGAGGCCGGGACCTGGCTGCTGACCCCCCAGGTCCCCCACGCCTGCAGGCTTCCCGGGAGGAGGCAGTCATACCGCACACCACCGTCACAGGAGCTGGGCAACCAAGAGGAGTCAGGGCAATCGGCCGCCCGTGTTGTACGTACGTGGAAATGTCATAGAACTCATTTCCGGATTGTTCATTTTGGTAAAAAAGTTGGATTTGACTCCTCTCAGTTTATGGCACTTTTGGGAAGATTTGAAATGGGATTTTCAAGATGGCCGTGATGATTTCCTTGCTAATGTCATTTTCCCTGTCCATGGGCTTACCTTCTTCTTGGGACCTGAGTCATTCTAGTTATGTCCTGGCTTGGAGGCTGGGAGCAAGCCTCTTGTGCACTGACGTGGGTTCCTGCTGGCACGGCACACAGCTCCTCGGCACCTGGGCTTGCAGTCAAGGTGGGAGGATGCAGCAAGGCCATCTGGGGACACCTGCCCCCCAGGACGTCTGCTGTTGCCGCTGGGACCCCGGGGAATGGAGCCAGCCAAGATGCCAGGTGACCGCGGTGAGCCTTCGCTGGCTCTCTCCCTGCTGCCGGCTGGGTCCCCTCCCTCCTTCTGTGGATCCTCTTCCTCCCTTGTGGATAACAAATGAAAAGACGCTCGTGGATAACAAATGAAAAGACGCTCTGTGAACCCTGCCCCAAGGGCATGTGGTTTTGTAACTGGAGGGGCTTGCATCATCCTCCTGAGAATATTATTGGAATTAAACCCAGATAAATATGGTTTTATTGCTCTCAAGAGTATAGCTATTGAACTCTTCCATGGCATTTCTAGAATTCAGAGTTTCAGCATGTTTAGAAAAGTATCCTTTTTATTAATGTGCATTTTTGCTATTCTGGTTAGAGGCTGCTCATCAGAACACCTTCTCTCCCCATGTTCTGGCTCTTTCCCTCTGGCAAGTGCATTGGTTCAAGTCTGTTAACTTCATGCTGCCATCTACCTTACCATCCAAGGGTCTGTGGTTTTTCAAAAATGTTTAACTGTTTCCCAGCCAACCAATGTAGTGTAGTGGTTAGGAGATGAGACTGAGGTCAGACCCTGCAGGTTCCTTCCCACCCCTGCCCAGCACGTCATATGGCATTGGCAGGTTCTCCTCTACATCAAATTTATGACTTGTATAGCGGGCTGCTAACAATACTCCCAACTCAAAGCCTTACTGTGGGACTAAGCACTTAGGCTGGTGTCGAACATAGTAAGAATTTAGTAATAATTCTTGGGTATTATGATGTAGGTCCAAACTTCCCCATGATACATATTCTCTATATTGGCATCTGAAAACTCAAAAAACTGGAGGTGAACCAAGGGTCAATCCAAGTGATGACTACCTAGTTTCCACACGGGGTGATGGCAGCCTAGGTCTGGACCAACCCTCCCACTGGGAACGGCTAGAGGAGCTGGAGAAAGAAGCTGAAAGTTCTCTTTGAAAGCACTGGAGAACTATGGAGTTTTGGGGGAGGAGAGAGAGACACAGAAGGCTGAGTCTGTCCTCGGCCAGATCTTACCCTAGCGATGTCTGTGGGTTTCTGAAAGTGGCAGCTCAGAGGCTGTTTTCAGTAGGTGCTGGGGGCTGAGAAGCCAAAATGTGGAGTCAGACTTTGGTAACTCGGGGGTGCCCATTGTGATCTCCAGGACAAGCATGGAGAGCATTGCAAAAGAATATGTAAGCACCAAGCTAACAGATAACAAGTAGAAAAATGAAAGTATCTGATGAATCTGAAAGTTGGCAAGAAAGAGATACAGGAACACAGAAGAGGAAGGACGGATAGAAAGCAAATTGTAAGATTGTGCATTCATTTCAAATATGTCAGCAACTCCTAGGCTTTGGTTTGGGACCTCAAAAGTTTACAGCTTGAGAAAAAGGATACACCAGAAGTAGAGGAGTCCACACAGACTAGTGTTCGATCCCTCAACCCCGATTGGATTAAGGTGATTTTTGAGTACTAGTGACATCATAGCAAAACTGCTGAAACCGCAGGCAAAGAGAAAATCTTAAAAAGAGCCAAAAGCAAGCAAAAAAAAAAAAAAAGAAGAAGAAGAAGCCCACATACTACTTTGGGAGAAGCAACAACAAGTCTGACAGCTGACTTTTCAGCAGAACGATGAAGCCCAGCAGGTAGTGCACACAGGTCTGAAGGTCGAGGGAAGACGGGACCTGCACTCCCATGCACTGTGATGGTAGCTCTCAGACAGGAGCCAATAAAGACAAACAAGACACAAACAAGAATCATCAAAGACAGCAGCAAAATAAATACCAGTGGTTTTTATCCAAGCAGAAGAAAAATGATTCCAGATGGAAGTTCAGGGAAACAGAAAGGAATTAAGAGCAGAGGGAAGGGTAAATAGGAGGGTGTATTTAAAAGCATGTTGTAATAATAACGTCTTATGTGTTTTTAATATAGAGAGAGTCTTAAAATACAAGAGCATACAAGTTGGGAGGTGGTTAATGGAGCTAAATTTTTTTTTTTAAAGATGTGTTTATTTATTTTAGAGAGCATGTGTGTGCACAAGTGCGGGGAGGGTGAGAAGGAGAGAATTCCAAGCAGACTCCCTGCTGAGCATGGAGCCCAACAGGGGGCTCGATCTCATGACCCTGAGATCATGACCTGAGCTAAAACCAAGAGTTGGACGCTTCACCGTCCAGGTGCCCCGGAGCTACATTGTTCTAATTAGAAGGAAATGTAACCTTAAATGTATATATTAGAAAAAAAGTTAATAATGAATCATCAAAGAATCTGACCTCAACAAGCAAATTAAATACAAAGAAAGTAAGATGATGGAAATAAATATAAGAATATAAAGTAATGAAATAGAAAATAAATATATAATATGGAGATCTAACAAAGCCAGAGCTGGTTCTTTGAAAAGAATCTTTGAGGGGAGCCTGGGTGGCTCAGTTGTTGAGTGTTTGACTCTTGATTTAGGCTCAGGTCATGGTCTCAGTGTCATGAGACCGAGCCCTGTGTTGGGCTCTGCACTCAGTGGGGAGTCTGCTTCTCTCCCTCTTCCTCTGCCCCTCCCCTGTTCTCACCAGCGCATTCTCTTTGTCTCTCTCAAATAAATAAATATATCTTAAAAAAAAAAGAAAAGAATCTTTGAAAATTGATAAATCCCTGATGACATCAGGAAAATATCAAGACCTAAGAGGGGATATTGCTAAATATATTGCAATCGTCACAAAGATCATAAGAGGAAAACAATTATGACCAATTTTATGGAAATAAATTTGAACATTTCGGTGAAATTACCAAAATCCTGGAAACACAAGTTAAAAAATGACCCAAGAAAAAGCAGAAAATCTGAATATTCTTATTAGAGTAAATATTCTTATCAGAATTAAATGTCAAATTTATAATTATATTTTTACACACAGGCACACAGGATATGCTCTATGTTCATAGTTTTACCAGCAAATTCTATCAAACTCTTATGGACCAAGTCACACAAACCCTACATGAAATCTTCCAGAGAATAGAAAAAGAAGAAACACTTCCCAATTTCTTTCAGAGGAGTCAAATAATGTGAAAAATTAAAATTTGACAGAGACATTGTAAGAACAGAAAAATTGAGTTCAACCTCATTCACAAAAGTCGATTTTAAAACCCCAAAGTATTAGCAGACCAAATCCAGCGATGCATACAAAAGGTAATGTGTCATGTCCAAGTGATGTTTATTTTAAAACACAGGATTGATTTTAACATTTGAAAGTCAACTGATGTAATTCAGCATATTATCAGAGTAAAAGAGAAAACTCATGATGGTTTACCATCATGGGGGAAAAAGCATTTAATAGAACTCTTAGGAAACAAGGAAATAAAAGTATATATAGTTTAACCTGTTAAAGGGGCCAGAAATCACCCCCTCTACACACACCATTGTATTAGAGGGTGAGATAGCCGATTCTTCACGTAAGGCTGGGAACAGAGAACAGACCAGAGTTTGCTCTTACCACTTCTGGAAAATGCTAGAGTTCCTAACCAGTGCAATAAGAAAGAAGAAGAAATAAAATTTATAGTAATTGGAAAGTAAGAAATGAAACCACCACTATTTGGAGATGGTGTATTTATGTGCATAAAATTCCTAAAAAGTATATAGAGAAATTACTGGATTTAATCTACTCATTCAGCAATGACACTGAATTCAATGTCAACTGTATTTCTATACACTACCAACCAATACCAGAAAATGAAATTGAAAAGCTTTTCCATTAATAACAGTGTTAGATGGACTATAGGAATAGCATAGAGTCTTGATGCAAAATTAAGCATGTATGAACACTTGATTTAATTTAATGGTGGTGCTGGAGGCAGATAGAAAGCTGGCTTTTTTCAATAAGTGATACTGGGTCAACTGGATATCCATGTGGGCAAAAAATAAATTTCAGCATTGCCTTACCACATAAACAAAACAAATGCCCATCTGCTGATACAATGTAAAAGGAAAAATGAAAATGAAAGTTCTGTCCATCCAGGATAAGATTTAGAAATCGGACTGTGTTAAAATAAAGAACTTCTGGCCGTAGAGGGGACCATCAAGAGGCAGGTTGCAAACAGAGTGGGAGGTATTTGTAATACAATAACCACAGATGGAGCCCTATACAGATCTCTACCTATCTTACTATCTATCCATCCACCCATCCACCTACTTACCTGTCATCCATCCATCACCTCTCTATCTTTCTATCATCTTATCTCCTTTTTTCTCTAGACACTGAGATCTTAGTGTCCAACTCTGGTGACCTTGCCATTTTTTGGTGTTCTGCTATCAAAACTCTCCATGACCTAGAGACGTATTCAAATTTGTCACCCTGAATTAGTCCACTCATCTTTCCTTTGCTGAGCTTGCAAGCAGAGCACGATTCTGTTAAATCAAAGCAAGCAGATCCATAGCCTAAGATCTATCTGTCCTCTGCTATGGCTGCTTCCTAGACCTCACCTGTGTCGTCTTTTCTGACCATGTTCAGCAAGATGGATGGGGGAGTAAAGCTACTGTCTGTCTACACAGGTAAGGTACTCTTTAGCTGTCCCCCCCCATACCAGCTGACATGCTAATCTTTCTTTTATGGGCAATTAAGTTAACCTTTGCCTTCAATCCTTCAGCTTGGCTAGGGCAGTCAGCTCCACTTCTTGCCCATCTACAAAATCTTACAAAAGATGCTCATGAGCTCAGGAACAAAGTGGCTGCTTGGTGGGGGGTCGTGCATGAACCCAGTATGTGCTCGGGACATGCTTTTAGTGCAGTGACTCCTACATGTTCCTGCCTGAGTTAGAGGATCCTTCCCTGATGGCACCTTCTTCTGAGAGATTCTCCAGATCGCCACAAAGCCTGATGTCCTACAGCATTTGGACTGTGTCTCTCATTGACTTACGTCAGGGCCTGTGAACCACCTGTTTTCATGCTGCTTCATGAAATCCAGACATTGTGTTGAGGAATAGAAGAAGCACATAGGAATAGAGAGAGTCATAAATGAAATCACAGCCTCCTGAAAAGACACCCCACCATACGCATGATGATATGTGTTAGGGAAGCACAATCAGTAACATATAACTCTTACTTGATGGTAGTGGGTGTGTGATTTGAATTTATGTGAGAGTTTGAGTCAAGACTATTCTGGTTATAATTTAAAAGTGCTGATAGCACTTCCTGAATATAATGATGTTTTGCATTTTCTTTTCTTTCTTGTATTTTTTCTTATATTAGTTTCAGCAACCCCTTAGTTACATCAATTTCATATCTGCCCACTCTTGGGATCCCAGTGAATGTTCTGGTCAGAAACATACCCTTCAAAGAAGTTCCTGGGCAGGAGAGGTGATGTGGATGAAGGGTAATCTTCATTTTCCTTTAGGTGCTAGGATCCTTACTTAAGTGCTGTCCCAAAGCTGTTAAACTTTATAACGAGTAATTCTGTTTCTATGGAAAGCTTTATAAATATATGACATATATGTATTCATACAGGTAAGGGGGCATTACAACATTTTCTATACTTAAAGTATGATACAGGTAAAGAGCAAACTGTCACCCCAACCATTGAAAAAGAGGAAGGAACCATAATGAAGTTTTTTTATTCTTTTCAATGAAAGTCCAATTTCTTTCTTTCTTTTTTTTTTTTTTTAAAGATTTTATTTATTTATTTGACAGAGAGAGAGACAGCGAGAGAGGGAACACAAGCAGGGGGAGAGGGAGAGGGAGAGGGAGAAGCAGGCTTCCCGCGGAGCAGGGAGCCCGATGCAGGGCTCGATCCCAGGACCCTGGGATCATGACCTGAGCCGAAGGCAGACGCTTAATGACTGAGCCACCCAGGCGCCCCGGAAGTCCAATTTCTTAAGTTCCTGCCTCATGTTCTGTGCCTAGCCGTTCGCTGCCTGGTCATAAACTCCTCTACAAGAAGGGCTTGTGACATAAAATAGGCTGGGTCTCCCACCCACAGGGAACCCCCCCAGGTGGTATGACGCTGGGCACAGGAAGTGATGCTGCCTCTCCCTTGGCCCCCACACCTGGCGCACGTGGCTCTGCACGCCTTCATGAGTGCACCATGACCAAGACCGGCTGATGGCCTTGGTGGTGCCCCACACGGGGTCAAGGGGCACAGGGCAGTGATCAGGAGGTCCCAGCAGAGGCGAGAAGCTGGGGGACCTAGCTGTAGCAGCGGGGGGCACTGTGTGGGCTGGAACGAGAGCTTGGATCCGAAGCCCTATGGGCTTCAAATTTCTCATCTCCCAGGTGAGGGGGCTGGACACATGCTTGCCCAGGCCTCTTCTAGCTCGGACATTCTGGGGTTCCTTCTATATGCACAACACACGGTGGCTTTCCAGTTGGGGTGGTTCCCGGGGAGGCTGAACTAGGCCGCATGGTCAGTTGTCTACAGGTGTTTACAGCTGTTATTAGGTAAGGCTTTAAAAATGTCCCCATAATCTGTTTAGAAATCATATGCTGATAAACTCAGGAGAATTTTTATTCAAAGGAAACTGTTTTTGCTCAGCATGTCCCCGAGTCACGTACTTACCTGGTCTAGTAGTGAGGTGAGCCAGCTCTGAATCAAACATGCCTTCCTTTCGGGATTGCTCATGGATGGGAGACATGGGCCAACTTGGACATCTGGCACAACTCGTGGCAGTGCCCTTGCTTACGATGCGGATGCTCACCATCTCCTTCCTTCTTTCCTCTGTCCTTCCCTTATCTCAGAGATAGTTACTGCTTTTGTACTAACATTCATGCCCTGTGCTCATGGACAGCAGGGCAGGAGGTTTGGAAAGACCCACAAGCACTGGTGGAAGTGGGCACATCATTCAGGATGCTGGCATCACATACAATGGCCATCCTGAATGTTCACCAGTGTTGGTCCTTTCCTGGCTGTTCCGGGGCAGAGGAAAGGAGCTTATTTCAAGAGCACGTATTGAGTACTGATTGTGTGCTAAGTGCTTGGGTATCAAACTTGGGCAAAACAGCGTGGTTGTAAGACAAATGATTATCATCAAGGAAGAGGTGAAATAAGCTCTCTAAAAAATAACACTCAAAGTTGCAGAGGGAATTCACTGGAAGAGGACATCCCAGATGGTTCTCAGGAAAGGCTTTACGGAGGATGTGGCCACTAAGGAGGACCTCGGAAGGCAAACTTGGCTTTAAGATGTGTGGATGGGGTGGGAGGAGGGCATTAAGGGAATGAGAACCATGGAAGTGTGGGCAGGGTTTCCCAACGTGGAGCTGGAGGGATGATTTCAAGTGATACACAAGACAACATTTTTTATTTTAAGAGTCTTGAATATAGTCCTATATATTGGACAAATGCGTGTATTTCTTTCCCATTATAAGCTGGAGTTTTAAAAAATAAGTACGTTTATTGGGAATTCTGGGTAGTGGAGGCAGTGGTGACTATGTAAATCTGAAACATACAGTGCATCCCCTAAGTAAAATAAAGAGGAATAAGCAAAACAATAAAACCTTGCAAAACCAATGTTCTCAGCATAACTGGAAGACAGAGAATGATCCAAAAAAAAAAAAAAAAAAATCTCTGTAATTAAGAACAGAAGCCCCAAATGCAAGGAGTGGACCCTCCCCCCGCCAGCTTCAGTCTTTGCAGAGAAAAAGTGCAGTTCACAAGGGCAGAGGGGACCTCGTGGTGGTTCTGAAATTGACCTGAAGTCACTGCTGGAAAGAGAAAGGCACCCTCAGTATGAAAATACAAAGTTCTCTGGTAGATCAAAGTACCCGCCATAGAGAAGATGCTTAAAAGTGAGCTCTGGATGTGAGGAAGCCACCTTGAGAAGGTGATGCTCTGGGAGGAATTGAGGCAACAAAAAAGGAGAGGTGACTGTTATACCATGAAGAGAAAAAGAAGCAAGGGCATATGGGGTCCCAGAAGGAAAGCAAAATCAAGGGACATGCACTGCCTCCCTTCATGGCCACTCCCAAGTGAGGATGCTGATCCGTTCAGTAGGGAATCAGACCTCACTGTGCTGGGAGAGAACAGAAAGGGGTAATTTGAACCAAGTATCTCATAAACCCCACTGAGTCTCCAGCCCTGCCTATATAAATGCAGAGGCACAGACTGTTTTTATCTGCACAAAAGTACTATAGAAAGGAAATTTAAAAACAGGACTTGAAATGATTCAATGAGAATAAGACAATTTATAAAAAGGTGTGAATACAAACAAGACATCCAGAACAAAAATACGAACTGTCATCAATACCAAAATAAATAAAATTGAAATAAAAAAGCAAAGAAAACACATCAATTAAACAACAAAACAACAAATATAATCCACACAATAATTATGATGCCCAAATAATATATCATTTCAACAAATGGTGCTCAGACGTGCATGAAGACAAATTTAGACCCCTTTGTCACACCAGTCACAAAAATTAATTCAAAATGATCATAGATCTGAGTATAAGATCTAAAACTATAAAATCTTTTTTTTTTTTTTAAAGATTTATTAGGAGAGAGAGCAGGAGGAGGGGCACAGGGAGAGAGAGAATCCCAAGCAGACTCCTTGCTGAGCACAGCCTGACATGGGGCTCCACCCAGGACCCTAAGAGCATGACCTGAGCCAAAATCAACAGTCAGATGCTTAACCTACTGAGCCAGTCAGGTGTCCCAAACTATAAAATCTTTAAAAAAAATTTTAAAGGGAAACGCCTTCGTGATTTTGAGTTAGGCAAAGATTTCTTAAACACCACACACATTCAGGAAGGAAAAAAAAAATGATAAATAGGACTTCATTAAAATAAAAAATTTCGGCATGTCAAAACACACCATTAAGAAAATAAAAAGACAATCGAAAATGTTTGCAACTCATATATTTGACAAAAGCTTTATATCCAAAATGTCTGAAGAACTCTTACAACTCAATAATAAGACAAAAAAAAAAATTAAAAGTGAGTAAAAGGCTTGAATAATTTCTCCAAAGTAGACATATGAATGGCCAGTAATCACATAAAAAAGATGATGAATGCGTTAGTCATTAGTGAAATGCAAATTAAGATCACAGCGAGGTACCCTTTAACACGCGCACTCACTAAAATGGCTCCAAATCCAACAGACGGTAGGAACGGGAGTGGTGAGGTGTCTCTGGAGATGCAGGACAGGGGACTTCCTCTGCTGGTGGGAGTGTCACTGGTGTAAGTGACTTCGGAAAGTGTTTTTGCAGTTGCTTAAAACGGTAAACACGGGCCGCGACCCGGCGCTCAGCCTCCGTGGCAGAGGCGAGCGCTGCGCTCCGGGCGCCGCAATCCCGAGGACACGGTCTCTCCGACACCTCCTGCCGCGGAGAGTCGGCAGCATCATCGGCTGGAGCGGTCGCAGCCGCCCCGGCTCCTCTCTCGAGTCCTTCCCATCACCTCGCTGAGACCCTGTCCTGGCCGCGGGGATACCCCTTTTCGTCCTGCCTCCGAGGCTTGTGGGACCAACCGACGGACGCAGGGATCCAGGGCCGGACTGCGGGCAGCGGCAAGCACCTTGTGAATGGTGCTCTGGAGCACTTTCCGTGATTACTACTCATACCTCTTCCTGGGACACTGTTGAAAGGACCAGCAAACATCCGGTTTCCTCAGATATAATCTCAGATTAATGGAGTTGTGGAACAGATTAAACTCGTCTCACTAAGATCAGGGGGAAAAGAAGGATGGTGGAGGAGTAGGGGACCCTATTTCAACTGGTCCCCGGAATTGAGCTGGATATCTACCAGACCACTCTGAGCACCCACGAAACCAGCCTGAGATGTAAGAAGATCTGGATCTCTACAAACAGAATATCACATGTGGTTGGTTTCGAGGTACGAAGCGGGGAGCCGTGATTCCATGGGCAGATATCGGAGGATAAACGGCAGCGGGAGGGTGCCTGGCCGTGGGGATCCTACACCACCGGTGAGCGACAGCCTCGTGCGCTGCAGACAGGGCACAGACTCACAGACCGGTAGCGTCGGGAAAGGACTTTAGGGCAGCCCCAGGGACAGAAACCCGGAGTGGTGGGGTCGCGCAGGCGAACTGGGAGCGGCTGGTGGTTTTAGAAGCACAAAGGGCAGAGACGTGCCCCGACCTGGAGGCAGGACTGGGAGCGCTGCGGAGGGGCGCACAACCCAGGCCGCTGCAGTTTATAGCAGCAGGGACAGAAACGGAGACGGTGTGGCCTGGAGGGCTCACTGAAGAACAGACTGCGGTCTCTCTGCTCTGAGGCAGAGGGTTGGAAACGGTCTCTTCTGCTCTGACTCGCAGAAGAGACGCGGAAAGCCGCCAGGGAAAGCCGCCAGAAAACAAAAGCCCCCAAAACTGATTCCCGCTGAGCCCATCCCCCACCACAGGGGGGCAGGGCAACTCCGCCCAAACAGGGTTGCCTGAGTAACAGCGCAGCAGGCCCCTCCCACAGAAGACAGGCTGGGAAAGCAAGAGGCCAGCAACCCTAAGGTCCCAAGAAAACAGGTGCATCTTGCTTGGGTTCTGGTCAGTAGTTTGGACTCTATACATTCCCTCAAACACCCATCAACAGAATGACTAGGAGGAGGAGCCCCCAAAATAGAAAAGATTCAGAGATTATGACTTATGCTGCAGATTTACAAATGGATGCAGATATAACCAAGATGTCGGAGATGGAATTCAGGCTAGCAATTGTGAAAACAATGGCTAGAATGGAGAAGTCAATTAATGGCAACATAGAGTCTCTAAGGGCAGAAATGAAAGCTGAATTGGCAGAACTAAAAAATGCTATCAATAAGATCCAATCCAATCTAGATAATCTAACAGCTAGGGTAAGTGAGGCAGAAGAAGGAATAAGCGACCTGGAAGACAATATAATAAAAAGGGAAAAGAGGAGGCCAGGGAAAAACAACTCAGAATCCATGAAAATAGAATCAGAGAAATAAGTGACACCATGAAGCGTTCCAATGTCAGAATCATTGGAATCCCGGAGGGAGTGGAGAGAGAGAGAGGACTAGAAGATGTATTTGAGCAAATCGTAGCTGAGAACTTCCCTAACCTGGGGAATGAAACAAACATTCGCATCCTAGAGGCAGAGAGGACCCCTCCCAAGATCAAAGAAAACAGGCCAACACCCCGGCATGTAATAGTAAAACTTGCAAATCTTAGAACCAAGGAAACCATCTTAAGGGCAGTTAGGGGGAAGAGATTCCTTACGTACAGAGGGAGGAACATCAGAATAACGTCAGACCTATCCACAGAGACTTGGCAAGCCAGAAAGGCCTGGCAAGACATATTCAGGGTAGTAAATGAGAAGAACATGCAGCCAAGAATACTTTATCCGGCAAGGCTTTCATTTAGAATGGATGGAGAGATGCAGAGCTTCCACGACCGGCAGAAACTGAAAGAATATGTGACCACTAAGCCGGCCCTGCAAGAAATATTAAGGGGGGTTCTATAAAAGGAGAAAGACCCCAAGAGTGATATACAACAGCAATTTACAGGGACAATCTATAAAAACAACGTCTTCACAGGCAACATGATGACAATTAATTCATATCTTTCAATAATCACTCTCAACGTGAATGGCCTAAATGCTCCCATAAAACGGCACAGGGTTGCAGATTGGATAAAAAGACAGGACCCATCCATATGCTGCCTACAAGAGACTTATTTTGAACCTAAAGATACATCCAGACTGAAAGTGAAGGGATGGAGATCCATCTTCCATGCCAGCAGACCTCAAAAGAAACCTGGGGTAGCAATTCTTATATCAGACAAATTAGATTTTAAACTAAAGTCTGTAATTAGAGACACAGAAGGACACTATATCATTCTTAAAGGTTCTATCCAACAAGAAGATTTAACAATTGTAAATATCTATGCCCCCAATGTGGGAGCTGCCATCTACATAAGCCAACTGTTAACCAAAATAAAGAGTCATATTGATAACAATATGTTAATTGTAGGAGACCTCAATACTCCACTCTCAGCAATGGACAGATCATCTAAGCAGAAAATCAACAAGGAAACAAGAACTTTGAATGATACATTGGACCAGATGGACCTCATAGATATTTACAGAACATTCCACCCTAAAACAACAGAATACTCATTCTTCTCGAGCACACATGGAACTTTCTCCAGAATAGACCACATACTGGGTCACAAATCAGGTCTCAACTGATACCAAAGATTGAGATTATTCCTTGCATATTCTCAGACCATAATGCTTTAAAACTGGAACTCAAATCACAAGAAAAAATTTGGCAGAAATTCAAACACTTGGAAGCTAAAGACCACTCTGCTCAAGAATGTTTGGGTCAACCAGGAAATCAAAGAAGAACTTAAACAATTCATGGAAATCAATGAGAACGAAAACACATTGGTCCAAAACCTATAGGATACTGCAAAGGTGGTCCTAAGGGGGAAATACATAGCCATCCAAGCCTCACTCAAAAAAATAGAAAAATCCTGAATTCACCAACTAACTCTACACCTTAAAGAACTAGAGAAAAAGCAACAAATGATGCCTAAGCCACACATTAGAAGAGAATTAAAATTAAAGCAGAGATCAATGAATTAGAAACCAGACAGTAGATCAGATCAATGAAACTAGAAGTTGGTTCTTTGAAAGAATTAATAAGATCGATAAACCACTGGCCAGACTTATCCAAAAGAAAAGAGAAAGGACCCAAATTAATAAAATTATGAATGAAAGGGGAGAGATCACGACTAACACCAAGGAAATAGAAACAATTATTAGAAATTATTATCAACAACTATATGCCAATAAACTGAGCAATCTGGATGAAATGGAGGTCTTCCTGGAAACCTATAAGCTGCCAAGACTGAAACAGGAAGAAATTGACAACCTGAATAGGCCAATAACCAGTAACAAGTTTGAAGCAGTGATCAAAAACCTCCCAAAAAACAAGAGTCCAGGGCCCGATGGATTCCCTGGGGAATTCTACCAAACATTCAAAGAAGAAATAATACCTATTCTACTGAAGTTGTTTCAAAAAATAGAAACAGAAGGAAAACTTCCAAACTCATTCTATGAGGCCAGCATTACCTTAATCCCCAAACCAGGCAAAGACCCCATCAAAAAGGAGAATTTCGGAACGATATCCCTGATGAATATGGATTCCAAAATCCTCAACAAAATCCTAGCTAATAGGATCCAACAATACATTAAAAGGATCATCCACCATGACCAAGTGGGATTATTCCCTGGGATGCAAGTGTGGTTCAACATTTGCAAATCAATCAATGTGATAGAACACATTAATAGGAGGAGGGAGAAGAACCATATGGTCTTCTCAATTGATGCAGAAAAAGCATTTGACAAAATACAACATCCTTTCCTGATTAAAACTCTTCAGAGTATAGGGACAGAGGGAACATTCCTCAAGTTCATAAAATCCATCTATGAAAAACCCACAGCGAATATCATCCTCAATGGGGAAAAGCTGAGAGCCTTTCCCTTAAGATCAGGAACACGTCAAGGATGCCCACTCTCACCACTATTGTTCAACATACTACTAGAAGTCCTAGCAACAGCAATCAGACAACAAAAAGAAATAAAAGGTATTCAGATTGGCAAAGAAGAAGTCAAACTCTCTCTTTTCGCAGATGACATGATACTTTATGTGGAAAACCCAAAATACTCCACCCCCAAATTACTAGAACTCATCCAGCAATTCAGTAATGTGGCAGGATACAAAATCAATGCACAGAAATCAGTTGCTTTCTTATACACTAACAACACAACTGTAGAAAGAGAAATTAGAGAAACGATTACATTTACAATAGCACCAAAAACTGTAAGATACCTCAGAATAAACCTAACCAAAGACGTAAAGGATCTATACTCTAGGAACTACAAAACACTCATGAAAGAAATTGAAGAAGACACAAAAAGATGGAAAAATATTCCATGCTCATGGATTGGAAGAATAAACATTGTTAAAATGTCTATGCTACCCAGAGCAATCTATACCTTCAATGCCATCCCGATCAAAATTCCAATGACATTTTTCAAAGTGCTGGAACAAACAATCCTAAAATTTGTATGAAATCAGAAAAGACCCCGAATCGCCACGGAAATGTTGAAAAAGTAAAACAAAGCTGGGGGCATCACGTTGCCCGATTTCAAGCTGTATTACAAAGCTGTGATCACCAAGACAGCATGGTACTGGCACAAAAACAGACATACAGACCAATGGAACAGAATAGAGAACCCAGATAGGGACCCTCAACTCTATGGTCAAATAATCTTTGACAAAGCAGGAAAAAACATGCAATGGAAAAAAGACAGTCTCTTCAATAAATGGTGCTGGGAAAATTGGACAGCCACATGCAGAAGAATGAAACTTGACCATTCTCTAACACCATTCACAAAGATAAACTCAAAGTGGATGAAAGACCTCAATGTGAGACAGGAATCCATCAAAATCCTAGAGGAGAACATAGGCAGTAACCTCTTTGACATCAGCTACAGCAACTTCTTTCAAGATACATCTCCAAAAGCTAGTGAAACAAAAGCAAAAATGAACTTTTGGGACTTCATCAAGATAAAAAGCTTCTGCACAGCAAAGGAAACAGTCAACAAAACAAAGAGGCAACCCACAGAATGGGAGAACATATTTGCAAATGACACTACAGATAAAGGGCTGGTATCCAAGATCTATAAAGAACTTCTCAAACTCAACACCCAAAAAACAAAGAATCAAGTCAAAAAGTAGGCAGAAGATATGAAAAGACACTTCTCTGAAGAAGACATACAAATGGCTAACAGACACATGAAAAAATGTTCATCATCATTAGCCATCAGGGAAATTCAAATCAAAACCACATTGAGATACCACCTTACACCAGTTAGAATGGCAAAAATGGACAGGGAAAGAAACAACAAATGTTGGAGAAGTTGTGGAGAAAGGGGAACCCTCTTACACTGTTGGTGGGAATGCAAGTTGGTACAGCCACTTTGGAAAACAGTGTGGAGGTTCCTCAAAAATTTAAAAATAGAGCTACCCTATGACCCAGCAATTGCACTCCTGGGTATTTACCCCAAAGACAGAGATGTAGTGAAAAGAAGGGCCATATGCACCCCAATGTTCATAGCAGCAATGTCCGCAATAGCCAAACTGTGGAAAGAGCTGAGATGCCCTTCAACAGATGAATGGATAAAGAAGATGTGGTCCATACATACAATGGAATATTACTCAGCCATCAGAAAGGATGAATACCCAACTTTTACATCAACATGGGTGGGACTGGAGGAGATTATGCTAAGTGAAATAAGTCAAGCAGAGAAAGTCAATTATCATATGGTTTCACTTATTTGTGGAACATAAGGAATAGCATAGAGGACACGAGGAGAAGGAAGGGAAAAATGGGGGGAGGAATTGGAGGGAGAGATGAACCATGAGAGACTATGGACTCTGAGAAACAAACAGGGTTTTAGAGGGGAGGGGCGAGGGGGATTGGTTAGCCCGGTGATGGGTATTAAGGAGGGCACGTACTGCATGGAGCACTGGGTGTTACACGAAACAATGGATCGTGGATCACCACATCAAAAACTAATGATGTATTTGTATGGTGACTAACATAACATAATAAAATTAAAAAAAAAAAAAAAAAAAAAACGTTAAACACGTATTCACTACAAGACCCCAAAATTGTACTCATAGATACCAAAGAGAAATGAATACATATTTGCACACAGAATCTTTCATGTGGGTGCTTATAGCAGCATCACTCATAATAGCCAGAACATGGAAAGAACCCACATTTACATCAACTAGTGAGTAAATACATACGCTGTGGTCTATCTGCACAATGGAACACTATTCACAAAGACAAAAGATAGAGTAGTATTTGCTACAATACGATGAACTCAAAAACATGATTCTGAGTGAAAGAAACCAGGCAAAGAATACCAAATATTGTGTGATCCCGCTTATATGAAATATCCAGAAAAGGTAAATCTGTAGAGACACAAAGTAGAGTTATTTTTGCCTGTGTTGAGGACAGGAAGAGGGATCAACTTCAGAAGGCCGTGCGGTTATTTTTTAGGGGTGATGGAAATGTTCTAGAATTGGATTGTGGTGTTGATTATACAGCTCTGTAAATTTACTAAAAAATCAGTGGATTTTACACTTAGAGTAGGTAAATTTTACGTGTAAATTATATTTCAGTAAAGCTGTTAAAAAAATAATGACAGGGTTGAAACCGAATGTATCAGTCTTATCAATACAGGTGAATGGGTTTAGCCCACTGTTTAAGAGAAAACTATTTCCAGTTTGTTTCAGAAAGGAAGTCTCAGAAGTATTCTGCATGTGGCAGACTCACCTACAACAGAAAGGTTCAAGGGTGGTGAAAGTAAACCCGCGTGCAGAGATGTGCTATGTGTTGAAATGAAGGTCAGGGAGTGGTACTTTCACTGGACCCAGTAAACTCCAAACACAAAGCAATAATACCTGCAACAAAGAAGGACACCCTTTACGGCTAAAAGCCACAATTCACAAAGAGGTTCTAATAATTATGAATATTCGTATACCACATGGCAAAAGAACCTACTTTGAAAGGCAAAGACTACCCCTTCTGGGTGCTTCTGGCCGGACTTACACAGACATGGAGTCTTTAGGATCTTGCTCTCATATAGGACAGAGAAAGGGCTCAAAACATCAGTTAGAATTTGGAAGATGTAAAAGACATAATAAGGTAGATTTTTGGAAATGTTATAATTTACACTCTAATAATTAGCACTATTCACATAAAACACACAGGAAATGTTAACAAAAACTGACCACTTGTCAGGTGGCAAAGAAAACAATATTAAGTTTAATGGGGTAGGAATTTTTCAGATAATACTTTCGGATCAAAGTGCAATGAAGGTAGAAAGCATTAACGAAATAAAAAAGCCCTTCCATCAAAAATTTAAAACCCTCTCAACTCCTGAATGAAGGGAGAATACAAACCCAAATTACAGAATTCATAAAAAATAACGACAATGAAAATACTGTGTTGGGGAGCAAGAACCCCCGTCCCCTTCCGGGTGCTTCTGGCTGGACTAAAAGTCACACTGACATGAGACAGATTCACGGGAGGAAGTCAAATGTAATGGAGTGCGTGCAGGGAACCCACACACACGTGGAAATTCCAGAGACCCTTGGACACAAGGAGGTCTCTGTGTCATCATGACCTCAGGAGAAGGGGCTGGGGGTCTGGGACGTCAGAAGGAGGGAACGCGATGCCCAGGAGGGTGAGAAATTCAGTATTTGGTTCACAGACGTCTGCGGCCACTGGGATGTGGTGGGACCCTGAGGACTGGGACCTGACAGGCCCTCCCCAGCACCCCCCCCCGCCCGTCCACCTGACCCGGTTCCCCTCACAGTGTGGTCACCCACGCCAGCCGTGTTCCTCCTGGAGCAGGTCCTCTATCGGAATTCTTCTTAGGCGGTTGTGGGGGAAGGAAAGAGCTGGTCCTGAGGCTGTTGGGTAGTCTTCCTGTGGAAATGGCCCTTCCTGGGGCCGCCCACCGGGGGCCCCTACAACCACGTATCAGAATCCGAGGTATGTATTTAAAACCATGGTCAGAGGAAAACTTAAAGCTTAAATGTCTTTATAAATAAAAGTAAAAGAATAAAAAAGAATGAATGAATTCTCTTTCTCAGAAAAGCTAGAAAAAGAACCATGAAGCAAATCAAAAGGATTTATAAGGAAGGAAGTAATAAAGACAGAAGCAGAAATAAGCAGAGTCTAATACAACTTTAGGAAAATGACATCCCACATGAAGTAAGATTTTTTGTTCTATTAGTGCAATTTGGTTTAATATTAGCGAATCCATGGACATAATGCAATATATAATAATAGATCTAAGGGAAAACCCCATGGTTTTGAAGAAGTCACTTACAAAATTTAATAATTAGTTACAAAAATACTCAAGAACGTAGTTGTCGAAAGACACTTGATTCCCATGCTGCCATCCGGATGCCTGAGCCCTACCGCCTGCTACTTACGGACGCGGGAGGCGTTTTCCGAGACAGTCAGGAGCCCGTCACGGGCACCGCCGCTCGCATGAGACAGAGTGGCAGGGGGGAGGGGGCTGAGTGCTGCCTTTCAACGTATGAAAAGATTCAACCTTGTAATGAAATAAATGCAAATTAAAAGTTCGCCGACATGACATTTCTCACTTCGCCGACTGACAGAAGTGTTAAATTCCCCACTCTGTTGGCGAGGCTTTGGGGAAACGGGCACCCTCGCTTGCTGCTCGTAGGAATGCAAATTGTTACAACCCTGCAGAAGGGGATTTGGCAATGGCTGGAAAAACCATATTCGTGCTCTCCTTTTGGATTTCAGTTCTAGAAAGTCACCCTGACGATACACTTCCAAACATATAAAAATACACATTTGTGAGCTTATTATTGCAATGCTGTCTATGATTATACAATAGTGGAAACGATCTATATGCTCATATGCAGGAGAGTAGCTGCATCGCCCCGGACACATCCAAACCGTGACGTATACACCTGTAGCTGGTGGGATGTTGTATATCGGTTATACTTCAATAACAAAAACCAATGAGAAAGCTTCCTATAAAGGGATTGGAGCGATCGCCAGGGGGTGTTATTAAGTAAAAAACAAAGCAAAGTGAAGAAGGTGCTGTGCTATTTTGTGTAAGTAAAATAGGGGAATAAGAAAATATATATGCTTTTGTTTATTTGTGAAACAAACTGCACACAAGGGATAAACAGGGACCAATGGAATTGGTGCCTACATGGGGTGCATGGGATCGGGTGAAAGACTAGAGGTGTGGGAGGGACTGTGCCCGTCTTACCGTGATGGGAGGGATAATCTAGAATGCAACACGGAAAGAAAATAAATAAAGCTAATTTTTTTCCCCGAAAATGAAGGACATAATCGCCCTGAGGTGGGGGGTGGGGGGCACACAGCCAGGGAGCTAACCCAGGTACTTCTGCACACAGGACCAGGATTCTGCATCCTTGGGCTGCAGACAAAAATAAGTTTAAACACATTTCAAATCTAATTTTGGGCTTATTTCTCACGGAAGTATGGATTAGCAATTCTGAAACTTTTCTTTTTTAATTCTAGGGTCAAGCAAATCAGTAAATCTGCTGGGGATCACGGAGCAGAAGGGTGTTACAAATATAGAAGGAGAGGAGGGTGGGAGAAGCCTGTGGTGTGGGTGGAAGGTGGAGAGATGTGTGTGAATACAGACAGGTCTGTTTGGAGCTGTGACACTGCCATCTGCCCTCTGGGAACCACGGCTGAGGTACCCCACAGCCTCTCACGGGGGAAGGGCGCAATCCCTGTCACATGAAACAGGGTGGAGGCGCTGGTCCCCACTGTCCATGGTCTGGATCACATGTACGGCAGCTCAGAGTGCTTATAAGGACACAGATGTGGCAGTCAGGTTCCCGCGGTCCCAATCCTGACTCCCCACTGCTGCCGCTAACATCAACATTCCCACGCCTCAGTTTCCCTGTCTGTGTTCTAGAGACCCACCCAGCAAGCGGTGAGGGCAAATGAGCTGACACATCCGAGGGACTCTGCCTGGTGTCTGTCCCGCGTGAAGTTCTTCATCAATGAGTCTTATTATCGCTTTCTCTTTTTTTGTTTTTGGAAAATCAGTGTGTTTTTCTTATTCGAGAGCAGAAACGAGTGCTTGTGTTGCTGGGTGGAAAACCATCTTTGGGATGGTGGAAGTGTTTTGTTCTGGTTTTTCTTTACAAACTGCTCTCTCTGGGCACCTCATGGGCTCTGTCCCAGGGTTCTAGTAAAACTCAGCAGAGGTGTTCGCGGAAGTCCGAAATCAGTCTCGGGGGAAAGGTGTTTTTGAGGGCATGCCTCTGTTTTCCTTGAGGGTGTCAGTCACTGCAGGTGCTGATTGAGACCACAGGCCTGTGGGTAGCTGGGGTCCCAGGCCAGCAGCTGACCGGCACCTTGGGAGCCTGTTGGGGCTGCGGCAGAGAGAAGGAGACTGGGCACAGTGGCCAGGCCAGGTGGAGGCAGCCTGGGCAGGTTTTCTCAGGTCAAAGGAAAAGGAGGGAAGGCTGATGCTTTTCTGTGCTCTGAGCATTGCTGCTTCAGGCACGTGCTCCTGCCCACACCTCGACCCTCCCCTTCTGGTTTCAGATGAAAACACACCTTTCCCCCTACCTTTTCTCTCCTGAGAAGCAGGCCGGTCTGTGGGGACTCAAAGAGCCATAGAGAAAGGACAAACATTTAGGGAGATGCCGTCCGCAGCCTCACCACAAAGACAGAAACACTGTCCACATTTTCTGATTTTTCAGTCATTTCTTTTTCTACATAAAGCTGCTTTTTAAAATTACATAAAATACCCAAACTTTATGTAACACGTCGATATCTGTTTCTTTCTCATAACATTTTACAATGCTGTTGCAGAGTTTGCAAGACTTATTTACAAAATAACATTTACTATTTTCAGAAGCATTGTTGAACAGCTTTGTCAAGGTATCATTGATATGCCATAAATGGCCACATTCACAGTGTGCAGTGTTGTGTGTTGTGGTGTGTGTGTGAGCTTGTGAGACCATCACCACGATCAGGACAATGAACAAGTCCAGCACTATTTTTTTTTTAATTTTTTTATTGTTATGTTAATCCCCATACATTACATCATTAGTTTTAGATATAGTGTTCCATGATTCATTGTTTGTGCATAACACCCAGTGCTCCATGCAGAACGTGCCCTCCTCAATACCCATCACCAGGCTAACCCATCCTCCCAACCCCCTCCCCTCTAGAACCCTCAGTTTGTTTTTCAGAGTCCATTGTCTCTCATGGTTCTTCTCCCCCTCCGATTTCCCCCCCTTCATTCTTCCCCTCCTGCTACATTCTTCTTCTTCTTTTTTTCTTTCTTAACATATATTGCATTATTTGTTTCAGAGGTACAGATCTGAGATTCAACAGTCTTGCACAATTCACAGCGCTTACCAGAACACATACCCTCCCCAGTGTCCATCACCCAGTCACCCCATCCCTCCCACCCCACCCCCCACTCCAGCAACCCTTAGTTTGTTTCCTGAGATTAAGAATTCCTCATATCAGTGAGGTCATATGATACATGTCTTTCTCTGTTTGACTTATTTCACTCAGCATAATACCCTCCAGTTCCATCCACGTTGTTGCAAATGGCAAGATCTTATTCCTTTTGATGGCTGCATAATATTCCATTGTATATATATACCACCTCTTCTTTATCCATTCATCTGTTGATGGACATCTTGGCTCTTTCCACAGTTTGGCTATTGTGGACATTGCTGCTATAAACATCGGGGTGCACGTAGCCTTTCGGGTCCCTACTTTTGTATCTTTGGGGTAAATACCCAGTAGTGCAATTGCTGGATCATATGGTAGCTCTATTTTCAACTTTTTGAGGAACCTCCATACTGTTTTCCAGAGTGGCTGCACCAGCTTGCATTCCCACCAACAGTGTAGGAGGGTTCCCCTTTCTCCGCATCCCCGCCAACATCTGTCATTTCCTGACTTGTTAATTTTAGCCATTCTGACAAGTCCAGCACTATTGAAAGCTTCCCCTTGCCCACGGAGCTCGATCTCACGACCCTGAGATCTCATGACCTGAGCCGAAACCCAGTCAGATGCTTAACCAACTGAGCCACCCAGGTGCTCCTGTATGTCTTCTTTGGAGAAATGTCTGTTCATGTCTTCTGCCATTTTTAAATTGGGTTATTTGTGGTTTTTTGGTGTTGAGTTGTTCATTCTTCTTATTGCCAAGTAGTGTTCCATGGACTAGATATATCACAGGTCGTTCATCCACTTACCTGCTAAGGAACATTTGGGTTGTTTCCAGTGTTTGGCTATTGTAAATAAAACTGCTCTGAAAATTCATGTACAAGTCTTTGTATGGATGTGTGCTCTCATTTCTAATGAGAATTACCTGCTAGGGGAGCAGCTGGATCCCATGGTACTACACGTGCCACATTTTAAGAGACTGCCAAGCGGTTTTCCAAATGGTTATCCCATTTTTCATTCCCAGCAGTGATGTATAAGAGTTCCCGTTTCTCCACAGTCTCTCCAATGCTTGGCCAGTCATTAATTTGTCAGTCATTAATTTTAGCCTTTCTGTTAGGTGCAGGTGGTTTCTCACTGTGTTTTTCATTTGCATTTGCCCAGTAACTAATGATGCCCGGTAAGATGATGTCGAACATCTTTTAGTGTGCTAATTTGCCATCTGTGTATCTTCTTTGGTGAAGTGTGGGCATATTTTTGCGCCCACTTTTTTTTCTACCTTTTTTTGATTGTTATGTTTTGAGAGTTCTTTATACATTCTGGATATGAGTTCTTTTTTCAGATATATACTTTACAAATATTTTCTCCAAGTGTGTCTTTTAATTTTCTTAACAGTGTCTATTGAATAGCAGCGGCTTTAAATTTTGATGAGGTCCTATCTTTTAATTTATTCTTTCATGCATTGTGCTGGGAGTGTTGTGTCTGAGAAATCTTTGTCTAACTCAAAATCACAAGGATTTTTATCTTATGTTTTCCTTTGAAGTTTTGTAATTTTAGGTTTTATATTTAGGTCTGTTACCCACTTTGAATTAATTTTTGTATACATTATGATGTATGGCTTGTAGTTCTTTTTATTTTTTGCATATGGATATCCAGTTATTCTACAACCATTTTTTGAAAAGACTACCTTTTTTCTTTTTTTTTTTTTTTTACTTTATTGCCTTTGTATCTTTGTCAGAACTCACTTGTGTTGTCCATATATATGTAGATCTATTTCTGGAGTCTGTTTTGTTCAAGTGATCAAATTCTTTATCTTTATGCCAATATTACACTATTTTAATTACTATAACTTTATAATGTCTTGAAATCAGGTAGTGATAGCCCTCCAATTTTGTTCTTTGTTATAATTTTTTTCATCCCTTTACTTTTAATTTATGTGTCTTTATATTTAAAGTGTGTTTCTTGTCCTCATTGTACAGTTGGCTCTTGCCTTTTTAATACAATCTGTCAAAATATTTTAAAATGGATATTTAGACCTTTAATGTGAGTACTGATAAAGTTAGATTTTAGACTGTCATATTGCTATTTGTATCCTTTGTTGGCTAATTAGCTGTAAGTCTTTGTTTTTTTTTTGTTGTTGTTAGTGGTTGCCTTAGGGTTTGTATTATGTCTCATTAACTTATCACTGTCCCTCTTCAAATGAAGCTGTACCACGTTATAGAGCATAGGAGCCTTACCATAGCACACTTCCATTTCTTCACTCCTGGCTTTTATGCTGTTCTGTCATACACTTGAGTGACTCATATGTTATAAACCCCACAATACAGTCTTTTGTCAAAATAGTTAATTATCTTTCAAAGAGATTTAAATAACAAGAAAAACTCTTCTATACTTCCTGAGCTAGTTACCACGTGTAGTCTTCTTCATCCCTTTCTGTGGGTCTTTATTTCTGTTGTCATTTTCCTTCTGCCTGCATTTGTTGTAGCATCAGTTTGCTGGTAATGAATTCTTTCAACTTCTGTGTGTCTGAAAACCTTTTAATTTTGCCTTGGTTTCTGCTTTTGTGTTTGCTGGGCATAGAATTCTTGGTTGACAGCTTTATTTTTCCCTTTATGCCTTTTATAGGTGTTGCTGTGCTGTCTTCTCTCTTGTATTGCTTTTGACAAGAAATCTGCCATTATCCTTATATTTATTTTTCAGTGCATAATGTGACCTTTCCCTCTGGTTGTTTTTAAGATTTTCTCTTAATTACTGGTTTTGAGCAGTTTAATTATCATATACCTTGGTGTACTTTTCTTCATGTTCCTTTTGATTGTGGTTTTGTTGGGCTTTTTGGATTAATAGGGTTATAGTTTTCATCAAATTTGGAAAGTTTTTAGCCATTATTTCTTCAAATATTTTTGCTGTTCCCCACCCCAGTCTACTTAGGGAACTCTGAAGACACATATATTAGGCTGCTCGAGGTTGTTCCATAGCTCATTGGCGCTCTGTTGATTTTTTTTCTTTTCTTTCTTTCAAAAACCAGCATCATTTCTAACAATTACATAATATTATATCCTATATATGTCTTCTAGTTTGGTTAACTATTTTTCCTTTTAATCAATCAGACATATAATTTGTGTTTATGCTTAATTTTTCTACTATAAATATGGCTGAGAGGAATATTTTTTCCAATTTTCTGGAAGTAGAAATCATGAGATAGCTGGGTATTAAAGTTCCCTTTACATACTCACAGATTATTTTATGAAAGGGTTTGCTTGTTTACTCTCCCATGTAATGTCTGAGAATGTCCATTTCTTGTAACCATCAATAGCATTGGGGGTTTTAAAAGTTATGTTATTCAAAAATAATTTCCCCATAGGAATAAATGTGAGTGTGTGTATGTGTGTGTGTGTGTGCGCACATGTGCTGTTGTATGAATGAATGTGCCTGCTATGAAAATGAAGAGTTCTTTGCTTATTTTTAATTTTAAAGCTTCAATTTAAGCACAATAAATATAAGGAGATATCTGAATAACCATAGCATTTTATCAGATCTTACTTTTGTCCCAAATTTACTGATTTTGACTTGCATTATTTGGCACTTGTACTACCATTTTAATAATACCTCGGTGACACTGTTTTAGGATATAAAAATTTAATATTTTAGATAAAATATTAATAAGCATTAAATTGGAAAAATCCACTTATAAAGCCTACAATACACATAAGCACACTTCTCATGTTACTGAAAAATGAAGGGTTTTTATTTATCAGCTAATGTAAAATGTCTGTATTTTCTGGTAAAATCTTCTTGGTTTTGCAAGATTATTTGATTAATATCCTGTTGATTATTTTGTTTGTTTTGCTAATGTCTTCCAGTGATTTTTATTTTTATTTTATTATTATTATTTTTAGAGAGAGTGTGCATCTGAGCAGGGGAGGGACAGAGGGAGAGGGAGAGAGAGAATCTCAAGCAGACTCCACACCCAGTGTGGAGCCCAGTGCAGGGCTCGATCTAATGACCCCAAGATCATGACCTGAGCCAAAAATCAAGAACTGGACGCTGAACTATGTCACCCAGGTGCCCCTTTACTTTTATTTTTAAATATGTAGTTTCCCCTTCTCTTTGTCAGTTTTTGATATTAGGGTTGTATTCACTTTCTCCAACAAATCTAGCACTTTCTCAGATTTTTGTGTGCTGTAGACCCATGAGTAGGAAATAAATGTTTGATATTGTAAGCCACTGAAATTTTGTGTTTGTTACCTATGCAGTGTGAACAGAGAACAGGGAAAAAGCTGATTAATACATTTGCCAAATTGGTAGTTGATAGAATAGAATTTATCATTACTTATATGCAAAGCAAAACATTTAGCAATTTTGCTTTGTCTGATTTACTTACCAATTTTTATTAATTTAATATAGTATTATAATTCTTTATAATATAATATTTCCTAGTTAACAAAGGCCTTTTTCCCCATACATTCATTAAATAAACATCCACGTGTTAACAGCCCCCTTGAAGTGGGGTCGGTACCGGCACGTCCCATACATTCTGTCTGATGCCCTTCTGAGGGGGGGACCGGGGCTCCCGCTGGGATGTAGTTCTGGCTTCCCAAGCCTGGGTTCTTTTCACTAAATGCCTCCTTAGTTCTATGGTAGAAGCACACTTTTTTTCCATTTGTGTGTTTTCATGGTTACTTAAGGGAAATTCATTGTTACAATTACTTAATTTTGATGCTTACCACGTGTTCTTTAATCTCTCAGTTTTTACGTCCTTCATTTTGACTTAGCCCTTGGTCATGAACATGGCGGGATGAGGTTCCTGGTCACAGTACAAGGGTAGTACATTTTCTGGGGATCCTGCATGTTGAGGATGCTGTTCCATTTGCCTCCCTGTGGACAGCAGAGTGACTCCGGGAGCAACGAGGGCAGGTGTGGTGTGTGTGGCCGGCACCTCCGGCCAGGAGGGCACCTGTGTATCCTGACCCTATTTCTGCTCCTTTCTCTTTTCTTTTTGGGAAAGCAAAAGTGGTCATTTTTCTCTGCTTCTCGTTCTTACCCTCACCGTGGAGTATTCTGCGTCTCTTCTCCTGTCGTCGTTTCTGCTGTGCCATTGCGGATTTTAATTTGCTGTTTCTGTTTTCCTTGCAGTGTCTTCTTACGTCTGCCTGCTCTCCGCTCTTTATTGTAATACCCTCTTGAATATTATTGGAAGCCTGAATCTGATGTTTTATGAAATACGCTTTTATTGTCATAAACGTGGTTCAGCAGACTTTTTCTTCCGAATCCCTGGGATATTATTCTCATTCTTTCCAGCCGCGGGATTTCATCATGAGGCACACATTAAAGCATTTTCTGTGTTTCTTAAAGAGAGACTGACCCAGGCTCAGCTCTGAAAAGGCGAGGGCCACAGGGGGTAAGCTTCAGTCCTTCGCCCCGATCTCAGAAGTGCGCTGGCGAGCCTGGAGCCCCCCGCAGGCTAGCTCCCCCGCAGGGCAGTCTCAGGTTTGTAAACTGAATCCGCAGATCCCCAGAGGTTCTGGAGAGCCTCCCAGGGGTGCTCATCGTCTTCATTTTCCCCACAGCAGTCCATGAATATGGAGAAGCTTTTATCTAAAACCCGGCTTAGAAAGTTTGAGACCCACCGCCCCAGACTCCTTGGGCCTGGACATGAGGGGACATCGCTGTGTCCTTCATGCGGCTGGCAGACGGCAACCGTCCCACGTCGCAGCTATGTCTGGAGTTCACTCTGACGTCCCCGCCCCGGTGAGCACGGCTTCTTTGACAGAGGCTCTCTCGCTTCCGGGGACCAACAGGTGCTGTTGGAGGTGAAGGAAGTCAGAGGGGCACCCTTGAGACGAAATCCTGCTAACCACCCATTTCTCAGAGAGGCGCGCTTTCCTTGTGTGTGTGCAGTGGGTGAACCGCCGGGAGAGTGGAGGCAGCTACCGTCGTGTCCTACTTTGGATGTTTGGGCTCAGAAGGTGGCAGGTCAGGTGGACCCAAATGTCACTTCTTCTTGACATTCCCTCTTGGCGAAATGCATGGCCCCTAAGTTACATTAATTATACAAATGACATCCACGTGTTAACAGCCCCCTTGAAGTGGGGTCGGTACCGGCACATCCCATACATTCTGTCTGATGCCCTTCTGAGGGGGGTCCGGGGCTCCCGCTGGGATGTAGTTCTGGCTTCCCAAGCCTGGGTTCTTTTCACTAAATGCCTTCTTAGTTCTATAGTAGAAGCACACTTTTTTTCCATTTGTGTGTTTTCATGGTTACTTAAGGGAAATTAAGAAATCCCATTTTAGGGGTACCTGGGTGGCTCAGTCGGTTAAGCATCTGCCTTCGGCTCAGGTCATGGTCTCAGGGTCCTGGGATCAAGTCCCACGTCGGGCTCCCTGCTCAGCGGGGAGTCTGCTTCTCTCTTTTCTTCTGTGATCTCTCTTGCTGTCTCTGAAATAAATAAAAAATAAGATCTTCAAAAAAAGAAATCTTGTTTTAATACATTTACTCAATATTCTTCACATGGGTTTTTTAAAACTCAGAATGCTTTTAATGTGGAGAAGAGTTTTTTAAAGCATCTTTGATATCTCTTGGGGATGGGGATGTTCTTGGACGTGTCAGTCTTGGGCTGGGAGGTCAGCTGTTGCCCTATGAGGCTGACCTGCAAGGTCACACACACGGCTAAATGACTGATGTATGCTCGATTGTAGGGGGACGTGGACATGCATGAGGCCAATGGGGCATCTCTGCCGAGGTGACAGTCCCCATGCAGCAAAGCCCATCAGGGATTCTTGTGGTGCTGCATCTCTTCCTTCTGGGCTGTGTGACCATGGACGTTTCAGCATCCTCTGTTCAGATGGCAGGGGAATCGTGTGGGGTGGCCAGTGCGATTGTGAGTGGCTGTGGGGCTGCGGGACAGGTGGAGGAGGGGGGCGTGGGGCCACTGGAGTGGCAGGGGCCCCCAGGTCCGGCACCATGTCTGGTGGGCCTCCTGGGAGAGCCCTCCCACAGAAACACCAGCACTGCTTACTGGGCACCATGTCCCCATCATCCGGGTTCCTTCTCCTAGCACCCTGGCAGGTAGATGCCATGCTGTCCTTGTCTTTGGGATAAAGAAAGTGGGGATTCAGGAGGTTGCTGAGGTCAGTGGGGGCTGGTCAGTGGGGGTTGATATGAGGATGGGGCTCTAAGGCCAGCACCTGGTTACTGTGGTTGTCGGGGACCAGGGAGGGCCTAAGCAGACACTTCCCTATTGAAAATCAGGAAACCAAGAGAGCAGGTGTTTCTTCCTCAAGCAAAATATCGGAAACACCTCCAGTGTGCGCACAAGGGGCGGCACAGTTGTGTGATCCGCAGACACAGTGCAGGCCAGGGGCCACCCCGAAGCTAAAATAATCTCATTTCTTAGTCAAAATGTCTCTTCCATTCATTTCTTGACATGATAGTGATGGGACCACCAGTTAATTTCTCTCAACCTTGTTCTTTTAAAAAGCCCTCGCTTTTATTCAAAGTAAAATAAGAAGTGTTCCTTTGTTTAACCACCTGAGATAAAAAGCCAGCACTTGGAGGAGGCCAACCCCAGCCTCTGGGGAATCATATTCCAAAGGAGAGAGAACTGATTTTCCTGCACAAGGAGGAACTGGAGTGTCCAACTTTTACCTGCACTCTTTGCAATAGCGGCCCAATGTTAAAGGGGTCCCCTGCTGTCCTTGGTAAGGATTAGGACACCCCCATCTCCTTTAAGGAGCGGCTGCCCTTTGCATCTACTGTATATTGAAATAAACTCTGGTTCTTTCTGTGCATATGCATGCACTTTTATGTCGGAGCCCACGAGGAAAAGCATCGAACTTCTGCTGTCGGAGTATTTAAGATGTCAGCTCTGGGAGGCTATTGAGATACATTGTTGAAAAAATGTGTGCTATGTGAAACATATTGTCAAGGCTTGCTTTAAATAATTGCTGTTGTCAAGGTCAAATGGGATTTCACTTAAATTAATTAAAGCTACAGGAACAAGGCTGGATATGATAAAATTATTATGCTCTTACCTTTGCAGTTCTGTGTAGGCGTAGAGAGACGCCAATTAGAGCGGCAGTGAGAGAAGGGATGTGTGTCTGTTGAAATTAAGATTGCATAGAACTGGACAAAACATCTGTTAAATTGTGATTAGCCAAATTTCCCAAATTTCATTTGGACGGGTGCTAAAAGGACACATTTGCTAAATAATGAACAAGACAGATGCTCCAATTACATGATCATATTCGCAACAACAGTTTATGTAAAGTCAGAATATATTAGATAAAATGAAAACTAAGTGGCACATAGCCCCATTTTTCACCTAAGTAAGAGGGGGAGAATCGGGGACGTGGTTGCCTGAGGGCGTGTTGTGCTTTCTGGTCTGAACAGAGTGTTTTCATTGCTAACCATGTTTTTGACCAAAATCTCTCCATTGCCACAGATCTGATGGGTCATGTGAAACAAACGATCGCAGGTCTTCATAACACTTAAGCATAACACTTGAATCAACATCCCAGTCCCATGAAATGGGCATAACGAGAGAGCCTGGCAGCTCATGTTGCCAACACTTTTGCTCAAAACTACAAGTGTGTGGCGTGGGCAGGGTGCCGATGGACACTGGCACGTTCCTGCACAGGTGACACCACCACAGGACTCAGAAAGGTCCCTTTCAAATGGGGTGGGTGGGTTTGATGCCATTTGTCTCTCGACCCCACCATCTGTGGGCTGGGGCGGTGGGGTGAGGTCACAGTGGCTTAGTGGCTCCCACGCTTGGAGAGGGAGCCCTGGGGCCGTTCTTGGGGGGGGGTCTCTGGAGCTTGCTCTTCTGCCTCCAGGGATGCTGGGGAGGTCGATGCATTCCCTGAACCAGTCAACAGGTTTCAGGCCCAGATGTGGATGCTGGGGGGTAATGGGCTGATTCAGGAACAGAAGCTTGTGGGCTCTTCATTTTCAGAAACTGCACTTGCCCGGACTGCCTCTTCCTTCTCCTCCGTTGTCCAGATTCATCGCCCGCCTCCAGCCACGTGCAGAAGGCGGCGTGGGATGCTCACAGTCATATCCCACAAGCTTCGAGCAGGAAGCAGAAGGCAGGAAAAATGGCACACCGGGGTGTGCATCTGAAAAAAAGGCCTGTTCCGACAGAGAGCGCTGTGGTCTTCCATATGCACGCGGAGTCGCGGACTGAACATTCGCCTAGTTTTATTGGTAAATTGTGGCCAATATAGTTACAAATTAAATTTAAGAGAAGTCACTGGTCTTGTGCCTCAGTGAATGAATTTTAAAAATTGTTGCTTAGGATTATAAAACTAATATATGCTTATTGTGGAAAATAGCATAAAACTTAATTATAAAAATAGTAAATATTCATAGGCACCCCCCTTGCATCTGCTACTCTGTCCCTGGAGTATGGTGCTGTTGGTATTATCTTTATTCTTTGCTTTAAAGTAAACACAGCCCACATTATGGCAACAGATGCCTTCTGTGGGCTCTGCTTTGATCCCCTGCAGCCCAGAGCAGGAAGGACCCTGGGGGACAGTCTCCTGCAGCCCTCTACACTGGGAGTACAGTGACTTGCCCAGGGTCACAGTGCCCGGGGCTCAGGTGGGGACCAGCGTGCGGGCCTCCTCACTCCCACGCCAGCCTCTCTCTCCTCCATCCTGACGCACAGTCTCATCCAAAAGCAGCAGGGTACCACTCAGGCCCCCTTTCTCTGTCTTTAAAACCAAGAGGTGTGGGCACCTGGGTGGTTCAGTCAGTTAAGCGCCCGATTCTTGGTTTCGGCTCAGGTAGTGCTCTCAGGATCGTGAGATTGAGCTCTGTGTCTGCTAATGTTCCTCTCTCCCTCCCCCTTTGTCCCTCCCCCCACTGTCCCTCCTCCCAGCACCCCCCAGTGCTCACATGCTGTCTCTCTCTCTCTTTCTCTAAAATAAATAAAATACATCTTAAAAAAAAAAAAAAAACTAAAACTAAGAGGTGAATCTCTGGGTCCAGAAGAGGGGGCGGAAGGAAGGAGCATGTTGTTTTCTAGCAGTGGACAGAACCCGAAAGACAAGAACATCCTTGTCCAGGGGACCGAGGGGAAATGTCCCAGCCTGACTGCACATTGGCAGTGCCCTTCCTGCCAGGTGCTGCCCCTGTGTCCATCAGTCTCATCCCCATCATGGGACCAGTCACTGCAGAGGCAGGACGAGCCCAGGACTGCCGGAGTCTCTTTCTACTGGGCCAGTCTGCATTACTAAGCCTGGTGGGTCCTTTCTGGGAGGTTTCTTCTTCTTGGCTTTTGTTACCTGACCCGATGACCATGTGCTAACAGGCTGAGAAAACTGAGATGCGTGTGTCATGACACCTGCCCTCCTCAAGCTCACAGCTAAGGGGGTGACAGGTGCACCGGCAGTAACCATAAAGAATGTTCGTAGAGCACTTTACAGGCGTACCTTGTTTTAGTGCCGTTCACTTTATCGCGCACCGTGGATACTGCGCTTGTAACACCTTGAAGGTTTGCGGCGACCCCGCATCGGGCAAATCTACCGGCACCGTCTTTCCAACAGCATTTGTGCACTTTGGGTCTCCGTGTCACACTTGGGTAATTCTCGAAACATTTCACACTTTTTCGTTACTATTACATTTGTTATTCTGACCTGCGATCAGTTATTACCACTAGCTGAAGGCTCAGATGATGGTTAGTATTTTCAGCAATAAAGTATTTTTTGCTTAAGGTCTGTCCATAGACATAATGCTGTTGCACACTTAGCAGACTGCAGTGTAGCATAGGCGTAACGATTATATGCCCTGGGAAACCAGAAATTCAACTGACTAGCTTTATTGCAATATTTGCTTTGTTGTGGTGGTCTGGAACAAAACTTATGATATCTCTGAATTATGTCTGTATATTTCCCAAAGCATTTTTCTGTAACGGGGTAGACAGCGCTCTCTTAGAAAGATGGGGCTAGGGAGACTACTTGTGACTGGGGAGGATCGGGAAGGCTTCCTGGAGGAAATGCCCTCTGAGCTTGGTCTCAGGTGTCTTCCCTGTTTTCTAGAGGGCTCAGGAGTCATGGCTTTTCTTTCCCTCCTAGATGCTAGGATTAGATTCTGGCTCAAGTTTGTTTCTTAAAATATGATTTACTATAAAACAATTTCAGGGGCTATGTTTTCATTAAAGACCTTTGACAACTTTTCAGGGCATGAAAAATAAAGTAGGTTCTCCATTTGAGCGCATGTGGCTAAGCGAGACAATCCTAGCTTCGTGCAGTTTGCACAAAGTGCTTCCATGAGTGCCTCAGCTTTACTTGGAGGGACTGAGAGCTTCTGTGTTAACGGGAGTGAGTCCCAGGACGCGTTCACAGGTAATTAGATGGAGAGAAATTACCCAGGCTATTTTGGTGTCGGCCAAATATTTTGAATATGTGTTAAGCAGTGATAATCAACTTTATCTTAATTGCCTCGCAGTAAGTTAACAGGTGATTAATATTATGAATATAAACTTCTGCTTGGTGAAGGATTGGGATAATGAGAATTTAAGGAATTCTGAGTCACGCAGGAGGAGCGGAGAAGAACTGCACTCTCAGAGGCTCCTTTTCATTATTCTTGCCACTCAGTTCTCTGTGAAGTTTTATTCCTTATTTTGTCCCCAGTCTCAGAAGGCTCCTGGGCATCCGTGCCCGAGGTTCTCGTTCTGAGCTGCTCCCCGCAGGGGCCCTTCCCTTCCATTGCCCCCACCCTACCCCAAATCGGTGCCCTGCCTCTCTTGTCCCCTGACATTCCACAAAGCCTTCTTCTTTCCATGGCTCTGTTCAGGGACACCACCTCCTCCGTGCCGTGGTACCAGGAGTGTTCCTCATCTCCTTGTGCGCAGAATGATCGGGACCAGTGAGCCCGCAGCACCCAGCGAGAAGTGCGTGCCATCAGGACAAAGCACGTGTGCGCCTCTGGAATTTGTTCTGCCGTCTCCTGGTTGAAAAAGCATGGCTGTCGTGGGTCAGGGCATGTCTCCACCCTCATTTCTCCGTGGAAGTGTCCCTCCTTCGGCCTCCTGAGGAGGATCCGGGTGGGACCGGAATGTCACCAGACCAGGATGTCACGTGGGTTGCTGGGGATTTTCTTCTTTGTCTGGGGTTGTTTGGAGTGCTTGGTGGCTCGGGCTGCTGGCCAGAGCGAGCCCTCCCCGGGCCAGACGTTCTTCCGTGCATCCCCGTGTGCGCAGGCAGCTCTGGTCGAGCATATCCCCATAGCACTTCCTGCATTGGGCACATTCCTGGTGGGCCGTCTGTCTCCCCCGCTAAGAGTGACCTTCGTGACCACAGGGGTTTGGTCTGGTCTGATCGCTGGTGGCTTTGGGGCCTCTAGACTGCTTCCCGACACACAGTGATCATCCCGCAAAGTCATAAGACATCATTTTATAAGATGGAGCCCATCGCTTCTGTTCTGCCGCCCAGTCCCGCTCGACTCTTTCCAGATGGCGTCGGAGCCCAGGCCACTGGGGAGAGGCCATGTCTAACTGGCCACGCTGGGGAGAAGCCGGCTTCATGGCAGACGAGCACTTACTTTGTGTGCGGCGTGCGGCTGCCTCCACAGTCCCAGCTGGCCCAGGCAGGAGCACCTCGTGAGCTGCCGGGTACCCGGGAGCACCCGCGCACCTGACGTGTCCACCCCTGTCCTCTGCTCAGGAGCTCAGTCCACGCTCCACGAACCACGAGAGCCTGCTGGGGAAGACCGGGAACGGTGGGAGCTGGGTCACTGCGTCCCCATCTCGTGCTGTCTGAACAGGGGAGTCGTCTGAAGGCTCCTCTCTCCCACGGAGCCGTGTGTCGTGACTACATGCAAACACCGCGTCACCCGGTTCATTTGACAAGCTGCTGCTTCTGTGACAAGGACACATTTTGTGATGTCCTTAGACTTTCTCCCCTGCCTTCTGCTGGACCTGCCCGTTTTCGCCATCCCCACCTCACCCCAAGGACATCCCTGGCCATATGTCCACGTGGGTCACTTCCAGGTGGGGCCCTTCATGCTGGATCCCTTGTGAGTGGTGCCCCCTGGCATTGTTCCAGGAAGCCGCGTTGACTCTATTCTGTGCTTGAGAGGAAATGGGGGATGGGGACCAGCTTCATTTGTCACTTGTCACTCGACCATTGCTGACCACGGCTGGAGCCCACCATTGTGTCCTGGAGCTGCAGGAACCAAGCAGAGCTTTTTCCAGGTGACTGGGGCCCAGAGCAGCTGCCCCGGGTGGGGGGGGCATGGAGAGGGGGCCGACCAAGGGCACATGGGTCTTTAAGACATAAGCAGGCACTTGGGTATTTTCGAATCATGCTAGTTTCCTGGGCTGTGTTCTGCTCACTCAGTTCCGGCTCTGCATTCGCTCTCGTGGGCTGTGTCGCTCTGGGAGGGCTCAGGTTTGGGCGTCGTGTGGCCCGGTTCACCGAGGGTGTCTCCCAGCACGGAGCGTGGGGCACACCCCTGCAGTCCTCACCTTCCAGTATCGTCGGAGGCCCTTCGGTGAAAACCAACCGCAGCAAAATGCCCCTGTGTTGGCTCAGAGGCCAGCCGCTCGGCTGCGTTCTCCTGTGGGCACCCGGGGCTCCCCATGGGCCGGCTTCCAAGCTCAGTGGCCACGTTGTGTAGAAAGTCTTCTGGGTCAGTACCTGCCCCTCCAGTCATGGGCTGGCTGAGAGCAGAGTTTGCTGCCAGTTAATTCATAATATAAAATACTTGCTATGGAAATCTAATTTCTTAACTGTCAGCTTTTATTTGCCAATATGGCAAGCCTTTATTTATTTCTATTATAAAACCAAATCCCTAAAACTCTAAGTTCTTAATATTTTGAAATTTCAATTATCCTCCGCAACTGTATCTCTATTTACAGACACATTTGCATGCGGTAGGAGCTGGTGATAAACAATGGTGCCTTTTGAAGGGAGGGGAGCTATTTGAACCTGCAGCGAGAGCGGATACCATGATTGGCTGGAGGAAAATCCTTTTCTCTCCGCAAGCCGGAGGGTCGGTTGGACGCCAAGGCACTGGGGAGCCCGACTGGCTGTTGGGGCAGGAGCCCGGCTGTGGTCACGAGCCCGTGCTCGGTCGTGGCGTTCTGCAAGCCCCGGGAGTCCGGGTGGGGCTTGGCCACAGGCAGCCCGCTGCAGTGAGCTTTAAGGGGAGGTTGGTGCCTGTGACTCGAGCCAGGGGCTAGTCAGTGACCCACCGGATCTTCAGAATCGTGCCCGGGGTACTGTCATAGTCTAGAAAACACGCGCGTGTCTTGAAATGCCGAGAAGTGAGGGGATCTGGACCTTTGCTCAGTGGATGTTTATTAAGCACTCTTTCGGGTGCTGAGGGCCCAGCCACAGGCCTGACGGAAGCCTGGTGGACGTGGACCCACAGACTGCTGGCCGTCAGCATATCCTGTGCCGGATGCCAGGGAGGGTCTGCAGCAGGGTGGGCGGCGGGGGGGTGCAAGGGTGAGGAGCTGCTCTTTCCATCTCCGGCATGGACAGGGAGGCTTCCTGATAAAGCGATCTCAGAGCATCTATTTGGGTAGATGTTTGCAGATTTTAGGGGCTACCCTTCAGCCAAATAAATGCACTTATCTAAACACTATGTCAAAGCTGTTAGAATAGTCAGAGCTTGTTTCTGGAAGGGTTGAGCATGATTTTGGCACCCCTGGTTTTTATTCCTCTGGCCTCCATCCTCGGGACACGCACGAGGCGTCAAACTGCTTACCCGGGGGATGGAGGTGAAGGCCCGCAGTGGGGCAGCGCCAACGCTGCTGGAGGTGGGCGTGCTGCCCTTGAGGACAGTCCCGTGTGGACGACGGGAGCCCCAAGGCCGGATCAGCGCCTGCTGATGGATGGACTGCAAGGGTCCTCTGGGCTGTGCTCCCCGCTGCCTCCCCCTCCCCGTGCCCCTGGCACTAGCCGCCTGCGCTGATTGATCAGGTGTCACTGCCAAGCGGTGAGGACCTGGGGGGGTGGGGGTGGGGAGGGCCGTGCCGGGGGAGCCTATCAGCGGAGTCTTCCAGCAGAAGGGCCTTGGGACACTGCCGGGCTCGGGGTGTCCTCCCTGTGAATGCAGGACTCACATTCTTGGGAGTCAGGGAGGTGATGTGTCCACCATCAGACGGCCGAGGGGAAGAGGAAAACTCCAGATCTTTGCATTTTCTTCTAGAATTCAGACTGATGGTTGGCCAAAGAGCAAAGAGCAGTCCCCTGCAGGACTGAAGAAGGAGGAGCGCACACCGCCTCCATGGGGCCCCGTGTCCCGCCAGGCCGAGCAGAGGGGCGTGTGCAGGGAGGGGCCCGGCGTGTCCCTGAAGATGGAGCTTTTATCCTATCGATAGAGTGATTCCATGCCACTGTTCCTTTACTGTGCGTGTTTGTTTGGTTATTTGAAATTTTCTTTAGCAATTTACCAGGCCTGGTATATTTCTTTGTTTCCCTGTTTTTCCTCTGCGCATAGATTACATGTTTTCAGTAGCATCTGCTGTGAATTTTAATTATGATGTTCCACTCCAAGGGAGGCTTGCATGGCACCCAGCGTGGTTAGCAGTCCAGACCCGTGTTGGCGGCACAGACGGAGGGCTGCAAAGTGTGTCGGGAGACGCGGACATCAGACAAAGGAAATAGAACCAACGCTGCTCCTTGTGTACCTCCCGCCCCCCTTTCTAAGAGACCTCTGTAGCAAGGGACCGATATGCATAACATTATTTTTCGCTTTTTTTTTGTTTCGTTTTTTTGCCCGTAATTGTTCTTTGGTTCTTTGAGGCAGTATCACAAAGCCTCTGCAGTTTTTAAAGTGGCAGTTATGGGATTTGGAGCTTGACTAAAATGGAAAATGCAATGCAGTGTTCTGCTACTTCAAATTGCACAAATAAGCTTATAGGACTTCATAAACCCTGGGCTGCTATTACTTATCAGCCTGGGAAGACGGTCCAGGATCCAGAGCCATGCACGTGCACCGAGTCCCCAAGGCCTGTGCAACGGCTCTCAGTGGTGGTACATGATACTCAAGGACCCATCATCCCCCCGGAGAAGGCCAGCCGGTCCTGTGGTGCATGATGCTGGAGGACCCATCATCCCCCTGGAGAAGGCCAGCCGGTCCTGCGGTGCATGATGCTGGAGGACCCATCATCCCCCCGGAGAAGGCCAGCCAGGCTGCGTTGCCCCAGGGCCTGTGAGGGGACTGTCCTCCAGCTGGACACGGGCCACGCATCTTGTGTGTGTCGGGCACGGTCCTGGCAGATGAGACCGTGTCTGCTTCTCTGCCACAGGAAGTCAGCACCATGCCAGCCTTTTATTTCAGAAGCAAAACTACTGACCATAAACTGTAATTATGTGCTAATTATTTCGCCGCACTAAGTGAGGGGGAGCCGAGCCCTAGGCATTGAGAACACTTGCTCTTGGAGCCGTCTGTGTGGCCGAGCTGAAATCCAAGGCTTGTCCCGTGGGAGTGTCCTGGGGGCCCAGCACGGCCTCCTCCGGTGGGGAGTGGGTGGAGGCCATCCTCCGGAGCTGGGCGCCACAGCAGCTCGGGGTGCGGCCGCCCCTGGGCCCCGCCTCCAGGGCCTGCAGAAGGCGTTTGCCCCGGGGCCTGGGACTGGCCAGTCCACGCTAGAGCCTCTGCCCAGAGCAGGGGCTGCATGTGACTCTGCTGTGCTCTTCTTAGCTGGGTCCTCCAGGCGGACCAGGGCCTGCTCTCGGTGAGAGCCGGGTGCTGAGGATACGGGTATCAGCGTGTCAGCCACGGGGAGCCCTGGGCAGTGATGACCCCCGGCCAGTGCCAGAGGGGCACGCCTCTGACTGTGCATCTGCACACCCACCTGAGGGGGTTCCCTGCTGAAGAAGGCCGCATGGGAGGCCCTGTCGTTCACGGACGATCACGCTAGGCTCTAGGCTCGGAGGGGTTAGGTGATTCGCCTTCAGCTCAGAGCTGGGACCAGAGTCCTGGACTCAGGGTGGTAACGTTTCCTGCTCTGCCCCCCACGCGCCCTGGGACCATCGGAACCAGCCTCACACCCCTCCATGGAGGCTCCCGCGCTTTCCCCACCTCCTTCCTCGCTTGGCCCCCTGGGCTGTGAGTCCCAGGCCGTCCTGACCCCTGGCCTTGCCTGCAGCATAGGGCCTGTGGGAGAATGTTCTGGAGATCCAGAGACGATAGGTTCTTTCCTTCCTGACCTCTGCAGCTCCAGATGTGCCCAGAGATGTCATGGCTCCTTGCGGTCAGGAATTCTCTGGAATTCCTTCGCCCTCTTTCTGGGCCATGGCCTTACTTCCTCAGGAGCCTGCCCTCATTTTGCTCTGGAGGCTGAATCACCCTCCTCTCTTCGGGCGGCAGAGGGAAGTCGACATGTGATGGTCACCTTGGCTTCTGGGAGAGCACTTTGTGGAGTGGCAGTGGACAGCCTCAGGGCGGCCCCCTCGGTGTGGAGAAATGAGGGAGGCACATTCAGGTCTACGCCTGGGCAGCTGGGAGACATGAGGACCGGTGCTTTGACAGGGGCTGAGGATGGGCTGGCTCCCGGGCGAGCTGCGCTGCCTGATCTTGGAGGGGCTGATCTCTCCCAAGGTAGTATTGTCCCAGAGTGGGGGCGCCTCCCGGCATCGCTTTCTGCAGAGTTGGGCAAGGCCAGGGGATGCCGTGCCCATGCCCATGAACACACCGACTGGGACGCTGGCTGCTAAGGGGTGTTACGTCCGCCCGGCGAGCGGCCTCCTTCACGCTCAGCCTCAGGGCCCACCTCCTACCGCTGACCAGCTGACAGTGTGCTCCTGGGTCCCTGTACTCCAAGGGTCTGAGTGCTCCTGGGTCCTTCTGTCCCTGGAGTCCATGTACTCCTGAGGGCATTATGCTCCTGAGGTCCATGAATTCTTAGTGTCTGTGTGCTTCTGGGGCTCAGGCAGACTGTTCAGGAGCGTGTCTATGAACATGAGACACTTTGGGGAAATCATATACTCTATATACTCTACTTCCTACCCTTCCTAAACTTGACCAGGCTGGCCTCCGCCTGATGCCCTGCTGTTCCCTGCCACGCCTGCCCTGCTCCCCACTTGCACAGTGAAGGCAGGTAAAGACCCTTGCCCTCTGGTCGCACCTCGGTGCACGCCCAGGTATGAAGACCAGCAGCAGTTGGGGTAACCAGAGATCTTGCTGATTGTGTTGGGGAAACAAACAAAAGTGAGCTGGGCTCATCATGCAAGTCTACTGCTCCCAGTACCTGGGTTTCAAGACAGAACTGAACAAAAGCCTGGTCTAGTAGTTAACTGGGTGGATGATTACAGCTCAGCCACACGATGGCTCTGCACGTACCCTGGAAGAAGTTCACAGCTGTGCGTGTCAGACCCATCACAAAACTCCGTTTTCATCAACACATGTTAGGGGAAGCTTCCTCGGTTCATACATCTACAAGAAATAAATGGAAATAGAATCCATCCTTGACCCCAATCCCAATCCAGCAATAAGTAATGGAATCACTGCAGGATAAATGAACCGTTTGGAAAAACCAGCCCATCCATTTCATCAAATGATGCACTTCTACTAACATTTTATTTTTACGCTTAATATGTGTCTATCGAAATACAGATAACATTTACGTTGTTTTGATTTGTTATGCTAGTACTAATGTAGAAAACTCCAATCCAGAAGAAGATTATTTTTAACACTTAGAGTCCATGGTCACTGGCAATAAAGTGTAGCTCTGTATTTCGTATCAATATTCCTGAGCAGAGAAGTGTGATTAGGAAGATGAATAACAGAATCTCAAGTGTAAATATCGATCCCTTTGGGACAAAGTTCTGTGGGAGAAGGGCCTCGGAAATACAGGTTTAAGTGGAAGAAGAGAGGAGTATGTAAGACTTTCAGCTGTTAAAGGGCCTGTCCGTGAATGTTTGCAGTGTGACCCTGGGTACGGAATGCCTCACTACTGAGATCCCGTTGGATGCCCTGAATAATGATGACACAGTTTTATTTTACAAGAGTAATATTTACAATATGTCAGAACTTACATCCTATTCCACTATTTGAACTTATAACAAACACGTCACCGTGCAAATTCCAGGGGGTGTATGAGCAAGCGGATGAGACCTGCAGGCCCTGTGCATCGCAGCCTGAGCCCGGAGGTGGAGGACGAGGGTCTGCACGCTGGACGCACGCAGCCCTTCCAGCAGCATCCACGGCAAACTTGGTCACCATCATATTGTAATTTTTATAAACTTTTTATTTCAGTGCGGTTGTAGATCTACAGACAAGCTGCACAGTTACACGGAGTGTTCTAGCACATGCATGCTCCGTGTCCCCGACACTGAGTTGGACCCGCTACGGCCACGCGTCACGATGGGCCCACTGCACGGATGCGTTAGGAGTGATGAAAGTGCACGCTTTCTTCTTAGTTTCGCCTTGTGTCCATTTCCTGTCCCAAGATGCGGCCCCGGGCGTCCCCTCCCACTTAGCGCATGTCCTGAGGCTCCTCTTGGCCGTGACAGTTTCTGTCTTCCTTTGTCTGTGATGACCTTGTGACAACCTTGAGAGTTTGAGGGCTCCGGTCTAGCAGTCTGGACACAGCCCCTCCATGGTCGAGCCAGGATGACGTGTTTTTAGAAGGAAGAGCAGAGCAAAGTGCTCTCTCACCACATCATAGCCACGGGCCGCCCTGTCCACGCCACCGGCCAGTCTGACACTGACCTCTGTCCCCTAGCTGAGGCCGCGTCCACTGGGCGCTCCCAGGCTGCTCTCCCCTCCCTCGCAAGCTCTTGGGAGGAAGTCACCCAGCAGCCCACACTTAGGGCTGGGGTTCTGCTCCTCCCGGGGAAGGGCCGCAGATGTCGCTGGGAATAATGTGTTTTCTTTTGAGTTTCCTCATGGTTCCAGAACACGGTCGTGTGTCTGTGTGTGTGTGTGGTGTGTGTATATGTGTGTCGTATTGTGTGTGCTGTACTGTGTGGATGTTGCGTTGTGTGTGTGTTCCCTTATGTGTGTTGTGTACGTGCTCTATGTGTGTTGTGTGTATGTGTTGTGTGTGTGTGCATGTTCTGTGCATGCGTGTGGGTGTTGCGTGCATATGTGTGTTGTGTGTGTGCACATGCGTGCGCACGTGGGGGATGAGTGAGGAGGCCACACCCTGTGGTGGATCTCAGGGCCTGGCTTTTCCCCTCGGAGGCCTCACCACTTAACTACATGTATCCAGCAGACTCGTCAACCTTTTCCAGTAAAGGAAATTCTCTGGGGGAGAAATGAGACAGAAGGTGGTTTGTTGCTCTTTAGACCTGAAGACTTAGGGGACGCTGGGGCAAATGCAGAGCAGCCCCTTGTCCTCGTCACCGCCGCCTCCTGGGAAGGTGCCTGCCGGCTGCCCCGCAGCTCCCCGGGGCTCTCTGCACCCCTGCACCCAGCCCCGCGCTCCCGGCCTCCTGCCGGCCGCGCCCTCAGCAGCAAGCCCGGGGAAGTCGGCTGGCTCCGTGGGGTGATCAGGGGCCCAGACCTCGTGGGGCCGCCGCGCCCTGCGTTGCAACCTTCGCGCGGCTGCCGCTTGGGGAGCCCGACACCTGACCGGGCCCACAGCCCGCCTCTGAGGCTGGGGCCCAGCACGCCCACCGTCCCCCTGCTCCCGCCTCAGACCCTGGCTCTCCCTGACCCCGGGACCCCGGCCACGCCGGGCCTGGCTTGCTCGGGGCCCCTGCGCTCCTGACCCCCGTCTGGGCCGCAGACGCCCGCGTGGTGTGCAAGGCCGTAGACCAGGACTTGTGGAAGGCCCGGGGCCTCCCTGTTTCATCGTCTCCTGGCAGAACGCTCTGTGGCTACTCCGGCAATGGCCTTTGAGTTCATGACGTAATATCCGCTCACCCTGTGGGTTTTGTGAGACTCTGCTCCCGTGCTGTGTTGGGGCGGCTGTGCCCGCTCGTGGACTGTGTTCCTGGGGCAGAGGGCAGAGGGGCCAGCCAGCAACTCCTGGGTCTTGGACTTCCAGCCAAGCCCTGTTTAAAGGGCCTGCTCACCCTTGAGTTTGTTTGGTGCGATGAGGAATGTTCTCCAAGCCACCATGAGGCTCCCCCCTGCTGAAGGCTGGGCCCCATCAATCTGCCTTGGCTCGTAGGAACAGGGGCTTCCGGTAGAGCGAGGGAGTGCCAGATGGGGATCTGCTGGTGACCTCCCCCTAAAATTGCTGCACACTCTCACCCAGAGTATTGCAGGAATCCATTTGGGAAGCAACTTCGATCTGAAGTTCTCTTTGGCGTGTGCACACGTGTGTGTGTGTGAGAGAGAGAGAGAGAGAGAGAGCTCTGTGTGTGAGTGCAGACAAGGCTTCAGCCCACTGTTTCCTCCTGACGCTGGACAGAACAAGACTATATTCATTAAATGTCCTGGAGCCCTTACAGCTAGGAGGGTTTTGAATTTTGAACGAGGCAGCTCATTCTACAAATGTCTTTCTGGAATGACCTTCAGAGGGATTTAAAGCCTGGCCAGCTCAGCCTCCATAACTCACATGCATGCATTGTTGACACGGGCATCACTCTCCTTCGTGCCCAGCCGGCCTCCACCCGAGCACCAAGGCCCCCCCCCCCCCCCCCCGGGCCGCCATCCACCTGCAGTAAGGGCAGGACCGTGGCTTCCCAGACGACCACATCAATCATTTGGGAAAGAGCATCCGAGCAGGTTTGTGAAGAATCAGTCATCTTTGTTGCTGTATTTCACCTTAATTATGGTAACTTTTTTCCACGTGTGGGGTGCACAGAATAGACTCACTGCTATGTGGCTGAAAAGACAAGACTTGTCACTGATGAAAGAACTAACCATCCTGGCACAGGGGGGTCGGGGCTGCCGGGGTGCCAGAGAGGAAGCGTAGGGAGGGCGGGCAAGGGGCCCAGGCCATCTTCAGGGTGCTTTCTTGGGCTTGTGGAAAATACTTAGAAACCTGGAAATATAATTCCACAGAACTCCATCGTTGATGTTGACTTTATGATAAGTTATTACCATTGTCCTATCTGTTGCGTATTCGTGTCTTATCTGTGTTGCAGTGTCAGTAAAATTTGAAAACCCCCAAACAGGTGCCCCACGCACAGCCCGGCTCGAGGCCCGTGCCTGTGACACACGCTGGTGCCCGCGTGAGGAGTGTGATGTCTCGGCTCCGTCCAAGCGTCTTCCAGGAACAGGCTCCGGCTGGTGAACAGTTGAAATTGTTTCCTTGGTCCCACAGGAAAATGGATCAGAGTATTTATGGTTATTAACCTCCTGTTAGTAAGTTCTCCATACCGTTGTGCTACCAGTGCTGTGCTTTCTTACTTGTGAATATTAAGTGTCGTTCTTACCGAGGACATATTTTTCTCTTTACGAGCATTATGGAATCGCACGTCCTAAGCAGCTGGGTGAGTGCAAGTGGCATGTGGGGAGGGGCTGGCATGATCTGTCAGCTCTGCAGAGAGGGGAGCACAGCCCAAGGCTTTCTGTCGTCCCTGCGGTTCCTGTTGACCGGACAGCGGGGGTCCCTCCGGGAGGTGGGGGTACACGTGCGGGGAGCAGTGATGGGAGGGCACAAACAAGGAAGGGCATAAGAAGCAGGTGCGTGGTGACAGGAGGAGGACCCTGCCTGCTCTGGGGCCCTGCAGTGGGGGCTTCCTCCATGCAGCACGGATAGTACCAGATCCCTGCTTTTGAGCCCTTCCTGCCACCCCCGGGCACATGGGAGGTATTCAGGGACAATCAGCTCGCATTTGCAGGCATCTGTCTTGCCAAAGCTGAAGAGCATTCCCTGTGTGCCTTTCAAGACTAAGGCATCACATGTGGGCGAATTACCTGCCAATACTCCGAGGATGGAGAGCAGTTTCCGACTCATTCAAAGGTAATACTTTCCCTGGTGTTGAGATCTCTGGGAAACAACCTTTTCTCTTTTGAGGAAAGAAATTAGCATTTCATTTTCTATTTTGGTAACAGAAGGTCTTTCTGCATTTTTCAGTTGCTAAGCTGTAAATCTTATAATCCCCACACAAACAGGTGACCTCTCCACTGTTCTGTAACCAGGAGCGAGCACACAGCCTCGGTGTGTGTGCACCGCACGCGTTCTCTGTGGAGGGAGGCGGCAGGGGGCCTGGGCAATTCAGAGTCAGTCGTTGGGTGCCGGCCCGGGCCGGCCAGGACACCTCCCAGCCCACACAGAGGACCAGGGAGCAGGGTGTGTTGGCCAGGATGAGTCTGGGGCTCACAGTCCTGGGCCTCGTAGGGGCCCATTGGCTATGGGACCCAAACACATTGGGCTGTAAGGAATCCACTGGGATCCTGTTCTGATAAACATGACTGTGCCAAAGAGAGGGGGCCTGGCTTCTTCCAGTTCTTTCTGGAAGCTCCAGCAGTTTTCTTCAAAACGGAATGCCCCAAACAAAGAGAAAATAGATGTCACTGTAGAACATCAATTCGTTGATTTATCGATTCATTCATTCACCAGCTATTCACTGAATGTCTCCTCGACGTCAGACACTGTGCTCATTGGCTCGAGGATAATGGGATTAAAGAGACAGATAGGTCCCTGGTATAACAGACCTTCATCTGGTGGGAAAGACAGACATTAATCAAGTAATTATATAAGCCATAGTTTAATTATAGTTGTGAGAGGTGCGACAGAGGAAAATACCATGAAGATACAGTGGGGAACCTGGGACGTCATTCTGACTTAAAACGGAGAGCCCTGCGCCAGGCACGCATCCCCAGCAGGACTGGGCTGGGCACAGCACCCCGACACCTGACAGCAGGTCCATCCAGGGTGCGGGGGGTCGCTTTGCCTGGTCCTCCTGTGCCACGGCAGAGAGGCAGACGGTGGGGAGGGTCTGACTTGGGAGGGGGGCGGCAGGCTGTGGTTCTCCTCTGCACGCTGTCACCGGGACGGTGTTTTGTGTGCTTGCAAACATCATGCTGGGGATTTCCCTAGCGAGCGGCACATCAAGTTTTGTTGAATTTCCAATCAGGCTAAGTAGGAGAGGTGGCTCTTCTAGGTAAATCATATCATCACCACATTGAAGTTGAACGCGTCTCCTCGGAGGGTACAAGGTACTTAGAAAATAGCATCCAGTCCAAGCTGTTCTCCTAAAATAAATACAAACTGATTACCACCTGCTTCAGAATCAAAGTTGATAAAGTTACAGCAGGAAGAGCATTTATTTCCATACTAATTTCTTTTGGAAAATAATTCCGGAAGATCCCGATCCTATAGATCTTTACGAAAAACGAGACTCTGAATTTGCTAGACGAGCGCATCAGTGGGAAGGTGATGCCAGTCCCCAAAGCCCAGAAGCCATGGACATGTTGGTTTGTCCCCACGGGAGATGCACAGCAGCTGGGCCCTGGGGGTTGGGGGCTGGGGGCTGGGGGCTGCTGACACCTTCCCTGATGGAGAAGCCAATGCTTTGTGGGGAGAGGAGGTGGCCCTTAAGCTATAGGCACTCCTCCAAAGTGATTGAGAATTGCTTTTTCTGGAAAAACATGGTGCCTTTTAACCCACACTTAGAGTTGACAAAGGAATTGTATTTGCATTTTAGAGAGGAGCATGGTCACAGGGAATTTTTGAAAGCTGGAAAGGATGGAGATCATCACCTGCATTTCCCTCCTTGTCCACATGTCTTAGCTGAGAGGGTGGGAGGAAGAGGCTTGTGAGTGGCCAAGGGTGGCCATTCTAGGCTCCTTGGCTTTCCACCCCTCCCACTGTGCCCAGTATCTTTTGTCGTTTCCTTCTAAAAACCCCTTTCTTTTTTAAAGTGAAGTTTAATCAGAATTTTCTGCAGGGACAAGCAGAGTGGTTTGAGGCATAGATCTGGGGGTGTTCAGGGAAGCCCCCCATCCTGGGTCCCCACCAGCCCTCTGACGACCCCTGCTGGTGCGCACCTGTTAATGACTGGCTCTGCATGGACGCCAGGAGTGCAGGGGCTCAGGGGCCCTTGGCGGCCGTTTTGTCCGCTGACCCAGAGAGAGGATTCCAGAACTGTGTTACCTGGGAGGGCACACCGAGCATTGTGAGCAGACAGCAAGACTTCTGTGTTTGTCTCTGTCACCTGGAGGTGGTGCCTCAGGCCTAGTGTCAGATGGCAACCCCGGGGCCATTCCCCGCTGCTTGTGCCCACGAGGGGCTCCTTGTTACCCAAGTCTGCACTTCACCCTCTGCCTGACCTGAATGAGTTTATGTAGTGTGAGACACCATGTTTATGCAAGAGGACCTTCCCCCTGAGTTTCTTATGTGGAAAAAGCTCTGGAAAAGACAATAACTCTCTGTGAATTTCCATCAGCTGACTCAGTCAATGATACTGAAATCAGAATCTCAGTAGATAGTAACTCACACTTTAAAATATTCTGCAGTGGGCAGAGGGGGACACCCTCTGGAGATCCATTTCCAATCAGGCTTTGAAAATGGGGCTCTTTCTATTTCATTGCTAGTGTGGCTCCTCGTCGGGCCCCCCACTGACCCTCCGGTTGCTGAAGTTGGTTCTTTGGTGTACCTCATTCTTGGGACCCACAATCTTGCAAAATCGAATGGTTACATCTGTACATTGTTTGCTCTTTTTAGCTAAATATGTGATAGAAAAATGAGGTGGACTTTATTTTTTTTTTTTAATATTTTATTTATTTGACAGAGAGAGACACAGCAAGAGAGGGAACACAAGCAGGGGGAGTGGGAGAGGGAGAAGCAGGCTTCCCGCCGAGCAGGGAGCCCGATGTGGGGCTCGATCCCAGGACTCTGGGATCATGACCCGAGCCGAAGGCAGACGCTTAACGACTGAGCCACCCAGGCGCCCCGAAAAATGAGGTGGACTTTAAAATCTAGTTTATGTTCTTTGGGCCATTCCAATTCAGTAATACCTTGTGTGTTGACTGTGAGCCCAAGTGGGACCTATGAACAGAGAAAGTCCCACAGAGCAGAGGGTCAAAGCACACACTTAGCCCTGGGGTCCAGAAGTGGTTCTCAGCCAGGAGAGGGGCTTTAGCATTGCCGACCAGTGAACTCAGTCAACTGGACTCATCTTGAGTCAGACATCAGATGACCTAATGGCAGGATCGCCTCATAAAAGCCTCTGAGTTATGGGATGGTAGATGTGGTTGGTCATGCATGCATCCATCCAATTTTTAAAAAACTGATGTTGATTTATTTTCCATCCAGCTTTTATCAAGCACCTCTGTGCCCACACTTCCTGCCTTGTGAGCGAAGGATGCTATGAATTAGGACTTAAGGAACACGGCTGTGGCATCGCCTGGTTAATTCTCCTGCCCTAAAACTTGATCTTCTCTTGAAGTTAGAAATCATGACCTCTTTCTCTTTTCAAGGCTAACATCCCACATGTGAAGCATCTGACCCTCTCCCTCCATAGTGGGTTCTCTGTAGATGTGCTAATTCTTCCTGTTCTCCTGGCAGGAGCTGCCAGAGACTTCTTCTAGATGTTCGTCTCCGCTCCCAGGGGCTGTGTCCCACTGGATCTCATTTACTGAGCTGGTAACACCCGCCCTCCCTGGACAGCAATGCCTGTTCTCTGCATTTTCACACCACTCTTACCCCAGACATGTGCTGTTTCTTTCTTGATGCTGAGTTTTAGGGGAGGCTATATTCAACAGGATCTTATGTCTTAGTTCTTCCCCTTATCACCCAGCAAGACATTGAATGCTAAATATCAGGGTTGTAAGTTTCTGAGGCTAATTCACCAAGAATGAGCCTCCCTCAGGAAGCTTCCGTTGGTTGATGAAGCATGGCTCACTCCATCCAGCCTCCATCCACATGTCCTTAGCTGAGCTCCTTCTGCCTCAACTCCAAGAAACTCTGGGTCTTCTCTGCATTTTCCCATCTTGCACTTCATATTCTCATTAGAGTGGCCTGTGTTCCACCCACCATGACGTTTTCTGCTCACAGGACTTCAATATTTCCCTCTGACCTCTTGAATTTAGTAGAAGAGTTTGAGTGTGGCAGTGAGTCTCTCCAGTCTAGACTCAATCTACACATCTGGCCTCACCTTCCATGCAGTGAGACAGGTTTGCTGTTTCTTTTGGGTCAGATGCCCCATTTCTCCCCTGCTCCTACATACACCCCCTTTGGAACTGTAACTATCTCCAGGGCTTTCTCCCAGAGGCACACGTTTCTACTCAGTCTCATGCCCTTCCAGCCTGCACACCTGGTTTTGTTCTCTTCCTATTCTGAGCCTCCCCAGAAAGGCATTCATTCATCTATTGATCCACCAAACATTTATATACCTCATATCATGTGCTTGGTACTTTGATAGCAACATAGAGATGAAAAGTTACGGTCCCTGTCCTCAGGCAGATTCATTGCTGCCAAACTTTTTGGAGGAGTCATCAATATATTCCATCCTTTCTTTCCTCCCATCCTGTCCTCTGTGCTCCCCAGCTGGCTTCTACCTCCTCTGTATTTCCACCACTTCACCAAAATGTCCTTCTTAAGGTAGCCAATGTGCTCCATGTTGCAAAATCCAACAGAAAATTTTAGTCTTTATCTTACTTGACTTTTGATCACCTTGGACACAGCTGACTCTGTCTCACCTGTGACACTGCACTGTCTGTGTGTATGGTAATCCCTGAATTAGAGGCAGGACATGTGGCATGCATTGTTAGGAGACCAATAGGTCATGTTTGATTCTGTTGGTCTGGGAGGGAATTGTGGAGGCAGTAGATTAGGAGAGTCTGTCTCTCTTCCTCCTATAGAATAGCCCATATCAGTAAAGACACCATGGAGCACCATCACTGAGACCAGAAACCATCCCCCCACATCTGATGGTCTATTTCCAGATCCTGGCAGTCTTTATACACCCCCACCCCGACTCCAACCTTGCCTCATTTCCTGCCTGGGCCATTGCTTTCATTTCCTGTCTGCTGTCCTCCTGTCCACCTTGGCCTGTGGACACCTCAGTAGAGTGGTCTCTAAGGATGCAGACATTCTCTAGGATACACTGATGCAGAATTTCCTTGGGTGTTTCAGCAGCTGTCATCAATAAAGGGAACTCTTTTTTGTACAAGTTTTTACACCCTCTCTGCCTCACTTTCTGGGTCATAGACTTGTGTGAAGGGGTGTGTGAGCTTGATCACTCATGTGTTCCAAGTCTGGGGCTGTGCTGGACATAGGAGCCAGACAACGGAAAGGTGGACAGTTTGAAGGAGGTCTCCTCTAACCTGTCCTCACTGTCCCTGTTGTATTCTGCCGCACACCACATGTTGGGATGGTGTCCTCCTTCCCACTCCCTCACTGCTCATCTGCTTCATCAAGCTTGCCTTGCCCACAGAAGGAGAGTGAAGGGGAGTAGTTTGATGGATTGGCATCTCCACATAATGACCTTTAGTACAGCTTTGAGGATTTGGCAGGCCTTTGCAGTTGTGGTCAGATTTCATCAAATGTGCCATTCACTTCTCTTTTCTCCCGGTGACCATCAGAAAGAGAGTTTTCTTTTTAAAGTTTATGGCCTCAGTGGTTTGCTTGCAGTTATAGTGCCCCTAACAGCTGTTACTCCTTGCAACAGTGGATCAGAAATGAAGCTGAGCTTGGGCATAATGGAAATTGTCCCTTGAAAGGTTTGAATTTGGAACATTTATTCTCCATTAATTTCAAGTAGACTCTAAATTGAGCAAAACATTCTGTCTTTTCTGTCGGGCAGGTTTTAGCTGACAAATGGATTCCAGGGTTGTCTGATGCAATTGCAGGCATTGAAACATGTAGATTTCAAGAAATGTGCTCATCTACCCAACTTAGAGCATTCCGGTTGGGTTCTGGAGCCTACCGCATTTGTCAGTGTTGGAACATCGGGTACGTTGTGATGTCCCGCGTTAGTTAGATGCTGGAGTGTTGAGTGTATTGTGATGCCCTGTCGAGATGAAGTGGACAGCATCCTTTAATTGCTTGCAAAGACACTGAGAGAGACAGAGATGAATATTGGGGAGAGGCCAACAGATTCTGCCCTGAATGGAAAGGAGGTGGCCAAAACATACCCCCTCCCGTCCCTTACCCCTTTCTCCAAACGGGGCTCTCCCACAGTGTACATGGGCTTTGGGACAAGTGGCAGCTCCAGGATCTCTCTGCAGCATCTGGATGGTATTCCAGTTGGGAGTGGGGGCTGGAAGCTGTGTTTGCATCACACTTCATATGAGGTTGAGAAAAATGCCAACCAGGGCTTCATCATCAAAGAACACAGGTGGAAGAGTGTTGATATGGATCCTGTCCAAGACCACCCTGAATCGGTAGTGGACATGATTTTAAATGCTGCCATCTGGCTCCAGAAACATGCCTTATTCTCTGTATCATCTTGCCTCCAAACTCTTAGACAAACCAGAGTGTAGTAGCCAGGCACATGTAAGGAGAACCTTACTCATCTGGAACTTGTGAGACTCCATGTGAATATATCTTAAATCTGTCCTTTGTCGTATCAATAGAAAGTCAAAACCAGACATTGGTGTGTAACTGACTTCAAGGCATTATACTTAGAAGAAAATAGACATTGTAATTGTAAGCTGCTTATATGATAGTTTATTGTTTATAAGGAAATTTTACACATCACTTGATGTCTTTGTGCCCACCTGGGCTTTAAACTTTGCTGGCAAAAACCCTACAGTTCTGTGATTGGTGTTCCTACTGTTCCATGGGCTCTTGACACAGGTCGACTTTCCTCTCCTTGTTCGTCTTCGTTCTTTTCCATTCCCATTCACCAGTGATTCAAACACTAATATTTGACTTACCAGTTCAGCAGGGTATAGACGTAAGTGATTCTAATATTTTCTGAGAACCCTCCTCAGCTGTGTGTTGCAGCCTGTTTGTGCCTCCTGCTGTCATCTTGACAGGATTCCATAGGGTTCTGGTCACTTTTCTTTATTGAAAAGCCCAAGTGTGTCTAACTTGAACGCCAATCTTACCTACTTCCCTTCTGAGGCTCCAGCACCCTGCAGTGGGAAGGAGGTGTGATGCAGTCCCTCCTCTTCCTGGGTCCTTGTCTCCAGAGTACGTCAGGGTGGAGAGGGACATGTGTCCTCAGTGGCCCAACTGCTCTCAAAGCACTGTGTGCGTCATGCCTGCTTCTCCGCACGTGCTCTCTGAACGGCAGATACCCAACGCTGCTCTCCGGCAGGTGCCTCCGTGCACTTCCTGGAAGTGCCACACCAGGGCCCCTGCAGGCTTCCTTCCCTGTTGTTGGAGGGCCACTCAGCTCTCCCTCTTCCTCTGTGTCTCACCTACCTCTGAGCCCCTTGCCCCTTGGATCCTGTTGCCCGGTGTGCCACCTCCTTGAGTGGGGTAGCAAGACTGCCCAAGCCTAGCATTGCTGCAGTGTCCACTGGACATAAGGGTGGCAGGGCAGGGGACTTCACTGACCACCACACCCTCTCTGTGCTCAAAGAAGGGCAGGAGGCAGTGAGCCAGGCCCAGGCTAACCCTCATTTACGTTCCCCGTTCAGAGCCAGGTTCTCTTGCCCTCTCTTTTGCTCTGGGCAGGCAGGGCACCCCACCGTCCCCAGGGGGGGCAGCGGGCACAGGCTCTGAAGTCCCAGCTGTCCTCCCCCTGCATCTCTGGGCTGCTGCATTAGTGGGCCTGGGCAGGGGAGGCTGGGTGGGGAGAAGGGGCAGAGTTGGTGCGATCTCTTCGATCTGCTTAGAGAATGTGAAGTATTCCATGTCTTTGGTAGTTCTTCGTCCCCAGCTTTGGGTGGGTTCTGAGAGCCAAATTCAGTACAACAGGTGAAAGGGCACTGATCCTGACCCCCTGGCACCCTCTCAACCGCTACTCCACGTCCTCTCCAGCGGGGACTGCACCCCTGCTACATGTCTCTCTGCCCTTTGGCTGCAAGGAAGGTGGCCCAACCTCTTCCCCTCCCGGGGTGAGGCCTCACCCCTCCCTTCTCCCCGGGAAACTTGTTCCGTCCCTCACTTTCTCTTCCTCTGTCCCCGGGATCATCACTGGGACTCATCAGACTGTTTCGTCAGGGGATGCCACTTTAATGATCGGAAAGTTGTCCATATTTTTCAAGTCTGAGAAGCTAATATATCTTGGTAGCCGAGAGCCCAGAAGACTTGAGTATAACCGGAGACTGGAGATGTGGTTTTTTTAAAGGTAATTATTAAAAACATTCCCTCGTTATTGGACTATTTGATTTTTGGAGGCTATTTTGTCCTCTGTACTTTCCAAGTAGAATTTTTCATGGCTCTTTGGTAATAGTTTATCAGACTGTGGACATGGAACTCAGCCATTGAGGCTCTTCTGCCACACACTTGACTTTGGTGCTTGGAAAAGGCCAGCTTTGTGTTCAAGCATGACGTTTCAGTAAGCTGAAATATTGTGTTCTACAGGACTCTAAGTAAAGGGCACTTGTGGGAAGAAAACCCTCACACACCATCTAAATTCTTAGAAAGATTGCCTTTTTAGTGATTTGCCTCTTCTAAAAAACAAAAAAGTCACCAAATTTGTATATTTAAAGTGGGGATATATTTAAATGATTACAAACCAGACCCATTTGCAAACATTTCAAGAGCAATAGCTCCATCAAGAAAGTGCTTAAATAAAAAATAAATTATTGCAATTTTCAGGTTGAGTAATATAGTGTGTGTAATTGGAGTGGCTAATACATGCATTTAATGAAGTATATCTATCTTTATGCAGGAGCACCACCAATCAATTTGTGATGAAGTCAGTGTAATGAGCAAACAAACACTGTTTCCTATGCTTTAAAATCCCCACGTGTCTAATAATACCTTACATTAATCAGCAAATAGTTAGCGTCCTCTGTTTGTCGATTCTTTGCTAAGTACCGTGGGATTGGTCACCAGCCGAGTCCGGTTTTGCCCCCAGGAGCCTGCAGTCTGGTCGGCGAAGGGAGGCTGACCTTCCCAGAGCTGATATCACAAACACCAAGTCCTGGGGTGGGCACGGAGGGCTTTGAAGTCAGATGGTCCTGGGCTTGAATTCCTGCTTCTTTTCATTGCTGGCAGATGTGAGGAAATTTCATAAACTTTCTGCATTTTGATTTTCCCATATGATAAATAGCAATACTAATGATTTACTAATGATTTTCAAGGCACTTGAAATATTCATTGCAGTGATGATGATGATGATACCAGCCAGTTATTTCACCGTTAAGGGGTACCACTCACCTGTGACTCGGGGTCCCCAGGCCACAGACGCAGTTGGGGAAGAGGAGGTGGACCCTTGAGGAGGGCTTTGGAGCTTGGTCAGATTCAAAATGGGGAAACGGGGCATTTTATGCTTGATATGTCCAGAACCTGTGATCCAGTCCCCTAACTTGATTCCCAGGTCAGTTTGTTTAATCTTCTAACTGTTGGAATTATTTTCACGCTAGGTGCACCGTCTTATAAAACTGGTTACCTATAACCTAACGATGTCATGTCCACACAGCAGTTCCAGATCGCTCTTGAAAATATATTTCCAAATATTTCAGTTCCTTAACTTGCTTTTTTCAGAATTCTCTTCTCTCTCTGCGGTTTCTTTACATGCCCGCTTGCTTCCAGACGTCTCCAAACCTGGAAGATCTCCTCCCTGAAGGCTGCCCAGCACATCTCTTATCCCCTCCCCATCTCCCTGCCCTGACTTGGCTTCCAAGGCCCTGGCGAGGAGAGTGGACCGGACGGTAGGAGGCAGTCAGGGAACGACTCTCTGGATGGCGGGCAAGGGGAGGGCACGTGGAGGCGAGGTCTGCCCGTCAGTGTAGGCTGTATGTGCATCTTCTAATCCCCGTCCATAGCAGCGCCTGATATCCTGCCTGGGTCACAGAAGGCACCAGCCCTTGCAGACACCCTACACGGCCGTGCCTTCAGGGACGGCAAAGGCTGCTTCGGGTGGTCGCTGCAGGGAGCGGTACAGAGTGCGACAGCTTCTGCTGACACACTGCAGCCTCAGGGGCCCGGGCGCTCTGCAGAACCAGCCCGTCCCAGACGGACACCTGTCCCGCTCCGCTCTGCCTCCCTCCCGAGGTCAGCGAGTGAAACATAACGAAGTGTCCTCACCGCCGCCCTCGCTCTGGGCCGCACCTCTCTGGTCCACTCCGCCTGTCCCCCCTCCCTGTTACGTTTCCCTTGCCTACGCCCTTCCCTCTGGAGCCCATAGCTGTTGCAGTGACGAGGATGAAGAGTGCAGTTTTGCCAGGTGGTTGGGACTTATACACAAACTTGGAATCTTTGGCCGTTTTTATTCCTAACATTATTGCACCCACCACAGTCTCTGAGGTTCTGACAGCTTCCAGGCAGTTGATCGGGTGCCCTGTGAAGAAATGAGTCAGTTGCTGACCTCTGCCTTCTGGCTGCAAACGTTTCTGACCTTCGGTGATGGAAGAGTCCAGTGCTGAGTCGGAGACAGGCGTGGATGGGAGAGCCACAGAGGATGTGAGGTGTGTTATCAGAGGTCGGCCTTGAGATCTTTCTAGGTGTCTGGTATCCTGTTAGCTTAATGATAGAGTCAAGTGGGAGTGAACGACACCCAGAGAGACCCATAATCAGATGTTCTTAACGCTACTCTATGCATCATTTCACATTCGTGACCTTTCTGTTACCGGTTTTGGCAGCATGTGAGACCCGCGCCGCTGGGGAGGGGTGTGACAGCGCTGGGTTGGCTGAAGGTGACTGTGAGGTACCCACAGGTGAGCGGGAGAAGCAAACAGGCGCCGGAGAGCCGAGGGCCAGGCACGCCCATGGTCCAGGGAAGGGCGGTAGTGGAAGAAAGACCCCGGGGGTAATTTCGAGTAAGAGGAGAAGCAGAGTCCCACAGCACAGTGGGTAAGTTTTATAAAATACTGCATTTCTGACAAGATTATATGTGACCTGTATGAAGTAATGCTAATGAACCAAGCACCCACATGCGCACCACCCAAGTAATGAAAGAGAATATTAGTGAGCCTTTGAAGCCCCCCATGGGCCTCTCGCTGATAGCATCATCCTCCCTTCCTCCCGAGATCTTCACCAAGCCAAGTGTTGTGGTTGCCATCCTTGCTTCTCTTGATTTTTTATGGCATGTGTGCCATAAACAATATTTTACTGAGCTTCACAAAATTGTGGACTTTAATCATAATAGAGTGTAAACTGCGTGCATTCTCCTGTAGTTTGCCTTTTTATTTAATATTATGTTTGTGAGATTCATCCACCATCATGAATAGAAGGAGCCATAGTTCGTTCATTTTCACTGCTTTATAGCGTTCTGTTAATAGAAGATGGAATTATTTATCTATTCTACTGTCAATGGATTATGTTCAGGTTTTTGCTCTTATAAAACACTGCTATATATATGCCTGAATTTGTCTCCTGGTACATGAAGCAAACATGTTCATATATGTACATATCTTTTGGGGCATAGGTGTTAGGCCTATCTTTCCATTTAATGAGGTCATGTCAATTTGTTTTCTCCCCCAACTTTATTGAACTATGATGGACACATAACATTATGTAAGTTCAAGGTGTACAATGTGTTAATTTGATGCACTTTTATATTGCACAGTGATTACCACCATAGGTTATGTAACACCTTCATCACCATTTCTTTTTAGTGGTGAGAACCTTTAAGATCTACTTTCTGAGCAACTTTCAAGTATGTACTACAGCATTATTAGCTGTGATCCGCACACTGAGGATTAGGTCGCCAGATCTATTCTGCTGTGATTCCCAGAGTCCACAGTCTCTCATGGTTCGTCTCTCCCTCCAATTCCCCCCCCCCCCATTTTTCCCTTCCTTCTTCTAATGTCCTCCATGCTATTCCTTATGTTCCACAAATAAGTGAAACTATATGATAATTGACTTTCTCTGCTTGACTTATTTCACTTAGCATAATCTCCTCCAGTCCCATCCATGTTGATGTAAAAGTTGGGTATTCATCCTTTGTGATGGCTGAGTAATATTCCATTGTATATATGGACCACATCTTCTTTATCCATTTGTCTGTTGAAGGGCATCTCTACTCCTTCCACGGTTTGGCTATTGTGGACATTGATGCTATGAGCAATGGGGAGCATATGGCCCTTCTTTTCACTACATCTGTGTCTTTTGGGTAAATACCCAGTAGTGCAATTGCTGGGTCATAGGGTAGCTTTATTTTTAACTTTTTGAGGAACCTCCATACTGTTTTTCAAAGTGGCTGCACCAGCTTGCATTCCCACCAACAGTGTAAGAGGGTTCCCCTTTCTCCACATCCTCGCCAACATTTGTTGTTTCCTGTCTTGTTAATTTTTGTGAGACTATGGAGTCTGGGAAATAAACCGAGTGTTTCAGAGGGGAGGGGGGTGGGGGGATGGGTTAGCCCAGTGATGGGTATTAAGGAGGGCACGTTCTGCATGGAGCACTGGGTGTTATATGCAAACAATGAATCATGGATCACTACATCAAAAACTAATGAAGTACTGTATGGTGACTAACATAACATAATTAAAAAAAAAGAACTTTTTCTGCTGTGAAACTGATGACACCATTTTACATTCCCACCGAAAATTCAGTTGCTCGCCCTTCCTGTTAGAGGTTGCTGCTGTAAGATTTTTCCATTTTTCCTCAACTGGTAGGCGTGAAAAGGTGTCTCATTGTGATTCTAGCTACAATTTCCATGATTATTAGTGAGGCTGATAACCTTTTCATATGTTTATGAAACTTCTGTTTGAGATTTTTGCCTATTTTTCTCTTGAGTTGATTGTGTTTTTTAAAATAGATCCGAAAAGTTCTTTACACATTCTGGATACTAACGTTGTGTTGTTCTTAAAAAATTGTTGTAAATAATGATCACCACATGCTTTATGATGTGTTTTATGAGTAGCTATTTTTTATTTTAACATAACCAAATTTATCCATCTTTCCTTTATGTTTGTGCTTATTTCCCTTGTTTAAAAATCATTTCCTACTTGAAATGCATGAAAATATTTTCTTCATTTTCTTTTCAAGGTTTATAGTTTTGCCTTTCACATTTAAGTCTATAATCATCAGGAACTACCTTTTGATAAAGGTCAGTGTGATTCAATTTGTAGAATATAACTAGAGTATAATTTATTCATTTCATAGTTCATTATATAAATAAGCCACGATTTCTGTACTCATATTCTGTTGAAAGACACTTGAGTGTCTTTCTAGTTTTGGACTATGTTGAATAATGTACCAGTGAACATTCTTACACTGTGTGTGTGTGTGCATGCGTGTGCGTGTGTGGTTCATATGCATGCATATTTATTGGAGGCTGGGAAGTCAGAAATCAAGGTGCTAGCAGTCCCCCTTTGGTGTCTGGTGAGGACCCACTTTCTGGCTCATAGATAGCAGTCTTTTCTCAGTGTCCTCACATGGTGGAGAGAGTGTTGAGGGGGCTCCCTAGGATCTCTGTTATAGTGGCACAAATCCCATCTCTGGGGCATTACTCTCATGATATAATCACCTCCCAAAGGCCCACCTCCAAATACCACCCACTTGGGGGTTAGGATTTCAACATATGAATGTTGAGGGGACACATTCAGTCAATAACATTTATGTATATGTAAATATCTTCTCCTGCCCAATTGGCTTGCTTTTCCACTGCCCTAATGATGAGTTTTAACAAATGCAAATTCATAATTTTAATATAGTCAAGTGTATCAATTATATATTTTTTGTTCATAATTTTGATTTCCTGTTTAAAGAAATTTTCCTTATTTCAAGTCATAAGTGGGATTTATTCCTAGGATGCAAGGGTGGTTCAATACTCACAAATCAGTTAACATGATAAGTCACATCAACAAGAGAAAGGATAAGAACCATATGATCCTTTCAATAGTTGCAGAAAAAGCACTTGACAAACATCAACATCCATTCATGATAAAAACTCTCAACAAAGTAGGTTTAGAGGAAATATACCTCAATATAATAAAGGCTGTATGTGAAAAACCCACAGTTAACACCATCCTCAATGATGAAAAACTGAGAGCTTTTCCCCTAAGATCAGGAACAAGACAAGGATGTCTACTCTCACCACTTTTATTCAACACAGTACTAGTACTGGAAGTCCTAGCTGCAGCAATCAGACAAGAAAAAGAAGTAAAAGCATCCAAATTGGGAAGGAAGAAGTAAAATTTTCACTGCAGATGACATGACCTATATATAGAAAACCCTAAAGACTCCACCAAAAAAACGCTTAGACCTGATAAATGAATTCAGTAAGGTTTAAGGATAAAAATATCAATATACAGAGATCTGTTGCATTTCTATACACTAATAATGAAGTAGCAGAAAAAGAAAGTAAGAAATCATTTTATTTTCTAGAAGTTTTACTGTCCTTCCTTTCACATTGAGGTCTACATTCCAACCAACCCCGCATCATTTATTGAGAATATCATCTTTTCCTCACTGCTCTGCAGTGCTATATTGTCATAAACCAGGTATCTAGATATGTGTGGGTCTATTTCTGGGCTCTCTACTCTGTCCCAAAGGTATGTGCATACTTGTGTCAGTTCCAGTCTGTGTTACTTACTTTAGCTTCATAATCAATCTTGAATCAAGGAGAGCAAGCTGTCCCAATTTGTTCTTCTTCAAGAATACCTTGCCTATTCTGGGTCCTTTGCATTTCCATTTAATTTTAGACTAAGTTTGTGAAGCTCAACAGCTTGGGATTTTGATTGGTATTATTTTGAATCAATTTTCAAAAATTGACATTTTATAAAGTCTTTAAATCAAATGCACATAGTTTATTCCTCCATTTATTTAGGGTTGTCTTAACTTTTCTTAATAATATTTTTCCCCCTGCATAGAGATCTTGCAATATTGTGAGATTTATTCATTGGTACTTGTTATATTTGACCCTATTGTAAATGGCATCTTTATAAACTGTACTTTTTAATTTAATGGCATATAAGAGGATAATTGATTTCCATGGATCAAATTTGTGTGCAGCAACTTTTCAAAACTCTCTCTGATGATTTATCTGTACATTCCTTTGGATTTCATGCATACACAATCATGTCATCTGTGGATCATGCATACACAATCATGTCATCTGTGGATAATAACAGTTAAATTTCTTACTTTCAGTTTTGCCATAAACATTTTATCAAAACAGAAAAATTATATCAAGTAAAGGTAGTTTCCTGTTCTTTCTGTTTTGCTAAGATTTATTTTTGCCATCGTCCTGCCTGCTGTCAAAGGAATTGATCATTTTCTTAGCCTCATTCTCTGGATTGGATATGAGCCCAATGGGAAAGAGGGTCCTGAAGCAGGACTCACCTCCATGGGTCCCATTCTTCCTCTGATCTTTCTGGATATCCAGTGTCTTTAATGGATTTTTAAAATATATCCTATCCTCAGTGAAGTGTTGGTTCAGATTTCCTAATCTGTCATCTCCAGAAGTGGAATCCCAGATTCACAAATTAGTATTGATATCATTTTTTAATGATAGTTAATGCTTATTTAAATTTATTCATATTTACCATTTTTCTTTTTCAATCTCAGAAATTCCTTCTTAGAATAATTTCCTTTTTCTTCCCCAAATTTATCCATGAGATGTCCCCATTGTGAGGTTCTGTTGTCAGTAAATTCAAGATTTGTTTGTCTAATATATCTTTGTTTCTCCCTCCTTCTTGAAGTTTGGTTGGGTGCACCTCTCTAGACTGAGGATGATGTCCTCTTGGGACTATTTCCCGGCCACAGTTGCTAATGAGCAGACTGCCCACTATAGATTACCTTTCGTTTCCTCTGGCTGCTTTTAAGATTTTTTATTTTAATGTCCTACAACTTCTCTATGATGTGCTGTAATGTGTATTCCATTTTGTTTATTCTTTGGGGTTCATTGTTTTGTGATCCTGAGGATTTATATCTTTCCTGGGTATGGAAGCATCTCCCACATTATCCCCAAATATTGCCTCTGCCCCAGTCTTTCGATTCCTTTCTGAAATGTCCACTAGACTTATGTCACTTTCCCCATCTGTCCTCCCTTCCTTTGTCCCTCTGTTGTGCTCCTGGCACTTCCTTCAGATCTGCCTCCCCATTCACCAGTCCTCTCTGCATCTGGTTTAATCTTTTCTTTAATCTCATGCATTTTAATTTTAATATAGCTTTTTGATTTAAGGGTTTTCCTGTTTATTTTTAAATCTGCATAATCATTCATCTCTTGTTCTTTGCTAACATTTTGTGTCTCTCTTTTGTTTGTTCATAATGCACATAATTATTTTGAATCTAATATTCTAATATCTGGAGTCTTTTTGAATCTGATTCTGCTGCTGATTACTTCTAACTGATGCTTATGTGCCTCATTTCCTTTGTTGTTTTTGTTTGGTTAGTTTGTTTCCTGATGTGTGGGACTTCTGGGGAAGTTTTTGGATTTGCTTCTTCCAGGAAACCCAGGGTCTCTTGACTGAGTATCTTGGACCACTTTAATCTAAATCCTCAGCTTGCATTGTATGGATCTTGCAGATGGTGGGGTGGTGGCTCTCAAACCCATGAGTGTGGGCCGACGTGTTACTGTCACTCCTTGTTGCACCCAGAGTCAGGGCATGGGAGCCAAGTGTCATTGATAATCTTGTGGGCAAGTTAGAATTTGTGTTTGTGTTCTGGGAGGGTGCCCTGCAGAAGTTCTGGCTTCACCTGCTGTCATGCTGCAGGGATGGTCAGAGGAAGTGCCAGGTCACTGCAGATCAGTCTGGGACCCCAGGTAGACCTCAGATTTGGTACTCACCTAATTTCATGTGTTAATCTTGTTTGTAGCCTCTGAGTACTTTTGCAATTTCTTTCAAGGTCAGTCATGTACCTAAAGTAGTGTCTTTACATTTTAAGTTCCAGTACACATCCTCATCCTTTCTCATTAGCATTTCTCTCCCAAGCCTGCCTGTCTCCAGGTGCAGGGTTCTAGTACCCTCATTCAGCATGATCTTCTCTGACTGCTTCCTGTTTGTGGGCAACCCTGCGAAGTGTGTGGTTTATACCCAAGCTCCATTATTGCTTACTCATTTTAACCTTAAGCATTACCTCAAATGATGTCATTGGTATTGGCTGCATTTCAGACAAATGTAAGGGAATGATCTCCCCCTAGCCCTGTGAATGACAGTTGATGAATAAAAACTGAAAAAGACCTATTTCTACCAGGCTAAAACATATTGCTTAAAACCCATTGTGGTTCCAAGGTAATGAAGAACAAAATCCAAATGTTAATGATCTCAAGAAAGTTTCTGAGGAAGGATTGCATTAGGGCATGATTAAGGGGAAATTTAAAAGGAAGTTGAAGTGGCAAATTCTTTTCTAGAGATCTAAGCAAGAAATTGTCAGGAAGGTGAATTCCCTTCAGACAAGCTAGTATAAGCCTTGATATTGCAAAAAAAATTATATTTGACTCATGCAGTATATTTGCCTTGGAACAAGACATTTTGTCAAAATCAGATACAGGATTGGCATATACATCATTTTCTCTTAAACTCCACGTTGGAGTTTTCAGGTGTCCCTCACCTACAATTGGCAGATGGCTCTGGTTTTCAAACAATGAAGTGAGTTCAGTCACCTGCTGAATGGTTTTTGGCACAGAACATCAGCACTGTCGTATTTCCAACTTGTCACATTAGTAGGAGATGCTGTGATAGGAAACAGAATTTTACTGCATAAGGAGTATGATTTGGAAATCTGTATCAGCATTTGTCAAGTGTCATAGCCAAGATCACCGGGAGTCGGGCCTTACCTGACAGCCTTCCTTATCTCTGATTCTGCCTGATTCGGTGTGAAATTATTTTTCTTGGAGGGAGGTGTTTAAGAAGCAAGGAGAGCCTTTTTTTTTTTTTTTTAATTTTATTATGTTATGTTAGTTACCATACAATACATCATTGGTTTTTGATGTGCTGAACCATGATCCATTGTTTTCGTATAACACCCAGTGCTCCATGCAGTATGTGCCCTCCTTAATACCCATCACCGGGCTAACCCATCCCCCCAACCCCTCCCCTCTAAAACCCTGTTTGTTTCTCAGAGTCCATAGTCACTCATGGTTCATCTCTCTCTCCGATTTCCCCCCCTTCATTTTTCCCTTCCTTCTCCTAATGTCCTCCATGCTATTCCTTATGTTCCACAAATAAATGAAACCATATGATAATTGACTCTCTGCTTGACTTATTTCACTTAGCATAATCTCCTCCAGTCCCATCCATGTTGATGTAAAAGTTGGGTATTCATCCTTTCTGATGGCTGAGTAATATTCCACTGTATATATGGGCCACATCTTCTTTATCCATTCATCTGTTGAAGGGCATCTCAGCTCTTTCCACAGTTTGGCTATTGCGGACATTGCTGCTATGAACATTGGGGTGCATATGGCCCTTCTTTTCACTACATCTGTGTCTTTGGGGTAACTACCCAGGAATGCAATTGCTGGGTCATAGGGTAGCTCTATTTTTAAATTTTTGAGGAACCTCCACACTGTTTTCCAAAGTGGCTGTACTAACTTGCATTCCCACTAACAGTGTAAGAGGGTTCCCCTTTCTCCACAACCTCTCCAACATTTGTTGTTTCTTTCCCTGTCCATTTTTGCAGAGCCTTTTATCTTCTCTATTACACAAGCTTTTGAAATGGGCCTTGGTTCACCTCAGATATTTAAACCATAATATGTGTTTCACTGCATCCTCCTCTGATCTGTCCTTTATGTAACTATAGGAGCTATCTTCCTAGAATCCAGGTTGGATCTTCTTAAAATATAGTTTTGACCATGAATCCTCAAAAATTTCAGGGACAGCCTTCACACTTCTTTTTAAAAAACTTTTTTTTTTTTTTAAATCTTGATTGAGGCATATTTTGTATATCATATATATCACCCTTTTTAAGTGTGATTTTTTAATGTAAATTTATTTTTTAAATTTCTTTTAGTACATTGACCAAGTTGGAAAACCATCACCATAGATCAGTTTTAGAACATTTTCATTCCTCCAGTATGATTCCTTGTGCACATTTATCTGCCCTAGGCAACCACTTGTCTACTTTTGTAGATTAAAGCTACTTTGTGGCGTTGCCTTTTCTGAATATTTCTTAAAAATCAACCTATACAGTATGTGGTTTCTTGTGTATGGGTTCTTTCATGCAACATAATGTTTTTGAGATGCATCCAGGTTGTAGAATGTACCTGTGGGTTTTTCCCTTTTACTGCAAAGTAGTACTCCATTGTCTCCTTACCAGCTGATGGGCATTTAGGTTGTTACCAAATTGGGAATATTATGAGTAAATATTCATAATATGAAAGAAAGAAATATGCAAAAATTCTTGTGTGGGCATGTATTTTTACTTCTCTTGGGTGGATACTTAAGAGTGGAATTGCTGGGTCATATGGTAAATTTATGTTTCACTTTTTAAGAAACTGACAAACATTGTGGAAGTGGCTGCGCCATTTTGGATTCCTACCAACAGTGCACACGGGATCCAGTTTTCTACATCCTCGCCAGCATTGGTTGTTGTCTGCTTTTTTTATTGCATCCGTTCAATTAAGTGTGCAATGACACCTCATTGTAGTTTTAATTACCGTGTTCCTAATGACTAATGTGTTGAGCATTTTTTCAGGGGTTACTAGCCATTTGTCTGTTCTATATGGAGAAATATCTATTTAAATTTTGTGCTAATATTTTGATTGGGTTGCTTGTCTTTTATTCTTGAGTTGTAAGAGTCTTTTGGGGTTTTTTTTGGTGTGTATATTCTAGACAAAAGTTCTTTATGAGATGTGTCATTTGCAAATATTTTCTCTCAACCTGTTGCTTGTATTTTCATTTTCTTTTCGGTGTCTTTTGAATTGCCAAAGTTTTGAATTTTAATGAGGTCCAATTTTTATCAGTTTTTTTTTTCTTTTATGGACCATGGCAGGATCATATGTTAACTGTATGTTTAAGTGTTTGAAAAACTGCTCTCTGAAAAGTTCCAGTTCCCCCATAGAATCACCAATACTTGGCATGCTCATTCTTGTCTGTTTTTGCAACCCTAATAGGTATGTAGTGACAACTCACTGTGGTTTTAATCTGCGTTTCCTTACTGACACATGCTATTGAGGATATTTTATTAGATTACTTGCTGTGCATACAGCTTCTTTGGTGAAGTGTTCAAATCTTGTCCCTAGTTTTAAAATTGGGTTATTATGTTTAATTGCATTTTGAGAGTTCTCTATAGATTCTGATACAAATCCTTGATCAGATTTGTGATTTGCAAATATTTTCTCCAACCTCTGTTCATTCTCTTAGAGGGTCTTTTGAAGAGTGGAAAATTACAGTTTTCATGAATTCCAGTTTATTATCATTGTTTTCTTCTATGGATGGTGCTTTGGGTATGGTACCTAAGGACTCTGCTCCTCGGCTAAGATCACAATTATTTCCTTTCACTTTTATTTTCTTCTAGAAGCTTATTAGGTTTCACTTTGAGGTCTGTGAAACATTTTGAGTTAAATTTTATATATGATCTGAGAATATATTATGTGTACGGTATATTTGTAGGAGGTAATGCTTGCACATAGTTGATTTTCCCAGCACATTTGTCGAGGAGACTGAATTGTCTCTGTTCCTTTGTCAAAAGTCAGGGTCCACACTTGTGTGTCTGCTTTGGGATCTCTGCCTTCTTCCTTCAACCTATTTGTTTATTTTGGAAATAATGGCACACTGTTTGGTTATTCTACCATCACAATAAGCCATCAAGCAAGGTGGTGCTGTCCTCCCAATGTTGTGCTTCTTTTTCAAAGCTCCTTTCATTATTCTAGGGCCTTTTGCAATTCCATGTGAATTTTAGAATCATTTTCTCAATTTCAACCAAAAACTTTGACAGACTTCTGTTTGGGTAGCGCTGGATCTCTACATCAGTTTTGGGGGAACTGAGGTCAATACTCCTGGGGCTCCTGACCTATGAACAAAACTGTATCTCCAGTCGTGAAGTCTTTAATTTCTCCTAGCAAAATTCTGTAGACTTTAGTTTAAACACACATTTTGTTGAATGCATACCTTGTACATATTTTTAATGCTATAGTAAATAGCTTTTGAATTTTTTATTGTTTTCTGATATAGGAATAAAATTGATTTGGGGGTACTGGTGTTATTTCTACACTGCAGCCTTTTCAAACTCACTTACTTGTCCTAGTAGCTTTTGTAGATTTTATTGAATTTTTGTCATTAATGATCATGTCATCTTAGAATAAAGACAGTTTTACTTTCTTCTTGCCCATCGGTTTGCTTTTTATTTCTTTTTCTGGTGTGAGTGCACTGGACAGAAGCTTCACTACAGTATTGATAGACATGGTGAGGGCAGACATCCTTGTCTTGTTCCTGATCTTAGGGGAAAACATTTATCATTATGTATGACATCAGCTATAGTTTCTCAGTGATGCTCCTTATCAAGTTGAGGGAGTTCACATTTATTTCTTGTTTTGTGGGAGTTTTGAAGGAGAGCAGATGTCAGGTTTTATAAAATGCCTTTTTCTGTTTAGTTAAGATGATCGTCTAGTTTTTATTTTTTAGTTTGGTAATATGGTGAATTATATTGATTAATTTTCAAATGTTAAACAACCTTACTTTTCTGGAATAAAATTTACTTGGTCATGCTATATTATTCTTTTAATATATTGGTGGATAATTTGCTAAAATAAAATTTTGTTTAGATTTTTTTATTTTGGTCTGTGTTTATGAGGGATATTGGTCTCTAGTCTTTCTGATAATGTCTTTGATTTTGGAATCTGGGTAATGCTGGTCTCAAAAATGAATTTGGAACTGTTTTTTCCTATTCAATCTTATGGATGTGTTTGTGGTGAATTCATATGTTTTTTCCTTAAATGTTTGGTATAGTTCACAAATAAAGCCATCTAGTTCTAGAGTTTGGTTTTTTGGGGAGGTGCTGGTAGGCATTAGGTGCGGGTGAAGACTTGTAGCTGTAAATTCCATTTCTTTAATAGATATAAGGCTATTAACATTATTTTTCTGGTAGTTTGTATCTTTCAAGAAATCTTTCATAGCATCTCTGTTTTTGAAAGTAGGCTTCAAGTTGTTCATAATATTCCCTTATTATCCTTGTAATAACTTTTGAATCTATAATGATGTCACTTTTCTCATTCCTAATGTCGATAATTTGTATTTTCTGTTTGTTTCTTGATCACTCTATCAATTGTGTTGATCTATTCAAAGAATCAAATTTTTGATTTTATTCATTTCTGTTTTCTTTTTTGTTGGCTTCCATTTTGAGCTTTATTATTTTCTTTATTCTGCTAACATTGGGTTTAATGTGCTATTCTTTTTCTAGCTCCTCCAAGAGGAAGTTGAGGTCCTTATTTGCGATCTTTCTTCTTTTCTAATGTAGGCATTTGGTACTATAAATTCCTCCCTAATTACTAATCACACATTCTAATATGATGTGTTTTTCATTAAGTTTAAAATACTTTCTAATTTCCCTTTGTTTTTTCTTTGACCCATGGATTATTTAGAAATACATCATTTTTGTTTTCAAATATCTGGGTCATGTTCAAGATTGCTGTTAATTTGTAATTAAATTCCATTTTGGTCAGAGCACATATTTTTATGACTTGAATCTTTTGAAGTTTGTTTAGACTTAAATTATGGTCCAGGGCATTGTCTCTCTTGATAAATTTTATGTATACACTTGGAAGAGAATGTTCATTCTGCTTTTTTGGGGGGAGTGTTCTGTGTCAGTCAAGTTTGTTGATAGTGTTATTGAAGTATACAGTATCCTTGCTGGATTTCTCTATTTCTTCAACAAGGTCCTGGGAAAGCTACCATGATTTTATTTTCTCTGCTTTACTTTTCAGTTGTATCTGTTTTACTTACTGTATTGAGAAGCGCTGTTATTGGGTTCATAAATGTTTAAAATTATTTGAGCATCTTGATAAGTTGAGCCCCTTCTCCTTATGAAGTGACTTTCTAAATTTTGGCTAATAATTTTTTTCTGGGATAAAATAGTCAATCCAACCTTCTTCCAACTAGTGTTGGACATTCTGACATTCCCTTCATCTTAATTGGAATGTTAGTCAAATTACACTTAATGGAACTATTGGTTTGATTATGTTTAAGTCCGTAAGCTTGTTCTTTGTCTTCTACTTTTTCCATCTCTTCCTTGCTCCTTTCTCCTGTTTTTCTGCTTTCTTTTGAGTTGATGGCATATGTTCTGTGATGTTATTTATATCTTTTTTTGGCTTATTAGCTATAATGCTTTCTTTTATAAAAACTAGTGTGACTTTAGGATATATGGCATACATCTTTAGCTTATCACAGCCAGTCTTTACAGGATACTATACTACTTTGCATATAGTTTAAGAACCATATGACAGCATACCACCATTTCTCTCCTCCTGACCTTTAAGCTGTTGTCATATATTTTACTAATGTGTGTGTTATAAATTCCACAATACATTGTTATCATTATTTTTTAGCAATTATATTTTAATGAAATTTAAATAACAGGGAAAAATCTTATATATTTAGCATTGTAAGTACCATTTTCAGTGCTCTTCATTCTCCTCTGGAGAGCTGTATCTCCATCTGGTATCACTTCATTTCTCTAGAGAGGACTCCCTTTCAAGTTCTTGTAGTGTTATAAATTCTTTGTTATAAATTCTTTCAGCTTTGTCATTTCTGCAAATGTCTTCATTTTGCCTTTGTTTTTGAAAGTTTTTGTCTGGGTATAGAATTTCAGGTTGATGGGCTTTCTTGCAGTCACTGAAAGAGGTTGTTCTACTGTCTTGTTACCTTGTTTCTGATGAGCAATACACTGTCATCCTTATCTTTGTTTTTTTATAAAATGTGTTTTTTCTGTTTTTAAGATTTCCCTTTATTACAGGATTTCACCACTTTTAATTATGATATACTGTGGGATTCATTAAGTTTCTTCAATCTATGGATTTATTGTTTTATCAAATTGAGGACTATTCTGCAATTATTTTCTCAATTCTTTCTCTGCCCTCTCCTCCATCCCTTGGTAATCAAATCACACATATACTGTAGCTCTTGAGGTTGACCCACAAACGACCAAAGGTTGGCTTCTTTTTCTTTATTATTTTATCTCTTTGTGTTTTATTTTACATAGTTTCTGTTGCTATGTCTTCAGCTTTACTGTTTTTTCTTCTGCAGTGTCTAATTTCCATCCAGTGTAATTTTCATTTCAGATCTGTTGTTCTTATCTTTAGAATTTCTGTTGTGTTCTTTATTTCATATCTTTCATGCCTGCAAGAAACTTGAACATATGGGATACGCTTGTAATAAATTTTAATGTTTTTATTGGCTGATTCTAACATCTGTGTCAGTTCTGGGTTGGCTTGATTGATTAATCAACTCTCCTCATTATGAGTTGTGTTTCCCTGTCCCTTCATTTATCTGTTCATTTCTGATTGAATGTCAGACATCATGAATTTTATGTAGGTGCTGGATATTTTTGTAATCCCATAAATGTTGTTGGATTTTGTTCTGGGACATGGTCAAGTTAATAGGAGACAGTTTGATTCTTTCATGTCTTGTTCTTCTGATCTGTTAGGTGGTTCCATAAGGGTATACCATCTAGAACTATGGCCACTATTGAGGCAAGATCTTCCTGCATATTTACCCAATGCACCCTGAATTTTGAGATTTTGCAATCTGTTGGTGAGAACAAGCACTGTTTCTGGTCTTATGTGAGGCACAGCTTTCTAATTTTTTGGGTAATTTTCTCCTGTCTCATGTAGATCCTCCCACCTGTGACATATGCTAGCATGGACTTTGCTCTACCTTGCTGAATATCACAGGACATCCTTTTGCAAAAATGGGTTCTCCCTGTGAGCAGTTCCCTCCATCAGCCCTCTGCTGTGCAAACTCTTACCAGCTTGGTACCCTGGAGTCTCTGTCCTGTCTCCTGGGTTCCCATTCCCACACTGTGGCTCTCAAGGCAGTGAGGGGGCAATGATGGGGCTCATGTGGTTTGTTTCCTTCTCTCACAGATCACTGTTCTTCATTGTCTGATGTCCAGCATCTTGATAACTGCTGTTTCTTATGTTTTGTCTGCTTTTCTATTTTGATTGCTTCAGATGGGGCAGTAAAACCTGTCCCTGTCACTCTCCTGGGGTGGTAGCAGAAGTCTTACCTCCCAACTACCTAATCGGACATTCAAGGCCTTCTACGACTGACCTCAACCTGCCTTTCCAACCGAATTTCTCATTACATGCTTATCTTTTGAAATTTCCAGTAAAAGCCACATTTTTCTGCATTGCTATGGTCTGAATGTTTGTGTCCCCCCCCGAATTCATATGTTGAGATCCTAATGCCCAATACGGTGATTTTAGTAGGTGAGGCTTTTCAGAGTTGCTTAAATCATGAGGGTGGAGCCCTCATGAGTGGAATTAGCACTTTACAGAAGAGACTCCAGAGAGATCACCACCCCTTCCACCACTGAGGACACAGTGAGAAGGTGCCTGTGAACCAGGAAGCAGAACCCCACAGGAGGTGGCCATGTTGGCAGCTTGGTACTTGTGAACTGGGAAGCAGAACCCCACAAGAAGTGGCCATGTTGGCAGCTTCAGCTTGGATTTCCCAGCCTCCAGAACTGTGAGCAATACATTTCTGCTGTTTGTGAGCCACCGGGTCTGTGGTCATTTGTTATTGCTGCCTGGATGAGCTGTTGAATGCCCCTTCCCGCTATCTTCTACTTGTCAGTTATTGATGCTTCACAGACAGGACAGTGTAAAGACTTTCCTTCCTCATCTCATCCATATATATTTACTGAGCCCCTGCTGTGGGCCAGGCAAGGTGCTAGATGCTGGAGATGATGATGGTGGCCCGAGCAGACACTGTTTGTGTCCTCTCAGAGCCCCAGTCTAGCTGACAGGCACTTGTAATATGGTGTGGGGAGTCACTTGATAAGTCAAGAGCTGGGGGTATGGTGGAGAGAAGCAGGAAGCCACACAACCCAGATGTGGGGTCACAGAGGAAGTGATCTCCATGGTGAGACAGGAAGAAGATGCTATGGGGTGGAGGGGAGCCAGGGGGTGAGGTAGGGTAGAGGGTTCTAGAACAAGCAGGGCTCATGCAAAGAGCTGAGTGGTGCTAAAGATTTAGACATGAGCAAGGAGAGAAAAGAGAGACTTTACCAGCCTCTTAAGAACTGTGGACTTAATGTTAAGGGCAATATGGAGCCGTTGAAGGTTTTAGTCCAGATACTGACATGGCCAAACTTGTGTTTTTTTGTAAAATGTACTCCAACTTTGGTGTGGTCAGGGGAACAAGACTGGAGGTAGGGGGCCAGTCCACGTGGGAGGTGATGGAAACCAAAAGTAGACCAGTGGTGATGGGGTGGAGAGAGGTATGGGGAGACAGTGACAAACGAAATGTGAGGCTGGAGGGGAGGGGACATCTAGGATGGAGCCCTGGGCTCTGCCCAGGCTGCCGGTGGACACTGTGCGAGGAGGTTGTGAAGAACAGTGTTGGAGAGAAATGCTACCTGCTCCCTCCGCCCAGATCTTCCTTCAGATCTTCCTTTTTTTTCAGTTAATTGCTACATTTCCTTGGCGTCCATGATTTTCCACATAATCTTTAAGGCATTTACCTGGTATTGGAGTTTACTGAAGTTTAATCGTTCATGGGCTTCTCTTGCTGGCTTGTGATTGCCGGGGGAGACGAGGTCGCATGTTATTCCTCTTTGTATTCCAGCGCCGTTATCGTCCCCACACAATGCCTCACACACAACAAGTGATTAATAAATTTTGGTGACTTAGATTAAGAAAGGAGCTTATTTTCATGTGACATAATATATGCATGATTGAATGCTTTCCTATCATGAAATGTAGCACTGTGGTGTCCTTTGCCATATTCTCGAGGACTTTGTAGGCATGCAGTTTTAATTCCGAAATCTAAATAGATGCGTCAACAGTGTGAGATCACACAAGAAATTCTCAGCTTGATTTTTTTTTTTCATTGTCATAACATTTATGATCCTGTAGAACCACAAGTAATTTCCTCAGTCAAGAAGGAAAGAAATGAACAGGCATACAGGATGATAATACTGCTGCCCACGGTACACGGGCAGCCCGGTCTTTGTCAGTTTTGATGCTAATAAGGGTCAGGGAGCAGAAGGTAGCCTTGCAACACATTTTGTGGAAGTAAGTCTTCAACAGGCATGGAGCTGAGTGCTGCTGCCGTGCAGAGGCTCGGCTGAAAGGTGTCTGGAATCACAATCCAGGCAAGGAGCTGGGAGGCAATTTCTATTAGCTGGGGATGTGCCTGCAGTTTATTGCTCCTGATAGAGTCAGTGCCCAGCGAGGTACCTGTTGATTTCGTGTCAGGACATCAGTGCGGAAATACCAGCTCCTGGAGGAAAGCCTTTCAGCAAAGATATGAGAGACTCAGAAAAATCAATGCCCCTAATACAAAGATATTTCTGGAGGTGATCCTTTTAGAATGAAGAGACACCAAGCTCTTGCCAATACTTCAGATCTTAGAAACAATATTTCTTTTTTAAAGATTCTGGATCTAAAACACAGGGTGGCTTAAAAAAATACAAACAAAATCACTTACCTCTTGTCAAGGGAGCTCTTAGGGTAGTTTCAAGCCCATGCCAGGGCCCCAGGACCGAGCCTCCTGGGTCTCCTTTTTGGGCCCTTCTGCACACCTGTGAACGGTGGTGATACTACCAAAGTAAGACCCGCCTACACGCACCATTGTGATTCACAGCCCAGCTCTGAATGTAGGCGGGGAGGGTGTTTGATATTTCCAGTGATTTCGAGAACTTTGACTAATCCGTGTTTGCTTCTCCAAAACTTAACCAACAGTGGCACCTGTTCACGCTCTTACTTCCATTTGTATTCCTTCACTGTTCATGTTCACTTTTATATATTTTTTCCTCCCTGATTTTTGGAACACTTCATTCATTAAATATAGTTTATATTTTATATATATATATTTATAATATATATAGATTTACTTTGCTAGTGGTTTCTGTGAGTTAGCTGGTCAAGCAAGTTGTCCCGAGCCCCATGAGGTGGGCTTTATTACCGTTTCCATGTTGAAAATGGGGAAGAATTGTCATTTTGAGGTCTATTTTATCTTCATTCCATAATATGTTTTCAGCTTGCAGGTTGGGGGGTACTCGGTGGTCTCACCCAGCAAGAAGGATGGGCTGGGAGTCCCAGCAGGGAGACATCCGTTCTTCCTGGCATGTGGCCTCCATCCTCCTGATGTTCCAGACACATTGAAATGTTGAGTAACTTGCCCGAAGCCCACTAGGGTTTTCCTGGTGCTGGAGGTCTGCCTTGACCACTGTGCACACTGTCTCTTCTGAGCCTCTTTGGGAGCATTTTCCACTGTGAGAGAAGACAGTCTCTCTAGCACTTTCCAGACGTTCTTGTTAATACATTTTGCATTTAAATCTTTGACTCAGAGGTGATTAACACTGTGTTTTGCTTGAAAAAGACATTACTCATTCAATTACCAGCCAGTTTCCCCAGAGCTATTTGCTGAGTACACCATCTCTCCCTGATACTCTAAATGACACCTGTACCATGTTCTAAATTCTTGCCTGTTTTGAGCTCCTCATTATGTGTCATTGGCCTGTGCTTTCTTCTGCATCAGTGCATGCTTGGATGTCCCCCAGGTGTCTGCTCCATGGAGAACCTACCCAGCCTGTCCTAGAAAAGGCAGCGGGTTCTTGCAGTCCCTCTCGATTTTGGCTTTATCTTTCTTGTAATACTGCTCACACTCTGAAATTATCTTACCCATTTATTAGTATTTATTTATTTATTTTTATTTATTGCCTATATTAGGGTTCTCCAGAGAAACATAAACATTTCTTATAAAGAATCGGGTCCCACAATTTTGGAGACTGACTAGTCCCAAGATTTGAAGTCAGCAAGCTGGAGACCCAGAAGAGCAGATGGTTTAGTTCCAGTCTTGAGTCCAAAGGCCTGAGACCCACAGAGCTGATGGTGTCACTCCAGTCCGAAAGCTGCAGGTTTAAGACCCAGGAAGGACTGATGTTTCAAGGGAGGGTCAACTTTTTAATCTACTCAGACCTTCGACTGATTGGATGAGGCCCACCACATTGGGGAAGGCTATCTGTTTTAGTCAGTCTGCGGCTTCAAATGTTAATCTCATCCAGAAGCACCCTCACAGACACACCCATGATAATGCTTGACTAAATGTCTGGGCACCTGTGGCCCAAACTGACATTAAATTCACTATCACATTGCCTATCACCCCTCTAGATTGTAAGCTCTATGGCTTCATCCCCAGAAATCAGAATGTTGCCTTGCCTATGGTAGCTGCCAAAAATGTACCTGTTCAATAATGAACTCGAATGGTTTTAATTATCGTGCTTTTAGGATACGTCTTAACATCCAGCAGTGTAGATTCTCTCTCAGTATGACTGTAATACTGAAAAAATTAAAAAAATATATATTCTCATGCTCCCCTTGTACTTAGGATAAAGAGGAACCTCCTCATATGATGCCTCTGCCCTCTGCTCTCTGGCCCTGCCTCCTCTGCAGGCATTCACGCACTTGGCCCTGGTGCAGCAGTCCCGGCCGCCTGGCTTTCTTTCTGATCCTCATGGCACAAGTTCCTTCCTGCCTCAGGTATGTTCCCCATACTCTTCCTTCCAGGCTCTCTTTCCATTTATTTAAAACTTTATGGATAGTATTCATAGTGGTGGTTATTTTTCTTTTGTTTTGTGAGCTAAGACACACATAAAAGTGGGAAACAAGATGGATATACAGATTAGCAAATTACAGTAGGGTGCGCCTGGGTGGTTCAGTCAGGGGAGCGTCCAACTCTGGATTTCAGCTCAGATCATGATCTCAGGGTTGTGAGATGGAACCCCATGTTGGGTTCCATGCTCAGTGGGGAGTTTGCTTGAGATTCTGTCTCTCCCTCTGCCCCTCCCCCACCATTCTCTCTCTCTCTAAAAACAACAACACCCAACAAATTACAATAAAAGAAACCCTTTTATTGTCTCTACCTAAGTCAAGACTAGAACTTTCTCAGTGTTCCAGAATCCCTAAACATACTCTTACCACATAGCTGCTATCTTGAATGTTATGGTATTCCCTTGATTGATTTTCTTTATAGGTTTCTACCTAATAATGCATCCCTGATAAATAGAGTTTAATTTCTCCTGGCTTTGAACATTATGCCAATGGAATGCTATAATTTGTGTTCATTTGTGTCTGGCTTCTTTTGCTCCAAATGATGTCTTCGAGATTTATCTATGCTCACTGTACTCGAGTTGTGTGCATTTTTATTGCTATATAGCAGAACATTGTATAACTATGCCACCATTTGAAGGTTTCTTTTAGTCTAGTGTCAGTGGACGTTGGGTCATTTATAGATTGGGCTAATGTTAATAATACTGCTATGAATTTTCTTGTACATATATCTTAGTGTGTGTGGGTATACCTCTCTCCAAAGTAACTATCTGTGTGTGGACTTGCTGATTCATAGGGTTTATATATCTTCTGCTTTATTTTGTACTTCCAGATATTCTTCCAATTAGTTGAACCAATTAATGCTGCCATCAGCAACGATTGTGAGTTCCAGTTGCTCCCTACCTTCATCAGTGCTTGATGTTATCAGTCTTTCTAATTTTGGCCATCCTGTAGGGTGCTTTTCAGGAGCATTTCCCTGACTACCAGTGAAATGCAGTGCCTTTTCATTTGTCTGTTTGCTAGTTGGATACTCTGTGAAGTGCTTGTCAATTCCACACATAGGGGTTTTGATTTGCAGTGTACTGACTGAACTAATAAATTAGTCTGGAGTGAACTGTCAACTTTATAACATCTTTTCATTGACTTTTCTTACTTATCTTTAAAACTTTATTTTTCTCCATTGAGTTCTGACACACCATTTGTTGGATTTATTCTGATACCGTTCCTGATACTTTTTAGTACTATTATTATTTTCAAATATTCATGTCACATCCTTTTGTTATTGGAATAGAGAAATACAATTGATATGATACAACCTCCTACTGAGGTTGGAAAAGCCTCCTACTAATTTTTATAATTCAGGTGTAGGCTGTTTTGGATTTTTCATGCACACAATCATATCATCTCCAAAACATAACAGTTTTTACCTCTTTCCATCTCCAGCCTTTACCTCACTAACCCTGTACATACTCTTCAGGTCAGAGCCTGTTTGTCGTCTCCACAGAGTGGTCTTCTCTGACCCTCCTGTATAATTCTGTGCTTCTCACTCTTTTCTCACTGCACCTGTTCTTTGGTATTAAATATAATCTGTGCTTGTTTCAGTGATGTCCCACTCTTTTAGTAACACCTTGAAGGAAGGAACTGTATCTGTGTCACTCACTGATACACACCCAAGCCCAGGACAGTGCCTGGCACATTGTGGATACAGAAATATATTTCTTGAATAAATGAACAGAGGGGTTTGTTGAAACAAATTTTGAAATCTGCTGCTAAATTCACTTCAAAAACTCTGGTTAGTTCTTTGATTTGAATCTCATTATATTTTTAGTTAATTTTGAGGAGCTATAATAAAAGGAGAAATCAAAGAGCTATAGTAATGATGAAATTATATGCATGTTAACAGCATAGGTTCAAAATAAAAAGGGCACACATGGGAAGGATTAGGAGGAAAACTGGTATAAGCCCAGCATCTCACTAACAGTGCATGGAACTAAGAAACTTCTTTTAGCATTGGACCAACCAGACAAAAACTTGGAGAATCAATTAAATTTTTGATGTTACAGACACAGGGATGTTTACATTCTCCACATAGGAAGTCTTATCCTTTTCTTTACCCAAACTACATTTACAATAATTGGTCAGGAGCCATGGAACAAAAGAGACCCGTTACAATTCCAAAGAATTGTAAATACAGATAAAGCGTTCTCTGCTTTTACGATAATACATTTGGAATCTGGAAATAAAGAGATGTAAGAAAAAGAATGCTCTTATGATTGGAAACTAAACTGTAATTCGTGGTAATTATAAAGTACTTAGAAATTTATATCCCTGGCATCCAGAAGGATGCCCGATGCATAGTTGGTGCTCAGTGAATCTATGTTGGATGGATAAACAATAATGTTCACATTAGATAGGAAACCCTATAGGATGTAGCAAAGTCATTTCTTGCAGTAAATTTGGTGCTAGTGCCTATATTAGACTCAAGAAAAAAGAGTTGTAAGTAAATATTGTGGGTTAAATACCTACATTTTCCTCTCTTCCGTCCGTAAATTCCCCCAAGCCTCATTGGTACTAATTCTGGAGGTTCGGGTCAAACAGTGAGATGCCATTTTACACCCAGAAGACCGGAAGTACTTGATAAGGCTAAGTGTGGGTGCGGACATGGTGAGGGGACAGTATTTTTGGGTGTGAGCCCCTACAACCACCTGCAGAGCAGTGTGGCGATTTCTAGGGACCGTGGACGGGCATTACCCGGCGTCCCCTCTCTGGGCGCTTGCAGCCTAAGATGTGCACAGTGTTTCTGGCTGCAGCCTTGTTTGTGGCAATAAATCTGGAAAACAATCTAAATGTCCATTGACAGCAGAACTAATACAGACAGCAGAATTGATAGCAGAATTACTACGGGCCATTGGTGCACTTATGATATAGATTACTATACTCTACAGAAATAACAATGATTGAACCCAATCAACAGTGTATTAATTTGACAGATCATAAAAGCAATAAATTGAATAAAAAAGCAAGTTGTAGAATGAAAGTAGAGTTTGTCATTTGTATGTTCTTTAAAAAAAAACTACACAAACTCTATATTGTTTGCAGGTTTATGGTTATCTGTAGTTAAGACAGTAAGACATGAACAAAAGGATAAACATAAAATTCCTATTTGTTGTTGCCTATGGGAAGACGGGGAAAGAAATGGGACCAGGGAGCATTACAGAGGGGATTTTATTATATCTGTATTTTGTCTCACACTGGATTTTCTAGAGTAGCAGGAAATCAGAGAGGGAGAACGGGAGAGAGGGGGGATCTGCAGGACTTCTGTGGGGGCTGCTCATGGGGTCATGACCATGGCCAAGGGAGAAGTGAGCTGTGATGTGAGCCCAGCAAAGACCCAGATGCCTCCTGGGGCATTGTTGGAACTGGGACACCCTTCAGAGTTGCCCTGAGTACGGTCTTTTTATCCCGTCATCATCAGCCATTGGCTGTGGGCTTTCCCGGGGAGGAGGTGTGACCCAGTTCTCTTCAGATGAGGCAATGCCCCCCCAGAGCTGAGAGCTGAGGGTGGTCTTCAGGCAGTTCTGCTATCAATCCTGGATTCCTGAAAGGGTATTGTCCTAAAACAAGAAACAAAGAAGAAACATAGGGAATATTCTAAAATTCTGGGTGGCAGTTCATGGATATTTTTGCCGTATTATTTTTCATAACTTTTATGTATTTTTAAAGATTTACAAATATTTACAAAAAGGGGGGACTGCATGATGGTCGCAGAGAACAAACTTTGGCCCCCCAGGGAGACAGCCTGTGCCTGGCAGGGGTTCTGCTGTGCAGTCTTTGGTCTGGGGGAGATTCTGAGTTTCTGAATTGTGGGGCAGTGACCTTCCAGCCATTCCATGGGGGTCGGGGGTGAAGTCTGCTCCTGTTGTGAGGAAAAGTTGGGTGAACTTTTCTTGTAGGACATCTTCCCATAGGAGAGCCAGGAAACTCCCCAGCCTGACTTTTCCTGTCCTCCTGGGCACTCATCGCTTTGTCCTTAAGATTATTTCAGGAGGAATCGAAGGGTGGGCTGCATCTGCGGCTTCTCTCCAGATGCCCTCTTAAACCCAAAGACTAAGAAATTCAGCTTAGTGAGCACAGCTCCCACGGCAGGCAAGTCCTCTGTCCTCATGAAGCTCAAAGGCCACATGGAGTGGGCCTTCTCGTATGGGATGAGAATTTTTCTAAAAGGCTCTTACTGCTTCCAGCAGCCCACTTTTCATCATACCCCCAAGCCTGTGTCCATTTAGGACCACACAAAACTCCTTTGGCAGATCTTTAGAAGCACTCACACATTCTTCTCATCTTTCTTTGTTTAACTTCATTTATTTTTGATAAATTAATTAAAGATTCGGGACTCAAAAGATTCGAAGGGCTATCCAGTGAAATGTCCCCAACCCCCTCTCCCAATTGGTTTCTTTTGTAAACTTTCTGGAGGTCATCGATCGCCACACGAACAAACTTGACCTTCACCCCTTGGGAAGTAGGAGCTGGGGGGCATATTTGTGCTGGGGAGAACCACTGAGTATGCTTGGGGTGAGAAGGTTGGGGAGTGTGAAGGTGGGTTGGATGGAAGGGGCAGGAAGCTGTGACATCATGTGTCAGACTCGTCTGTGGTCTGAGTGAGGATGATCAGGGAGGCCCTTGTCCTTGGGCCCCACGGGTCCGCCAGGTGGAGATGCGTGTGCAGAACCTGGCGTGGTGATGGGTGTCACTCTCTTCTCTTCACACAACGCGCTATGCTGAATTTGGAACTGCTTTGCTCTTGCACCACCACTCAAAAAATGTATCTGGAGAAGCCCGTTTCTGGGGCGCCTGGGTGGCTCAGTCGTTAAGCGTCTGCCTTCAGCTTCATGATCCCAGGGTCCTGGGCTCCCTGCTGGGGGTGGGGTGGAGCCTGTTCTCCCTCTCCCACTCCTCCTGCTTGTGTTCCCTCTCTTGCTGTGTCTCTCAATGTCAAATAAATAAATAAAATCTTAAAAAAAAAAAAGAAAAGCCCATTTCTCAGGGTACTGTTCAAGCTCTCTGACTTTCCTGAGATGCTATTAAGCCAATAAGATCTGTGGGTTCTTCTGGGAAAACCTGGGGTATAAATTGCCAAGTAAATCCCATTTAATTATAGAAGCAAAATACAGCACCATTAGAACGAATTGATGGGGCACATTCATTATAAATGAGGTTGTTCACTGGCTGATAGGGAGGAAAACATCCTTCCTTTTAGCTTTCACCACCACTGCAGTGAAATAACCAGCTGTGTACTTGCTTGTTTACTGTACAGCGCCTTTGCCAGGCTGGAAACTCCGTGAGAGCAGGGCCCCGGGCTTGTCTTAGTCAATGTTTCATTGCATGACCCAGCAGAGCGCCGAAATGTCGGGGCACGTGAAACAACAGATAGACGGAATGTGGGTAAGAACACGAGGACCCCTGAGATAGGATGAGCGTGTGCATGTGTGAGAGTGTATGTGTGTCTATGTGTGCACACGCGCGTGGGCATGGGGCGGGGTGGAGGGACTCGGAAACAGTCATGTCCAAAACGTGAATCACCTTAAAGGAAGCCGGAAGCTCCCAACCAACCCTTTAAAATAAGATATAAAATCCACGTGAACGTGTTTCACTGGGCCAAGGAGAATAGAGAGCTTATTTATCTCCGAGAAGACATGGCCAACAGTGGATGATTTAAATTTCCATGAACATATTACCCGAGAGGAGGATGATTCAGGCTTTTCACTGCTGCTGATGACAGAATAAAAAGAAATGTCTGCAGGCGGCTGAGAGGAGGCAGCATCTGAGAGGCAGGGCCGGGGGGCAGCTGGGGCTCCCGTGGGGCGCGGGGCATGGCAGGTGCCAGCAAGCCCTCTCTGCAGGCAGATTTGCTCTTTCTTTCATGGTCGAGCGCGAACGTTCCTGGAGACAAGGGGGCAGAAGAGGCCAGTGTTCTTCCAGAATGAAGCTGAGTTCTGTGACTCGTCCATGTTTTGTACACATTCTGGGCCAAGTTGGGAGGAAATGGAGGTGGGAAGAATTTGGGGAGATGACAGGAGGAACAGTGCCAGGCTGTGTTCAGGGAGGACTAGGGGACTTGGGGGTAAAAGAGTGTTTGCCCGCCGTTTGCCCTGTAGACAGACCTTGGTCACACCTCATTATGCCTGTAGATGTATTCACCAGGTGTTTGTCCCCAAGTCTCTCCATGCTCTCCAGAGAAGCAGCCAGTCTTGGGGGGCACACCCTTGCCAGGGCATTAGCACCGTGGGCCACACTGTGGCCTGGTGAAGATGAGGGACCCCCACCACGATGTCCACCTGCTGTGAGGCCCAGGAGCCTTGTGGCTCTTCCCTTGGGGCCAGGATGAAACTGTGGTGGTTGTTGCTGGAGAGACTGGCAAGGGTAGGGGAGCCCCAGCTTGAAGCTGCGCCTGCCACGCTCTGAAGTGGGGGGACGCAAGCAGGGCTGTGTGGGGCACCAGGTCCTTGGAGGGAGCTGGCCATTCCTCAGAAGCTCTCTTGGCCTCTGGCTGGCTGGCCTCCCTCTGGAACAGAGAGCCAGCTCTTGCGCCTACTCATTCATCATGGGGTCATTCACTCTGTCATCCGTCCCTCTCTCTGTCCTCTCACTGCTGGCCTGGTGCCAGCCCTGGGGTTCCAGCCCACTTGTATGGGCCTGTGGGTTCTCCAGGGGCCATGGTCTTGGCCACCACTGCAAGTGGGTGCCACGCTGAGCTGCCCCATCTACAGGTCATGAGCTCCTTAAAATGCTGTTTCTCTTTCTTCCTTTCGCTTCTGCTCATCAGGCTGTGTCTCAGGCTGCTGTCAGGGATCTGAGCTGAGCTCCAGGCAATGCCTTGTCCTCTCGCTGCCTCAGTCCCTTTCATCCTGACACTCGGGGCTGGTCGTAGGCACCGGGGACCAATTTCTGCCCATCACCTGCGTGTCAGCCGAGTGTGGGCTGCCGGCGCCAGGGAGCCCTTCGAACCAGCTTGTTTGCTGTGATTGCTGTCACCTCCGTGGGCACAGGGCCCTCATTTGTAACTTTTTTTTGTGTGCATTTGCTTTATTCTTTGAAGGCAGTGAAGACACTTGGAACACCTAAATAAAGGGGTATCGCATTTTGGTTTTAACATTCCCATTTATTCACAATGGGAAAACATGACTTGTAGCCAAGGGAACGTAGATTGGAGGGGACCCTCCGGGGCTCCAGACCCATGCCATCCCAGGGTTCAGCACATTTCATCACGAATCCCATTTTATTATTTCAGAAAAAGCCTTCCTCTGTTGTTCAGTGAGTCCTACCATAGCCCCTCATTTCTTTCCCTTTTGAAATCATGAAGATATAAAACTGCATCTCCCCATGATATACACGTCTTAGAGCAGTGTAGAAGTACCGTTAGCATCCCTCTGCAAACTCGACCCAGAATAGAAGATGAACTTTCTCTTCCACTTAAACATTTCATACTTATTTGCCCTGATTTACGACACTTTCTGGCATGGCAGACAAGAAATGGTCTTCTAGAGGCAAAAATCCAGCAACACGGGAGTGTCTGCGTCCATCAGCAAACTGGTCTGAGGTGGGAGCTGCCCCTTACCCCGCCTGTCCCCAGGCCCTGGCTCCCCCCTTCCTGCCCTACGGCCTCTCCCCTATCCATGGGCCAGTCCTCTCTGGATCCACCTTCCCCCAGAAGGAAGAATGTCTGTGCACCTGTGTGAGCCCATGTAGACCTGTAGACATCCCTTTTGTTATTACAGACCATCCATACACATCTTCCCTGAGTGTCTGATGATTTTCTTAACTGTTGACTTATCTGTAAGTATTTACTTCCAGTTTCTACTATTACAGAGCCAGGGCACTGACGACTTTGCTTTTTTTTTTTTGGCTTTAGCACAGATGTTCAAAAATGGGCTTTCGCCATTAGGGTAAAAGTTAGGATCACTTTGAAGGCATTTGATGAATATCTTCAAATTGATTTCCAAATGGGTTGTGGGAAGTTTTATACGTGACATCCATGGGTGGGAGGCCCAGTTTCGTGCCCTCGGTGTTCATGGCACCTGCTCTCATGGCCCCCAGAGCCAGTGTCTCCCCGACCCATCTTTATGGGGTTACCCTGGAAGCTTGAGCCTGGTCGTGGTGGGGGTATTTACACCGTGCGAATCAGCACAGCCAGACACCAGGCTATCCCCCGCCCCTCTGCCCGCACAATCCAGAACTGGTTGGTAAACTTCTGCCCCCATATCACTGCGGTTGATAATTGAACAAAGAAACAACACAAAACCAGTTTGGAAAGGTTTAATCAAAGGACACCGTCTCTCCCTGGGAGCCGAGTCAGGAGAGGGGAGCCAGGCGGCTCTACCAGGCCCTGTCTGCTTCCCGTGGGCCCTTCGTCCTCGGTGCCACGTGGATGGTGCTCAGCAGCCCCGGCCAGAGTGTAAGCGTCTGCTGTCCTGTGGCCTTTCGGCCCCTTGGGAGACTGGCTGCCCGCCAGCCTGTGTCCCCCGTGGCCCCAGCACGAGGCCTGGCATCCTGTGGTGAAGGCACCAGCCGGCTTGTGATGGGGAAGCCCTGCAGACCCTCCTAGGCAGCCTCCTGCCCCCATCGCTGGGAGGGAGGTCAGGGTTCCTTCCGCTGCAGCGCTCGCAGGAGGACACGGGGTGGTGGCCCTGCCTCCCCGCTGCGGGCTGCGTTTCACTCTGACAGCCTCCAGTCTCATCCCTGCGAAGGCTGACACTCCCTCGGAGTGGAGGAGGGCACTCCCTGCCTCTGGAGAGCTGCTCCAGCCGCTCCAGCCCCCCAGCCCCCCAGCCCAGTGACGTTCCTTTCCTCCCCCTGCGAAGTTACTGACCGGCCAAGGCCACCGAGGTGCCCGGGGCTGTCTGTGCCTGCTCCCTGCTCCGTGCACAGTCCTGCGGCCCGTCCTGAGCATGGTCCTGCTGCAGCCCCCGCGCACACCAAAGCAGAGGTGGACACAGCAAACTGGAGTGTGCCTGTAATTACAGCGGGAATACAGATGTTTCTATAAAGAGTAAAGAGTGCTTAATGAAAAAGTCTCAAAAAGTAAGGAAAATGGAAGGACAAAAATGAGTGTGAGCACCAATCAGAGAGAAACAGTGTCAACATTTCCATGTGTTCCCTTCCTTTTCCATGTGCATTTTCTAGATAATTTCATTCTGATTTTTGGCAACATATCAAAAGCATTGTCATGTGTCACTATCACGTTAACGCTGAGCCAGACTGAACCACAGGACACGTTCCAGTTGATTAACCACCATGCTACTGTGGCACGTTTATGTTGGCCCTGCTTTTCTGGAGTTGGCTTTGCTAACAGAGTGTGAAACCTCAGGGGTCTTTCCACCTTTCTGCTCTTCTGTCCCCCACCCTCACCCCTATGTGTGGGAATCAAGGGCAGACCCTGCTACCCCAGCAGAGGGTGGGTCACTTCTATGATGTAAGGTCACACTCAGAGGACGCCGGTTGGGGTCCTGGTGCATGTGTGGTTTGCCCTGTCTGGGACCCCATGCTTATACCCATGTGGTATGGATGGCCCGCAGGCTCTGTGCCCGCTGGGTGCGAATCCACACATCTCTTCCCGTCTCTCACCTGCTGGTGTAGGAGGTGCGTCCTTTCCCGCTTGGAGACAGGTCGAGTCAAGACCAGCTCTGCTCCAATCCACAGGTCAAGGGAGTTTTCTCTTTCTCTTTCCTCCCTCATGGCTCAGCATGGAGAGACCCTGGGCTCGAGGACATAAGGCCAGGTCTTTCCATTCTGCCCCAGATTCCTAGTCCATGTATAATGTAGGTATGGCTTGAAATCATATTCTAAATGAACTTGTTTCCAATAGCTAACCGCTTACTTCTGCATCTCGTCGTAAGTGCTTCTCTGGCCCAGGCACCTGTGCTGAGTTATGTTACACCACGCTGAATCACACGAAGACCATTTGAGGATCTTTTCATTGGATTAAGCTTGGTTGGGGGCCTATGTGATACATTTAATTTTGGTAATTTTACAATGATTTTAGAATTACACAGGGCAGTGTTTGTTCTCAGAATTTTTTTTGTTGTTACTGTGTTTGTCTTCCACTCCTTAGAATAATTTTGAGGCAAAGAAACCCCCCCAAAAAAACCCATGTTGAGATTTTGCCTGAAATTGGCCTCAATTGATCTGACCTGGTCCTGTTTGCGTGCACGCTGCCTGGGTTTGAGCCCCACATTTGCCAGCTTCTGGGACATGAATGCAGGCAGGTGGCTGGCCCCCCTGCAATTCTGACTCCTTGCACTTAAAAGGGAAAAGGTACCTACTTCACAGGCTTTGTTAGAAGCATGATCTATTTGCGTCTTTTCTAAGAAATCCTTGACCACCACAGGATGGCAAAGATGTTCTCCTGTGCTTTTTTCTAGAAGTTTTATGACATGAGTTTTTACTTTATAGGTGCTGTGAGCACTTGCAAGCCAATTTTGGTGCATGATGTGACTTTTTACCCCTATAATGACAAGCAATTTTTCCAGTGCCATTTGTTGAAAATACAGTCCTTTCTCTATTGAATTGCATGGGCACCTTTGTCAAAAATCAATGGAAGATATATGCGCAGGTTCATCTCTATGCTCTCTATTCTGTTCCATTGATCTATATACCTATCCTTCTGTCAACACTACACCGTTCTGACTCCTGTAGGTTTATGGTAAGTCTTGAAATCGATAGTATAAGTGCGGCCATAGGGATGTGGCTCGGGGGTCTCCAGCCACGGGAATGTGATCGACCGAGGGTCCCAGCTGTGCTCTGAAACCCACACTGCTCCTACCACGTGCTCCCAGATGATGCTGGAGCAGATGATGACTCAGAAACACAGAGGTAGGCTCTCTACTGGAAGGCCTAGGACGTGTCTCAAGGATCCCTCCAGGCCTTGCACAACTTCTGAGACATCACAGCAGCCTCAGGTGGTTCCATCAGCCGTCCTTCCTTCTGCTTCCCCTGGGTCCTTCTTGTTCCACATCCAGTTGTCCCCCAGCTCGGCTTCCAAATTTCCCATTGTCTGCCTCCCTGTTCTCCCTCCCATGGGCATTTCCCCCAATAACATGCTTACACTGACGTCTCAGAGCCCGTGGACAAACACAGTCAACTGTCAAATTAGTTTAACTTTTTATAAATGTTATTTTAATCCTTTGTGTCTTCATACACATTTCTGAGTCATCTTACAAATTTCTACAATAAAAACTTGATGGAATTTTGACTAAGGTTGGGCTGAATAGAAAAACCAATTAAGGAGAATTAGTATCTTTCCTTGAGTGAATCTACCGATTGATTAATACCTTATGTCTCTCTATTTCTTTACGAGTTAATGTCTTTAGGGAAAGTTTTGTAGTATTCAGTGTATGAGTCTTACACATATTTTATTTAATTTACCCTTAATTACTTCATATTTGTGCATGCTATTATAAATTAAATTGTAAATTAAATTTTTACTTCATTTCCAATAGTTTGTTGACAGTATACAGAAATACAATGGTTTTTCTATACTAACCTTGTTTTAAAGAGCAGTGCTAAATTCACTTACTTCCAGTAGCTATTAGATACATTCCTTAGTGTTTTCCACTTATACAATGAAGTCATCTGTGAAAAAACACAGCTTCAGTTCTTCTTTTCCAATTTGCACACCTTTTATTTTGTTTTCTTGACTTGTGGCATCAGTTACGTTAACCCTAACCCTAACCCTAAATTTAACCCTAGCCCTAACCCTATAACCCTGTAACCCTAACTCCATAACCCTATAATCCTAACCCTAATCCTATAACCCTAACATCGGTCTTTCCAGGATGATGTTAGCTGTGGGTTTTGCACAGGTTGTTCTTAACTGAGTGAACTTTCTTTCTTTCCTGTTTGCTGAGAATTTTTTTTATTGTGAATGGCTTTGTTTCATCAAGTAGTCTTTTCTGCATCTATTGAGATAATCATGTATGGTTTTCCCTTTCATTTTTTAATATGGTACATTTTATAATTTGCAAAAAGTAATCTTGCATTGCCAGGACAAACACTAATTGGCATGTGTTATCCTTGCTACATATTGTTGGATTCAGTTTGCTAATGTTTTATTAAGAGTTTTCATGTGCCTGGTTCTGAGGGCTACTTGCTGGCGCTCCCTTTGCAGTGTCTCTGGCTCTGTTGTCAGAGGGAAAGCGATCTCATCAAACCCACTGAGCAGTATGTCCTCCTCCTCCTGTTTTCTAAAGAGTTTCTGCAGGGTTGGGGTTATTTTTTCTTTAATGTTTCATAGAATCTGGCAGTGACACGTTCTTGGTGTGGAGTTCCCTTTGTAGGTAGGTTTTTCATTTTCTTGGTAGATGCAGGCAGAAATTCAGATGTTTTGTGACTTCCTGGGTCACTATGGGTCACTTTTTTCTCTTCTGGTGCTGGTTTTGGTCTTAGGTCAGAGGTATCTTTCAGTCTAAGGTGTCAGGTTTATTGGAATAACCTAATTACCATTTTAGTATCTGTAGAGCTCGTGACAGTCTCCCCTGTTGTTCCTGATTCCTGTAATTGGATTCTGATTTACTTGTGCAGATTGTTCAACTTTGTAGATCTTTGCAAAGAACCAACTGTCCTTTCCTTGATCTATTCATTTTCACTCTTTATTATTAAATTCCTCTACACGTTTGTCAGACTCATCGATGTCTATTTATCTGTAGACAGCGTAACCAGTGCTTCCTCTCAGACACCAGTCTGCTACTGAGTCCTGAGAATGGCTTTTAGGACCTGCTGCTGGCCTTGCCAGTGCTGGAAAAGAAGCTCCACTTCTTGGCTGAGACTTGCTGTCTCCTGTTAGTAAGACCCCCTTCCCCTTTCCCCTTTAATTCTCTTTGCAAGAGCTGCTCTGAAGCCCTTGCTTGCCTAATCCAACACTGGGGCCACCTGTGGTCGGTTCCCAGTGGCTGACTTTCTTTGTGTGGACAGATTACACATTTCTGTTTATTTGTGTGTCTACTAATTTGGGTTTAGAAGCTAGACATTGTAGGTAGTCTGATACAGTGATTCTGGAGTCTGCTGTGCTCTGAGTGTTTATTTTTCTTGTTCTCACATGTAGTTCAGTTGTGTGGCCTCAAATAGCAAACTTTGCTTTCTGTGTTTTATGCAGCTACTGAAATCTCTATTCTGTTTTTGTGTATTCCAGGTGCGATTATGTAGCCTACTTTTGTACATCGAGCTTGCTGGTAATTATATTTCCTTGTAATCTTTTAAAGCCAGTTCTTCACAATCTTAACATATTTGGACAATTAGCCTGTGCCGTGATAGTTTAGCAGCCCATCAAAGATTTGGCCTGAGATTATATTCAGGCTTGGGGGCTCAGCTTCTGCAAAGTTTCCTTGCTCCTAGGGGGTCCCCCTCCCCAGCTTCCAGCAGCTCTGCAGTCTGAGGCTCTGTCCTCTGACATGGCAAGCCCAGGAGGTGTTATCTTTCTGCCCCTTGAACTGTGCATTTGGGGAACACGCTGAGTTAGTTAGCAAAGCAGCAAACACACGAGCACATTGGTACAGCTCTGATTTCACGAATGATCCCTCCTCGTCTCTGCAGCATGTCTGTTGAGTCCTTTGTGGTATCCTGGCTGTGCAGAGTTTTCTGGGAGCCAGTGATCTGGGTGTGGGTCATATTTATTCTGTGTCTCACTCCTGCAGTGCTCTGACTTGCAGGATTTCCCTTGGAAATTCCAGCCACTCTTCCAGTGCTGACTTGTGTCTCCTGCACCTCGAGGTGGCCAGGCTGCCACTGCTGTGGCCATAGCCATGCTGCTGGAAAGCTCCTTGGGCCCCAAATGCCACAAACTCATATTCTCACTTTTCTCGGTTGCTTTTTTTGGTTTGTTTTTAAGAACATGAACCCTTCCCTGACTTTTGTCCATTCCTTTCTGCTTTCTCAATGTCTTTAAGTTGTTGTTCTCAGTATTTCATCTAGGTTTTATAATTTCATTTGTGGGAGAGTTTACAAGAACATTTCACTGTGCTGCAGATTTTACCTCCCTCTGATTAAAAAGAACCCTCTCCCTTTAAAGTAAATATACTTTGTTTTTTTTCTGTTTCATGATTTAGTACATAGGCCTCCTGTTCCTTCTGAAAGAATTTAAGTAATTATGGTAAGAGCGAATGTACTGTTTTTTCCTTATCCTTACTAGAACATTTTAGTCTTTCATTGTTAATTATGATTCTGTATGTAGTAGAAGTATCTGAATATGCCTAGTTTTCAAAAAAATTTTTTTTGGTAAATCAGAAATGGGCATCCAATTGTATCCAATGCATTGTGAGCATTGATTTTTATTTTTATATGTACATTATTTGACTTACTGTTTTTATTAGTAGATTAAAAACATGTGAGCCCGATCTGCTTTGTAACTTGATTTTTGCACTGTTGTTATAGTTTACATTTCCTTGATTGTTCTTGAGAGTGAATGTTTTTCCTATGTGCAGGAGCTGTGCAAAATTCCTCTTTTGTGAGTTGATTTTGCAGAGGTTCCTATTTCACAGTAATATTGTTCTGTGGATTTGCTGTAACTTTTATGCATTAGGGTTGCAAACCTTTGCCGTATGTGCATCAAGATCTTCCCCAAGGCTTCCTTACTTTCTAATTTTGTTTATGGTGCTTGTAGAGTTCTATATTTTTATGTAGTCAAATATAACATTTTTTTTCTTTCATCTGGTATTACATTTAAAATGACCTTTCGCCTACACACTAGGGTCATCTGCATTGTCTTTCAATGCGATTCTGGCTTACTCTGCATTTACTTTTCAGTTCACCAGAGATGTATTTTGAACTGAAGGTTGGAAAAGCAAGATCTAAATACTATTTCCACCCAGTTTCCCATTTTCCTCACGTCATTTATTGGATGTCATCTTTTCCCCACTTTGAAATCCCAATGTTATATTTTAAATAGCTGCTTGTACTTGGACTTGTTTCTAAGCTATTTTTATTGTGATCCTCTGCCTTCATGTGTCTGTGTGACCTTTGTGTTATTCTAATGAATATACCAGCAATGTGTGTTTTATATTTTATAGGGTAAGCATCTTTATTACTCTATTTTATCTTTTTTTTCTCTAATTTCTTATACATGTTCCTTTACAAAATAATTTTAGAAACATTTTGTCAAGTCCAACTACCTATTTGTGGTTTCTATTAAGATTACATGACATCTGTTGAGTAAATGGGGGGAACTATGACATCCTTACAAGTATTGGAAGGTCTCGTATGGAAACATGGCACAACTTCATTTGTTTAAGTTTTATGACTTTCATAATCTGTACAGTTTTCTTTCTGCAGATCTTACCACTTCAGGATATTTTTGTCCCTAGTTTTCTTGCTATCATAAATGGGATCTTTTGTATTTTTACATTACACTTGGTTGTTATTGGCTATCATAAAGTTACCAGGTTTGGTGTCTACTAAAATTACAAGCATTAAAACACTTTGTTCTAATACGTTTTGATTTGATTCTCTAAGTCAGATGAACTATACAAATTTATAATAAAAATTCTTTGTTATACTATGCCCTATTTTTAAGATTTGCATTGACTTCAGAAATAATATCTGAGAATTTTTGCTTTAACAGGAAAGGCTAATAATTTGAGATAAATCTTTTTTATTTTATTTTAAAATATGCTCAAATATTCTTCTATCCTTATTTTATTAATAATTTATAAAAATCAAGAACTAATGCTGAATTTGGCCAAATGGATTTTAAACATTTATTACAATAATCATGTAGTTTGTTTTTATTGGAACTACCTTGGTAAATTATATTAATAAATGTACTAATTTTGTCTAGAATTATACATATTTGGTCTTTTTCTGTTATTTTAGATATATTGATAGATTGGACAGATTTGCAACTCACTCGGAATTTTCAAATATTTATCCATAGCTAAGATTACTGTATAGTTTTATTTTTGTGCTTCTAAAAAGATTTTTGGCCCCAGAGTTATGTGCAATGAACTGGGAAGTTTTCCACACTTCTATGTGCTGAAATAATTTAAATAGCATAAGAATGATCTCTTTTTGAGTTTTGAGATAACCTACTCATACAAATGCCTGGTCCTGGCATATTTTATGAAGTTAGTTCTTCGGCAACTTTAGACATTTCATCTTTTAAATTAATTTCTAACTACAAGCCATATATGGATAACTTTTGTTATATATAAATTTTTACAAATACAGATAAAGCAAAGCCTCTTTTAATAATTCCCATGCTGCTCTTCCTGTCCCCATCATCTGGGTGTGGATCCTTCCATATTTTCTTCTGTGTATTTAAAGGCATATAAAGCACTCATGGAAATATACACTTTCCCTCTCTACTTTATTTTCAGAGAAATTCAATAATTTCGAATGTATAACTTATCTGTTTCTTTTAATAATCTTAGAAATCTTTGCTGTGAACATTATGTGGCAGCTCCATCTCCTTCTGTATTTTACTACTGCCTTTGGTGTTATCTCATGCAGTTATTGTTTGTTTGTGTTTTCTGGTATTTCCTTAAACGAGTTTGGAAATATTTGTTTTCCTAAGATATCTTCTATTTCCTCAAGATTTACTTCCTTCTTTTCTCCTTCCACTTACTAAATAGTACATTCATTCATTCAACAAATATCTACTGAATGCTTGCTGTGTGCCTGGCACTTTTCTAGAGGCTTAACATATATTTGTGGATGGAACAAACCCAAATTCTTGACCTCATGCTGCTATTTATGATGCATATTTTATTTATTTATTTATTTATTTATTTAAAGAAGATTTATTTATTTTAGAGAGAGCGAGCAGGGGGCGGGGCAGAGGGAGAGGGAGAGAGAATTCTCAAGCAGACTCCCCACTGAGCAAAGAACCTGAGCGGGGCTTGATCTCACAACCCTGAGATCATGACCTGAGCAAAAGGAAATCAAGTGTTGGGCACTTCACCAACTGAGCCACCAAGGCACCCCTGTGATGCATGTTTTAAAATTACAGGTTTGGATTTACTAGAATTATAAACATTAAAATAATTATTGTAACTTTTATAGGGTATTTTCTTACGATTATCCACTTCTGTGAAATTTACTTCCTGTTTGGGATTATCTGTTTTTATTCCCTTTTACCCTGCTTGATTAGAATGCATGTGTTTTTCTAATTCATGTATCTTTCTTTATTATCAGTTTTTGTCATGATGACAAGAAGCCCACAAACAAAATTTATGAGATTTACTACTTTAAAGGGACTTATTTCTTCATTTATCTTTTTAACTGTGTTGATTTCTCTTTTCTCTTTAATTTAACTGGTTTCCCCAAATTCTCAGATTAGATGCTTAGTTCATTTACTTTGTTTCTTTGTTGTTTAAAAACAAAGGTGTTTCAGGCATTGTGTGCTCCTGTGAAGAAGCGCTGGCATTGACCATGTTTGTTTCTGATGGTCGGTGGCAAATATATCTGTACTGTCCAGGGTGGCTCATGCTCACCTGCTCTTCTGTCATACTCACAATGGCCCAGGAATCGGTGGAAACCATGGTGAGCCTTCTCCATGTTCTTCCATCGATGAGGAGGCATGTGGCTGAGGACAGGCAGCAAATACATGGCCCTAGGAGTTGGCCCATCAGGCACGTGGCATGGGGGGGACCACGTGGCCTTCTAACTTCAGTCAGGGAGGGCAAGAGAAGAGATGTATTGCCCCCATGAGGAAGAGGAAAAGTCTGAAACCAACGTACTCTTACTCTCTTCTAGTTAAACCATGTATCTGGTTAGAATATTTATAGTAGCTTTATCATGAGTCTCACACTTCAGAAATTTTATGTTACGAAATGTGCGTCTCTTTCCCAGTTTTCCATGGTAATTGTTGGACTTTTCTGACATTAATAAAAGCTCTTATTTACCATGCGCTTAGTACATGCCACACAATGTACTGAGGACTCTTTACCTCTTCTGTGCTTGGAACATGTCCTCCACAAGCAACTCTGCAATTTGATGGTGTAGACGGAGACCTGCAGGTGGTGAGCTCGCGGGATGCGGGGATAGTCAGCGTGTGTCTCTACTTGAACTCTGGGGGCTACCACTACAAAGCCTGCACTTTTCACCACTTAGTTTTTAGAGCACATAGGCATTTTATTTTAGTTTCTATTTTACTTCGGCTGCTCTCTTTCTCCCTTTTATCAACAGTCGAGGGAGAAATTCTCCAGCTGGTCATCTAATTCGCAGATGAGATTTTCTCCTGTTCCATTCTGTTCTCTCCCTCCATTGTCCTTTTAAAAATTCAGCAGTCTTGTTTTTTTCAACTGAAAGCAGTATTGCTGATTGCAGAGTGTGCTGTCATCTGAAATTTCATTTAAAAAATTAAAATAGGGAAATAAAAAGTTTTCTTTTGGATAGATATTGCAGTAAGTTCCCTACATAGGAGGACATTTCTGACTACACAGATTATTGCTTTTCTTTTAACTACTACATCATTGTGCAGATTTCTCGTTGTTCATATGGTTATTGGATTTGAGTCAGGTTCTTGCACAGCTTCTCTGGGATTCTGATTCATGTCTTTCAGAATGAGGGAAAAGCTGGCTTTGCTCTTATTTTAGTTTGCCAAATCGAGGGTCAGTTTGTTGAGGGGAGGGCAGGGCCACTGTGGGCAGCAGTGAGCCTCATCGCGGTTTGGATGCTTTCTGCTGGTTTGTTGTTTCTCCATATTGAGTCTGCTGCCCTCAGATGCCTCAGCCACCAGCTCCCCCTGAATAACAGGGACAACCTTTCTCTTAGGACCTGCCCAGGGTACCTGTTCTCATGGCATTCACCTCACCGCTAGAGAAGAGTCTGCGCTCAAGTGGGCTGTTTTTACCCGTGTACTATGTGCCAATATTCAGAAATATGCAATTTCTGTGTCTGTGACCCTGAGATTGGCCCCACTCTGCCTGGTTTGTGTGTCAGGATTGGCAATGGCCCCAAAGATATGGGGGCCACTTGGGGACTGTGCATGACGCATGCATGCTCCTGCAGTCAGAGGATGCTCGAAAGGTTCCAGACATCGCCCACGCCAACCTTCTCCGTAGCCACATTTGAAGTCCCTTTGTCACATGGGCCACCGTGCCACCGGGGCTGAGCCCACATGTCACATGAAGGGCCCCATTGTGATTCTGGCAGTTTCTCGTCCCAGGAGAGGGTCCAGGTAAACGTGTCTCCCACCATTTCCTGTTCGTCTGGTCCCCAACCACTCATTCTCCTCATTCCAGGCCGAGACTACCCAAAAGCTTGTGAGGAGGGGGCAGCAGGCTCATTCTAAATGGCTCCCGAGAGCAGGGATTTCAAGACTAAGAGGCAGACTTCACGGGGAAATAGATTTTAATTATTTTGAGGAGAAGGTTAAGGGTAGAAAATGCCAGAACCATTCCTGTGAGGTGGCTGACCTTGGCCTCCTCTCACCCCTGGGGGTCGTGCCAAGCTCCCCGAGGGTCTCCTCTGCTCATGCTAGGCCTCGAGCGTTGGGATTGGGCTTGGCTCTGTCGCTGCCTCTTCTTGCTGCGGACACCCAGCCACTCCCATGCTGCAGGTGAACTCTCTGCACACCTCAGTCTGCTCAGGCTGACGGAACAAAATCCATGGACTGGGTGGCTTCGAAGGGTGGCAGAATATACCAGCCCAAAATAGGCCACTCTGACATAATGCTCATTTTGAGCTGAAGACACTTGAGAAACAGCAGGACAAGAAGGACACTGACCCCCCCTTTTCTTCCTGAAAACATAAGATAACACTCTCATGTGGAAGATACCCTCCCTGCCCCTGGAGGGAAGGAACACTCTTATCACCAGAGACGCAGAGAGTTGGGGCCAAGAGAAGCATGCACACGCAGACCCCGATCAAAGAGCTCTCACCTCCGAGTCCTCTCTTGCCGAGTCACCTCCCTTGTCCCCGTCTCTCCTGCGGCTGCCGCTCTTTGTCCACGGGCACTCAGGCCTGTCTGCTCTCTGAGTCTTCCTTTGCCCGGGCCGCATGCACCTGCTTTCTCCTGTGAGTCTGTCTGAGGCCCCGCTGGCTGCTGGTGACCTAAGAGGATGGAGGCAGGGTTTTACCTCCCCTATAGCTTGAACCACAGGAATTTATTTCTCACAGCCTGGAGGCAGGAAGTCCAATGTCAAGGTGTTGGCAGGTGGGTTCTGTTCTGAGCCTCTTGGCTCCTAGGCAGCTGCCTTCTTGCTGGGTGCTCATGGCCTGCCTTCGGGAAGCAGGGAGAGAGTGCCAGCTCTCCAGCGTCTTGTCTTTTAAGGACACAAATCCTGTCATGTGAGGGCTCTACCCTCATGACTCATTTAGCATTAAGTACATCCACAGGCACCTTATCTCCATTACAGCCTTGCTGTGGGGAGGGGAGAGGTTTGGGAGACGAGCCTTCTGTCCACAGCACAGATGAAGCACACATTTCATTTCTATGTTCATCCCGGGTTTTCTCCTGTCCCAGGTGTGTCTCCAGCTACCCAGGGTCCTCCCGCGTGGGTGTCCCACGGGCATCTTGAATACACCTGTGCCAACCTGAACTAGTTCTCCCTACTGCTGCCCTCGACATCCTCCTTCACCTGCGGTCTCAGAGCCTGTTGTCTCCCTCTGCCCACTGCCTGCCCCGGAAGCTCCAACCTCCCTCTGTTGGCTTCCCAGAGCCTCGTGGTCACCTTCTGCTTCCTGGTGGTCAGCTTCTCAGCCTGTCCCTCAGATTCCCCCTCAACCCTACGCTCTGGCTAAGAGACCCTTTCACAGTCTCCAAACAGACCATACTCTCTTTTTGTCTCTAGAATTTAGCATATGACTTTTTCCTCTAGAATAACCCATCAAAAGAGGATTGGAGATTTAAGAGTATAGGGGAAAATCCAGAAAATGAACCTAAAGAGCTAAGGATGCAGAGGGACTTTCAGAGCTCCTTATCAGAAACCAGGATCCCAAGTTTCCAAAACAGTAAGAGATATGATGCATATCACAGCCTCATTTTAACCAAATGGCCCTGTTGGTCAGCTGGTGCTTGGTCCCAGGGCTCCCCCCACCCGCCTCCCTCCTGCTCCTCCACCACCCCAGTGACTGGCTCTCATCCTTCTCCAGCGCCGAGCTCAAATATCACTTCTGTTCATGCACAGCCCGTGGTTTGCCATCTTGCACAGCTCTGCACGGCACAGGCAGGGGTGCCCGTGGCAGTGATGCGGGCCGCTAGTGTGGGTTAGTGAATGACGGCGGCAACACTGATGCTCCACCCAGCATGGACTAGTGGTGTTCTCTCTCTTGAAGGCAAGTCACATTGTCACACAGTCACCGTCCGGGTGTAGGGATATGGACTCCACCAAATTCTAGTAAATAATTAAGGAAGAAAAAAATGACAACCATACACACATTTTCAGAACACAGTAGATAGGAGAACAATTCTCCAGTCATTTTAAGAGCCTAGGATAGCCCTGAGATCAAAACCAGGCAAGGGCATTAAAAGAAAAGAAAACTGTAGAACAATATCCCTATGAATCTAGACACAGATGTTCATAACAAAAGATTAGCAAAGCAAATCCAGCATCGTGCGTGCGCACACACACACACACACACACACACACACATTGTACATACATACTACACATACACACAATAAATACTACATACCTAAGTATGTGATGCATACACATGTGTGCATGCATACATCATGGTCAAGCACAGCATATCCCAAAGATGCAAAGTTAGCATTCGTAAATTAATTAACAATAAGTCACCATATTAACAGGAAAAAGGAAAATTCAGTACTGCAATCATTTCAATAGATGAAAAAATAGCATTTGACAGAATTTAATACCTGTTAATGTTGGGAGTTCTCAGCAAACTCAGAATAGAGAGAAACTTCCTCAATCTGATAAAAGACATCTTCAAAAAACACTGTAGCGAATATCACACTTAATGCTGAACAACTCAACGCTCTATCCCAAGATCAGGAACAAGGGGAGGATGTCTGTTGTGGGCACCTTGATTCACCACTGGCCTATCCCGTCCCACCCAGGGCACTATGGCAAGAAAAGTAGATGAGAAAATAATAAAGCTCCTCAGTGAACTGACAAACAAAAGAAAGACAAAAGACCAGAAAACAATGGCATGAAAATAATTGCTAAGCCAGCAAACCGGTCTTTCAATGATGAAGATTAAGTGGATTCCAGGCAAACATCCCCGAAGGCATGCCCCACAGATGCACAGTGAAAGCAGTACTAAAGGGCACTTGTAGTGATGTCCACGTGAGAGAGACGAGCAAGAATGAACGGAGAAGCAGTATATGTGGGAGAATCTAATGAATACTCTCTGCGGGGGAATAATGTGGGCCATCTTCATGGCTGGTTAACATAAGACAAAAGCTTATTAGACCCTGGGAGGAGGGCGAGCTTATTCCCCACCTTCCTCTGCTCTGCGCTGTCGGCATCTTGAGGACACCAAGATGGGGCAAAGCATTCTTGAAAACGAGGAACAAGGTAGAAACCCTGCTTTTCCAGATATCAAGACTCCAGTAATTGAGTCCAGGTTGTATTTGCACAAGGATGGACATATAACAAATGTCACAAAATGGGAGTCCAGCAATAAAAGATTTAGTTCCATCATCACTTGATTGATAATAAGGCTGTGCTGCAAAGTTGGCTCTCGCTATAAAAGGAGGTAAGGATGGTGTTTACAAAAATGTTTGGCATTAGGCTCATCCTAATTAAAACCACAATGGGATACTGATGCCCAATGGCTAAAACGTAACACTAGAAAATACTTAGTGTTGACAAGGAGAAGCAGTGGAGACTCTAATGTGCTCATGGATATCAATGCTGATGGGAGCAACACTTTGGAAAACCGTTCAGCATATCTGTGTGAGATGAACATGCTCAGGCTCCAGCGATCCCACCCTTTAGTAAATACCCAAAGGAAATTCATGCCCTCATGCACTTGGAGAATATATATAAATAAGAATGCCCAGACCTCTGGTCATTTGCAATAGCTAAAAACTGGGAGCAGGGCAAACGTCGAATTGATGCGTAAACTAAGAAAGTACATCTATCCCTGTCAGCGTGGTTGAGTCTCACCAGCGTGGTGTGTCGTGTGAAGGAAGCCCGACACGGAAGGTTCCTTAGAGGATGGCTCCATTTATATAAAGAAAAAGTAAGGCGAACCTGCACTGCAGTGTTGAGCAATGAATACAGTGTGTGGTGCTAATACAGGAAAAGTGAGCAACTGACTATGAACCAAATCAGGTAGAGACTATGACTCAAGGGGAAGGACGGAGGGGCCATGCCTTGAAAGGGCACTCAAGAGGTCCCTGGGATCCTGACAATGTTCTATTGTATGACTTGGTGCTTACACACTGTTCAATTTATAATAATTCATTAAGTTCACATTGATATTTGTTGTGCATGTAAGTAATTAAAAAAAATAAAATGGTTAAAAATACAACACAGGCAACGCGAATGGCCAATCAGAACATTTCACAAGGGACCGGGGCAGAGCAAGATGGCGGAGGAGTAGGAGACCTAAATTTCGTCTGGTCCCAGGAATTCAGCTGGATAGGGATCAAACCAATCTGAACACCTACGAACTCAACAGGAGATCAAAGAAAAGGAGCAGCAACTCTCTGAACAGAAAAGCGACCACTTTCTGGAAGGTAGGACGTGCGGAGAAGTGAATCCGAGGCGATATTCGGGAGGGTAGACGGCGGGGGAGGGGCCTCCATCTGCCACTTCTGGCAAGTGATAGAGCCGCGGAGCACAAAATCGGAACTTTTAGAAGTCTGCTCCGCTGAGGGACGTCACTCCGGTGGCTAAGCGGGGGGTGAAACCCTCGCGGGACAGTGTGGTCTCAGGACCCTCGGGGTCACAGAAAGACCGGGGGTGCCTGGGTGCGGCAGAGCTCCCAGGGATCGGAGCGGGGAAGCCGGCTGCAGAGACGGAGCCCAGGCGCGGGCTCTCAGCTCGGGGTTGTCATAGACCGTGATCCGCGGCACAGTCGGGCCACTGCTCCTCCAGCAGGGACCCAACAAGCGGCAGATCCGGGGAGACTCACCTTCTTCCCCCGGGAGGAGAGGTGCGGGAGCGCACCGCGGGGATCTGCTGGGTTTGGAGACTCCACCCGGGGTCGGGGGCCAGATAGAAAGGCGCGGTCACAGGCCGGGTGAGCGCAGAGTGCGGCCGGAGACCGGGGAGACGGGAGTGACTGACTGCTTTTCTCTGGGGGCTCGCTGAGGAGCGGGACCCCGAGTTCTCGGCTCCTCTGGGGCGGAGACTGGGAGGCCGCCATTTTCACTCTCCGCCTCCAGAGCTGTACGGAAAGCTTGCAGGGAACAAAAGCTCCCGAGAGCAAACCCGAGCAGATGACTTAGCCCCAGACCGGCAAGGGCGGGGCAATTCCGCCTCCGGCAAAGACATTTGGGAACCACGGCAACAGGCCCCTCCCCCCAGGAGATCAGCGAGAACAGCCAGCCAAGACCAGGTTTACCGATCAGTGAGAACGGCAGAACTCCAGCGCTAGGGGAATACTGCACATAGAATCCATGGCTCTCTTACCATGATTCTTTAGTTTTTCAAGGTTAATTTTTTTTTAACTTTCTTTTTTTTTTTAATTTTTCTTTTTCCCTTTTTCAACCAACATCTTATCAATCCGTTTTTTAAAAAATCTTTTTTATTTTTCATTTTTAGAGTCATGTTATATCCCTTCATAGTAGTTAACCTTATTTTTGGTATATATATGTAAGATGTTCTCTCTTTAAAATTTTGGGATACAGTTTCTTTTAACAGACCAAAATATACCCTAAATCTCTAGTGTATGGCTTTGTTCTAGTCTCCTGCCTGATCACATTCTCTCCCTTTTTTTTTTAATCCTCTTCTTTCTTTTTTCAACCAACTTCTTATCAATTCCTTTTATAAAATCTTTTATAATTTTCATTTTTACAGTCATACTCCATCCCATCATCATATTAACCCTTATTTTTGTACATATATACGTTTTTCTTTCTTTAAAATTTTGAGAGGCACTTTCTTCTAACAGACCAAAATATGCCCAAAATCTAGTGTGTTGCACTAATCTGTGCACCAGCCTGATCATATTTGATCATATTCTGTTTTTGTTTGCTTGTTTTTTGTTTGTTTGTTTGTTTTTATCTTTTTCTTTTTCTTTTTTCTTTCTTTCCCTTTCTTTCCCCCTGGTTTCAGGTCTCTTCTGATTTGTTTAGTGTATATTTTTGGGGGGTCGTTGTTACCCTGTTAGCATTTTGTTCTCGCATTCATCTATTCTCCTCTGGACAAAATGACAAGACGGAAAAAATCACCTGAAAAAAAAGAACAAGAGGCAGTACTGACAGCCAGGGACCTAATCAGTATAGACATTAGTAAGATGTGGGAACTAGAGTTCGGAATGATGATTTTAAAGATACTAAATGGGCTTGAATAAAGCATGGAATATATTAGAGAAACCCTTTCTGGAGAAATAAAAGAACTAAAATCTAACCAAGTCAAAATCAAAAAGGCTATTAATGAGGTGCAATAAAAAATGGAGGCTCTAAGTGCTAGGATAAATGAAGCAGAAGAGAGAATTAGTGGTATAGAAAACCAAATGATGGAAAATAAAGAAGCTGAGAAAAAGAGAGATAAACAACTACTGGATCATGAAGGCAAAATTCGAGAGATAAGTGATACCATAAGACGAAACAATATTAGAATAATTGGGATCCCAGAAGAAGAAGAAAGAGAGAGGGGCAGAAGGTATATTGGAACAAATTATAGCAGAGAACTTCCCTAATTTGGGGAAGGAAACAGGCATCAAAATCCAGGAGGCACAGAGAACCCCCCTCAAAATCAATAAAAATAGGTCAACACCCTGTCATCTAATAGCAAAACTTACGAGTCTCAGAGACAAAGAGAAAATCCTGAAAGCAGCTCGGGACAAGAGATCTGTAACCTACAATGGTAGAAACATTACACTGGCAACAGACCTATCCACAGAGACCTGGCAGGCCAGAAAGGACTGGAATGATATATTCAGAGCACTAAATGAGAAAAATATGCAGCCAAGAATACTATATCCAGCTAGGCTGTCATTGAAAATAGAAGGAGGATAAAAAGCTTCCAGGACAAACAACAACTAAAGAAATTTGCAAACAGGAAACCAGCCCTACAAGAAATATTGAAAGGGGTCCTCTGAGCAAAGAGAGAGCCTAAAAGTAACATAGAACAGAAAGGAACACAGACAATATACAGTAACAGTCACCTTACAGGCAATACAGTGGCACTAAATTCCTATCTTTTAATAGTTACCCTGAATATAAATGGGCTAAATGCCCCAATCAAAAGACACAGGGTATCAGATTGGATAAAAAAACAAGACCCATCGATATGCTGTCTGCAAGAGATTCATTTTAGACCCAAAGACACACCCAGATTGAAAGTGAGGGGGTGGAAAACCATTTACCATGCTAATGGACACCAAAAGAAAGCTGGGATGGCAATCCTTATATCAGACAAATTAGATTTTAAACCAAAGACTATAATAAGAGATGAGGAAGGACAGTATATCCTACTTAAAGGGTCTATTCAACAAGAAGATCTAACAATTGTAAATATCTATGCCCTTAACATGGGAGCAGCCAATTATATAAGCCAATTAATAACAAAAGCAAAGAAATACATTGACTACAATACAATAATAGTGGGGGACTTTAACACTCCCCTCACTGAAATGGACAGATCATCTAAGCAAAAGATCAACAAGGAAATAAAGGCAATAAATGATACACTGGACCAAATGGCTTCACAGATATATTTAGAACATTCCATCCCAAGCAACAGAATACACATTCTTCTCTAGTGCCCATGGAACATTCTCCAGAATAGATCACATCCTAGGTCACAAAAATGAGGTCTCAAATGGTCCTAAAATATTGGGATCATTCCCTGCCTATTTTCAGACCACAGTGCTTTGAAACTAGAACTCAATCACAAGAGGAAAGTCGGAAAGAACTCAAATACATGGAAGCTAAAGAGCATCCTACTAAAGAATGAATGGGTCAACCAGAAAATTAAAGAAGAATTTAAAAAATTCATGGAAACCAATGAAAATGAAAACACAACTGTTCAAAATCTTTGGGATACAGCAAAGGCAGTCCTAAGAGGAAAGTATATAGCAATACAAGCCTTTCTCAAGAAACAAGAAAGGTCTCAAGTACACAACCTAACCCTACACCTAAAGGAGCTGGAGAAAGAACAGCAAATAAAGCGTAAACCCAGCAACAGAAGAGAAATAATAAAGATCAGAGCAGAAATCAATGAAATAGAAACCAAAAGAACAGTAGAACAGATCAATAAAACTAGGAGCTGGTTCTTTGAAAGAATTAACAAGATTGATAAACCCCTGGCCAGACTTATCAAAAAGAAAAGAGAAATGACCCAAATAAATAAAATCATGAATGAAAGAGGAGAGATCGCAAGCAACACCAAAGAAATACAAACAATTATAAGAACATATTATGAGGAACTATATACTAGCAAATTAGATAATCTGGAAGAAATGGATGCATTCCTAGAGATGTATAGAACTACCAAAACTGAACCAGGAAGAAATAGAAAACCTGAACAGACCTATAACCACTAAGGAAATTGAAGCAGTCATCAAAAATCTCCTAACAAACAAAACCCAGGGCCAGATGGCTTCCCAGGGGAATTCTACCAAACATTTGAAGACGAATTAATACCTATCCTTCTGAAACTGTTCCAAAAAATAGAAATGGAAGGAAAACTTCCAAACTTGTTTTATGAGGCCACCATTACCTTGATCCCCAAACCAGACAGAGACCCCATCAAAAAGGATAACTACAGACCAATATCCCTGATGAACATGGATGCCAAAATTCTCACCAAAATACTAGCCAATAGGATCCAACAGTACATTAAAAGGATTATTCACCACAACCAAGTGGGATTTATCCCTGGGCTACAAGTTTGGTTCAACATCCACAAATCAATCGATGTGATACAATACATTAATAAAAGAAAGAACAAGAACCATATGATCTTCTCAATAGATGAAAAAAAAGCATTTGACAAAGTACAGCCTCCTTTCTTGATCAAAACTCTTCAAAGTATAGGGATAGAGGGTACATACCTCAATATCATAAAAGCCATCTATGAAAAACCCACAGCGAATATCATTCTCAATGGGGAAAAACTGAGAGCTTTCCCCCTAAGATCAGGAACACGGCAGGGATGTTCACTATCACCACTGCTATTCAACATAGTATTAGAAGTCCCAGCCACAGCAATCAGACAACAAAAAGAAATAAAAGGCATCTGAATCAGCAAAGAAGAAGTCAAACACTCACTCTTTGCAGATGATATGATACTTTATGTGGAAAACCCAAAAGACTCCACCCCAAAACTGCTAGAACTCACACAGGAATTCAGTAAAGTGGCAGGATATAAAATCAATGCACAGAAATCAGTGGCATTCCTATACACCAACAACAAGACAGAAGAATGAGAAATTAAAAAGTTGATCCCATTTACAATTGCACCCAAAACCATAAGATACCTAGGAATAAATCTAACCAAAGAGGCAAAGAATCTGTACTCAGAAAACTATAAAATACTCATGAAAGAAATTGAGGAAGACACAAAGAAATGGAAAGACGTTCCATGCTCATGGATTGGAAGAACAAATATTGTGAAGATGTCAATGCTACCTAGAGCAATCTACACATTCAATCCAATCCCTATCAAAATACCATCAACTTTTTTCGAAAAAATGGAGCAAATAATCCTAAAATTTGTATGGAACCAGAAAAGACCCCTAATAGTCAGAGGAATGTTGAAAAAGAAAAGCAAAGCTGGTGGCATCACAATTCTGGACTTCAAGCTCTATTACAAAGCTGTCATCATCAAGACAGTATGGTACTGGCACAAAACAGACACATAGATCAATGGAACAGAATAGAGAGCCCTGAAATGGACCCTCAACTGTATGGTCAACTAATCTTCGACAAAGCAGGAAAGAATGTCCAATGGAAAAAAGACAGTCTCTTCAACAAATGGTGTTGGGAAAATTGGACAGCCACATGCAGAAGAATGAAACTGGACCATTTCCTTACACCACACACAAAAATAGATACAAAATGGTTGAAAGACCTAAATGTGAGACAGGAGTCCATCAAAATCCTAAAGGAGAACACAGGCAGCAACCTCTTTGACCTCAGCCGCAGCACTTCTTCCTACACACATTGCCAAAGACAAGGGAAGCAAAGGCAAAAATGAACTCTTGGGACTTCATCAAGATAAAAAGCTTTTGCACAGAAAAGGAAACAGTCAACAAAACCAAAAGACAACCAACAGAATGGGAGAAGATATTTGCAAATGACATATCAGTTAAAGGGTTAGTATCCAAAATCTATAAAGAACTTATTAAACTCAACACCCAGAGAACAAATAATCCAATCAAGAAATGGGCAGAAGACATGAACAGAGATTTTTCCAAAGAAGACATCCAAATGGCCAACAGACACATGAAAAAGTGCCCAACATCGCTTGGCATCAGGGAAATCCAAATCAAAACCTCAATGAGATACCACCTCACTACCAGTCAGAATGGCTAAAATTAACAAGTCAGGAAACGACAGATATTGGCAGGGATGCGGAGAAATGGGAACCCTCCTATACTGTTGGTGGGAATGCAAGCTGGTGCAGCCACTCTGGAAAACAGTATGGAGGTTCCTCAAAAAGTTGAAAATAGAGCTACCCTATGACCCAGCAATTGCACTACTGGGTATTTACCCCAAAGATACAAATGTAGGGCTCCGAAGGGGTATGTGAACCCAGATGTTTATAGCAGCAATGTCCACAATAGCCAAACTATGGAAAGAGCAAAGATGTCCATCGACAGATGAATGGATAAAGAAGATGTGGTATATATATATACAATGGAATATTATTCAGTCATCAAAAGGAATGAAATCTTGCCATTTGCAACGACGTGGATGGAACTGGAGGGTATTATGCTGAGCAAAATAAGTCAATCAGAGAAAGACATGTATCATATGACCTCACTGATATGAGGAATTCTTAATCTCAGGAAACAAACTGAGGGTTACTGGAGTGGTGGGGGGTGGGAGGGATGGGGTGGCTGGGTGATAGACATTGGGGAGGGTATGTGCTGTGGTGAGCGCTGTGAATTGTGTAAGACTGTTGAATCACAGACCTGTACCTCTGAAACAAATAATACAGTATATGTTAAAAAAAAAAAAGAAAGAAGAAGAAGATAGCAGGAGTGGAAGAATGAAGGGGGGGAAATTGGAGGGGGAGATGAACCATGAGAGACTATGGCATCTGAGAAACAAACAGGGTTCTAGAGGGGAGGGAGGTGGGGGGATGGGTTAGCCCAGTGATGGGTATTAAGGAGGGCACGTACTGCATGGAGCACTGGGTGTTATATGCAAACAATGAATGATGGAATGCTACATCAAAAACTAATGATGTAATGTATGGTGATTAACGTAACATAATAAAAAAAATAAATATGGAGCCAGATTAAAAAAAAAAAAAGAGCATTTCACAAGGAACTCACATGGAGGGCCCTGGCTGGGAGGAGGCTGGCAGCCACATGGAATGGGCCAAATCAAACCCAGGGTCCTGGAAACGAAAACTCCAAGTGTGGAAAGGAAGGTCCAAGGAACAGATCATTCTACTTTCCTGGATGCGGGTTGCATCCCTTTGTTAAAGATTTTACTTAAGTCCTAGCTCCAGAAGACTGAAGGAGTCCCTCCTCCAGACTTTGAAAGACCACTCAAACCCAAACCTGTGGCTTTGGAACCCCTGTGACTTTTCTCCGTCCTTATTTCTACTTACCATCCTCTGTGGTTTACCACCTCTTTGTCCTGTGGTCTGGCTCTCTCTCTTCCTTGGGTGTTAGTAAAAAGGGGGGAATGATAGTCTGGATACCAAGTTGTTATTTAAGAACTGAATTATGCAAAGAACAAAGCAAGCAAACACACCTCGCTGGAGCGAGATAATTGGAATGGAACCCTCAGATGTGGGTTCTCCGTGTGAAGTCAAGTGCATTTTCCCAGCAAACTTTTTCCTCCTTGAAAAGACCATTTAGAAAATCTTAGAGGGGCACATTACCATTCCCAGAACAAGTGTAATTTTCATGGGTGATTTTGTTTCAAAGAGGAAACATTTTTCTAGCAGGGAACCAAATGCAGAGAGCGGTAGCAAGTTAGACCTAATGACAAGCAATGTGAACAACATGTATTAAATGTTTAATTTTGGCTCAGACATGCCAGATGCAAATTTCCTATTTCCTCAGGCATGCAAATACTGATCACTTATATGATTACTTTGAAAAAGGGTCAACTTTTGGTTTAAGAAAACATTGCTGAAATATTAAATATTTATGAAACAGAGTTATTGCAGTAGGAGGCCGAGCCCCACGCGGTGGGGTTCGTGGCGAAATCACAGCCACCCACCCCAGACCGCAACGTGTTCCCGCAGTATTTCTCTACTGGCTGTTGGCGGGGTCACGAGCCGGACAAGGTCATTCATTCTCCAGGGGAAAACAAAGCCAATGTGGATTTTCCCTGAATCAATGGAGGCTGCAAGAAAAGAATTTAAGTGAAGCATTTGAGCAATGGTGCAGATTGCTTCAATTCATTTGTTTGTATGAACTTGTGTGGAGGCTCATCATTCCCCTGTGAGAGGAGAGGATCGCAGTGTTCTCTGCAGCTGGTTTGCTCATCAACACCATCAATCTGGCCGAGGAAATCTGTCAAGAGTGCACTACAAGAGGACTCTAGAAGGCCACCTCTGCCCCCTTCCTACAGACGGGGACCCTGGAGGGCCACTGGGCCACTCCGCCACATTAGCAAAGAGTTTTCGGCTCTACCTCATGATGAATTTGGGAAGGCAAGGCATTACTATTAATTTAAAATGTGCATAAAGGCATCATATAAATAGGCACACACACACACACATTTATCTACTTTTATGCATGTTTATGTTTATATAGGTATATATACATGTTTACATATATGTATAGTTTATATACACACATATAAACTTACGTATAAACTTACATGTGTGCACATAAAATCTCTATATACTTATATGTGTATACATAATATATACACATAGGCGTATGTGCGTATATACGTTTTTGCTAAAGGTGTGCGGACACACGCCAGCACACTCGCCCTCGCCTTTGGTTTGGGACAGTACGGGTGGATGGAGACACCCTCCAGACAGCGACATTGATGCGATGTTTGCCGTGAGTGTCCTGATTCTCACAGAAACCGGGATCCAAGCCCCGCGCTGACCTTGCTTAGAACGCGCACTTTTGTCCCTGGCGTTCTGAGTCTGATGAGGAAACCCGGCCTTCCCAGCTGTTTAGGTGGTCACTAGCGGCTTTGCTGGGGTTAACAGCTCCAGTTGGGACAATGCCGAGGTCTCCGTGAGGCTCCTCCTTGCGCCTGGCTGTGGCACAAACCTCACATTTAGGCTCGTGGTGGTTAGCGACAGAGCAGGCCAGTGGGTTCTGTTGCACGGGCAATGATGTGTGCACACCAGGACACTCCCAAAACGCCGCCGTGCATCGGCTTCTCCCGGAGGAGTTTAGTAACCTGCTGATGACATGTCCTCTCTCTGAACCATCCTGCGCCTGGTCTCCTGGAAGCTTAGTGGGGGAGCCGCGTGGTGTGACGCCCACTCCCTGACGAAGCCGCTCTGCTCCCTGCTGTGCATCCGACACAAGGCATTCTCTTCTGTTTGTAGAATGCTCTGGGGCTCTCCACGCAGCCCTGTCCTCCCCTATGCCACTGAGCAAACTGTGCACCTGCTTTTGTCCTCAGAGATGTCCCCAAGGTGAGAGACACACGCGGTGAGCTGCCTAGATCCACACGTGTCCCTGTGAGGCGGCTCAAAATGTCCTTCATCACACAGCTCATTTCGACGTGCTGGGCCTGAGCTTCCTGTGGTGATCTGGGAGATTTGGATGTTTCTGGGGAACTGTTTTGCGAGACTAAGGCTTCTCACCTCCTTCCTAAATGTCTTCATGAAGTTCCTGATCTTCATCCAGGGGTGTGGGATCACCTGACGGCTTGCTTCCTCTCCCCTCAGACACCTTGTCCCTCGCTGCTCTGTCCCCTGGAAGCCCAAGGCCCACTTCCCATATCCAGGGGTTCTCAGAGCTAATGGGGCCGTGGCCATGGGCTTGGTTGCTCCTGAATCAGAAGTGGATGGGCTCCGTGTCATGGTGAAAGACCGTGGCCCTAAAGCTCACTGGTTTCCTGTCTGTGTTTTCATCCCTGTAGAGTCTGATGCCTCTGTGAAAATCTGCTCAATACTCTTCAATAGAACCTGATAGAAGACTAAACACAGATCCTTAAGAAAACCTAGCTCCTCTCCTAGCAGGCAAGCGAGCAGCTGATTGAGGCGACCCCTGGGATGACCAGGTATGCAATTAGCATCTAAGTGGAGGGAAAGTCTGCTTTTACGGGTGGCTCAGTAATGTCACTGCTAGTCGAAAATCACTCATAAACAATGGCTCTCAGTTAGTAGCACTGCCTGGAGGTGGTGGGAGTGGGCAGGTGCCTTTGGTTGTCATAAGACCGAGGACACTCACCGGCATATAAAGCCCAGAGGCGGGCACATGAGCTATCCTATAATGCAGCAGGACACCCACCCTGTAGGACTCCATCTGCTCTCAGGCTTCTTCCACACGGGCTGCTTCCCATGATTTTTTTGAGTACCCATGAGTCAGCATCACATTGCTGGACTCCAGACTCCATTTGGTCCTGTCCTCATGTGGTTCACAGCCATGGACTTTCTAGAAGGATATGGTTTTGTCCAGAAAGCCATGGGGTATCTGTGTCTCCCAAGCCTTGGCTGGCATTTCAAGGGCTGGCAAATTCCCTGACTTACCAGTCCTCTCCTGTGCCCCAAACTAGAGTGTATCTTCCTGGCCACAGGCAGATGGAACCCGACGTGCTCTGGTCTCTTCTTGCAGATGTGAAGACTCAAATGCCAACTCACCTGGTTCTTTTATAAATGAAACACTCACTGGGTTTTCACAGAGGGCTCACAATCAAAGCAGATACTGTCATTTCTGCAGGCTGTGTTTCCTTCCCCGACACCGAGTTCAGCCCAAGTTTGGAAATATCAGGAGCTGTATTTGCAAGAAGTCCTTTGGCAATTGGTACAGATAGTCCTATATTTAAATAAGATTTGGAATGAGGGAAAGTGTAGTCCAAGTGTTGTGAATGAAACATAGGTTTGATTATAAAACCTCGTAAACACTCTCATGAGCCCATGAGAAGCGAGAAGCCTTTAAGACAAACAGCTGGAAATGTAAGAGTAAGATGTCCTTACAAAGGACTATTATAGAATCTGAAAAATGTCAAGTCGGCTTGCCACAGAAGCATACCCCACACCTCACCGTGACATTTTCTGCGATCTTGGTGAGCACCTACGGAGCGCACTGTCCTATGCTACTTGCAAACTTCACTTCTGCGCCGTGGACCCTCATGCTAGTTGACCCCCCTTCTGTAAGGTGACGGTCTCCTGCCCAGGCCCTGACATCCCTGGCGCCCTGAGGACCAGGGGCCACCCTTGTGTGGGAGAGAGGCGACCTCGGTGTGCTCCATGAGGTTCAAAGACATGGAGTTTAAGCACAGCTGCAACCCTATAAAAATGCCTTCAGGTTGAGAGTGTGGTGTTCTTCCTTTAATTAGCTTATTGATGAGGACTTCATTTTAATGATCTAAGTGGTTTTAACTTTTAATTTTGAAGTAATTTCAAATTTAAAAAAGGGTTGCAAGAGTAGTACAAAGAACTCCCATCTCACTAATTTTTAAAAGAACTCCCAGATTTACTAATATTTAATATCTTGTCCTATTTATATTATTAGTCACTCTTCTCTCCTTATTTTATTAAGAGTCTGTAAGTCCATAGTGATATAATATTAACAGAATATTTATTATAATGGTATTGGTAGGATAATAATGGATTTTAACACTGATTTTTAAAATTAAATGGCTTGAAATACTTCAATATTACTATTGATTTTGATGCTCAAATGGCCTCACTTATACTCAGGAGGAGCCCCTCAAGCTGGTTCCTCTGAGCACTGACAGGTTCCTAGTACTTTTTGACCATTCCTTTTTTCTTTTTTTTTTTACACAAAAATATGTTGCAGGCTTAGCTTATATTTTCCTTGGCCCAGCCTAGGAATCAGTTACTTATTTAACTTATCCTGTTAGTGGGAAACCGTATTTAGAAACCAAGATCTGTATGCTAGATGGTCTCACTGCTAATGGGGTGTCATTAAGTCTGGGTCTCTCAGCCACCAAAGCAGAAACATACACTTGTCTCAGTCACTCTTCCATCTGTTTCTGCTAAAACCAGGAGTCCATGCTTACACCTCCAGTTCCACTCCTATACAACCTCCTACATTTCATATTTGTGCCCTCCTTTGCCAACAGGAACTTAGCACCTCATGTCGTCATGGTATTTGCTTAGTTGCCCGATCCTACAAATACAGAAAGCATTTTCAGAATTGCTAATTTATTCCACTTTGGAAAACAAACCTATGGAGGACTGCTTCCTCCAGTTTGTAAACTAGTGCCCTGAATTACTAGAAAATGATATAAGATATGCAAAACAATCATTTTTTAGCTTTAAGCAGCACAGGGCCAAAATAATACCTGAAGGAAGGGAAACGAACAAAGTCAGCCATACCGTTCCACAGCTTACTGACTAGACACTTCCCAGCTGATGCGCAGAAAAGGGAATACCGGGCAGAACCCAGCAGCCTTGCTGAGATGAGGAGGCAGAGCCTGTAGCTCTGAGAGACAGAGGCCATCAGGATTTGTGGTGCAGACCAGGAGCACAGAGCTCCTGAGTCTGCAGGCATCCTCTGGGGTCTTCGCCTCCGTGTTCAGATGTGACTGTGTGGGGGTACATCTTCACAGGGATGAGCAAGGAGCCGCTGCAAAGCATTAGGACAAAAAATTCCTGGAACTCACACTGATACAGGAAATTTCATGTCCCCACTAACAAGTTTGGAGAGGCCTACTAGTACATGGGACATTGGGTAGAGTCCCCAGAGGAATATTGCCTTAGAAGTTAAGTTAGCTCTAAATGAAAGGCTGTTCTGGACTTTCTGCAAAAAAGCTTATACTTAAAAATAATCACTCTGATTTCAAGTAATAGTACTGTGTGCTAGACCAAAATCCAACACTCCTTAAAGCAACACAGCACCCAATGACATTAAAATTCACAATGCCTGGCATCCAACCAAAAGACCAATTATGCAAATAAGCATGAAAATGAAACCCATAACTGGGAGAAAACTCTATGATAGAAACATTCTCAGAAATGACAGAGATTATGGAATTAGCCGATAAGGGCATTAAAACAGCACGCGCACACACACATGCACAAGCATTAGTGAGCATGAAGATGTAGCCATAGAAACTAAACAAAATGAAGCACAGAGAGAAGAGAGAAAAATAAAGAGAGCATCAGAACATGTGAGAGAATATCAAGTGGCCTAAAATAATTATAATTTGAACCCTATCCATGGAGAATAGAGAGAAAGGGGTGAATAAAAATTATTTGAAGACATAATAGCTGAAAAAATTTTGAAATGTGATGAAAACTATAAACTCACAGATTCAGGGAGCTCATCAAGTCTCTAGCAGGAGAAACATAAAACCACACCAGGTCACAAGCTGCTGAAAAGAAGAAATATTAAAAGCAGTTTATGTAAGAGAAATGCAGGTACATACTACATAATTATGTAAGACGTACAAAGACAAGAATGGTAATACGCTTTGGATCAGAATCACTGCAAGCCAGGAGAAAATGGAGTGATACCCCTAAATACTGAAAGAGAAATTGACTCAACTGGGGATTTTATACCCAACGAAGACATCTTTCAAAAATGAAGCTGGGCTTCTGCTCCTCAGCATGGTGGAATAAGAACCTAGCAGACAGCATTCCCCTTCAGAGAACAACTATAATCCAGGACACGACACAAAGAAGGTTATGTCTGAATGTGCTGGGAAGTGGACAGAAGTTAATAGAGTCTAGAGGGGAGGGCCGCCTGCTCCAGTAGTAGACACGTGGGATCATATGAGCAGGTCTCTGTCACTGAGGCTTAGCCTCTGCTCAGTGCAGCCAGCACGCAGGTGCAAGGCAGTAGTGTCCCCCGGAATACCTATGATCTTGCTGGCCCTGGGAACCAGAAAGGTCAGTCTGAGAAATTACAAACACCCCAGGGATAGGGGGATTGTCACAGGGAAGAACCAGGGGAGGGACCCCCAACTCTGTCTACTGACATCTCTGATTGAGCCTGGAGGCACACAAGTGCAGAACAGACTCAGTGTAGCTCAGCTAAAGGCAACATGCTTGAGCAGAGCTGCCTCCTGGGAGAGAGTTTGCAGTTCAAACCTAGCCAAGGTAATGACCTGCTGAGAAAAAGAAAGCATGGTTCCAGGATCTCAATGTCTTCACGTGCATGATTTCCAAAATGCAATCCAAAATTACAAGATATATGAAAAAAACAAGAAAATGGAATATGTTCTCAAGAAACAGGAAAACAAAATAATTTAACTAGAATCTGGCAAGGACAAGATGTCAAGACCATATCACAAGTGTCCTAAATAAAGTAAAGTAAAACACATTTTAATTTTACCTTCATTTGTTACTTATGTAACACTCTTCCTTTCTTTGTGTAGATCTGAGTTTCTGTTGATTTGGGGTACTTATCATATGGCTGGTGTTCTCTGGGATTCTCAAATCTATGGTTTGGTATCTGTCATTGATTTTGGAAAATTCTCGGCCATCATCCCTCAATTATGTGTCCTTTTCTTTCTCTCTTTCTTTGTATTCAGGTGTCCCCGTTACAAAAATATTACCCTTTTGTGATTATCTCACAGTTCTTGGATGTTCTGTTTAATCTTTTCCATTCTTTTTTCTCTCTTTTAGTTTTAGAAGTTTCTATTGATGGATCTTCAAACTTACTGATTCTTTCCCTGGCCATGTCCAGTCTGATGAGCCCATCAGAGGCATTCTTCATTTCTATTACATTGTTTTTTATTTTCAGCATTTCCTTTTGACTCTTTCTTACAGCTTATGACTTCGGTTACATCACCTCTCTGTTCCTGCATGCTGTCCACTTTTCATTAGAGCTCTCAGCACATTTTTAAGTTTCTGATAATCTCCTAAATCTCTGCCACACCCAAGTCTGCTTCTGATGTTTGGTTTGTCTCTTCGGTCTGTGTATTTTGCCTCGTGGTAAGCCTGTAGTGTTTTTGGAAAGCCAGGCACGATGTTGTGGGTAAAGGGAATTGAGGTAGTGTCTGGTTTGTGTTTACCTGGCTAGGAGTCAGAGTGAGTTCACTGTTTGCTATGGCTGTGGTTTCAGAGGCCATATTTCCTCTAGTGTCCCTGTTCTTGATTTCTCTGCTCTCATTGGGTTTCCCTGGAGATTTTTAAAGCAGGGTCTAGGGCTTTCAGTTCCTTTACCTATAACCCCTGTGTTACAGAGTAGGGCTGTCAATGTGATGATGAGGCTGGGGGAGGAAGGTGTTCTGTAGTCCTGTGATTAAGGCCTAGCCCTGAGGTGGATATTTTCTTTTCCCCAGGTTGGTTAGGCTTTGAAGGAATTAGGTTAGGCTCAGCTAAAGCAGTTTTCCCTAAGTGCAAGCCTCTTAAGGAGAACAGAATGTCCTGGGCATACTTCAAAGTGGACAGCTTTCCCTACCCACTGTGGGAGGCAGGGAGGGGCTTTTTCTCCCATCTTCATGGTGAGAATCCGGTAGCTAGGGCTCCTGGAGGTAGAACCCACAAAAGTGTGTTCCTCCCAAAACTGGGGCCTCTTTCATAATTATTTAAAATTTTTTTCTTTTTTTTTTTTAAGATTTTATTTATTTATTTGACAGAGAGGGAGACAATGAGAGAGGGAACACAAGCAGAGAAGTGCGAGAGGGAGAAGCAGGCTTCCCGCTGAGCAGGGAGCCCGATGTGGGGCTCAATCCTAGGACCCTGGGATCATGACCTGAACCAAAGGCAGCCGTTTAACGACTGAGCCACCCAGGCGTCCCCCCAATTTTTTTTTCTTAAAGTATAATTTTGTTTAATTAAAGAAAAGCTCTGCAGAGAACTAGAAAGTCTGTAGTTAAAAGAAATATTCAGGAGATGAGTATAACAGCCCAATGGACGAGACAAGATGGAGCAAGTGAGCTTGAAGACATCGACAGAAATTATTCAAGGGCAGAGCAAACAGTTTTCTGTCTTTTTAAAGAATAAAGCCTGCATGCCTTGTTAGATTAAGGGAAAAGTTTCCCCATACATATAATTGGATTGCCAGAAGGAGAGAACAGAGAGAATGAGATGCAAATATTAAAAAATTCATTGAAGATGTAATGTCCAAATATTCTACATCTGATGTAAAACAGAGAGATTCTAAATGAATACCAAGAAGAAAAAACACAGAAGCAAGTGCTGAAGCACATCATTATCAAAGTGTTGAAACCAGGGATAAAGAGCAAATCCTGCAAGCAAGGAGAGAAAAATTGCATGTTACAGAGGAGGCATGATGTAATTAACGGGTGGCTTCTCATCACAAATAATGTGGGACAAGGAAACAGAGCAATGTGTATAAAGTGCTGAAAGCAAAAAATAAACTCTATTCAGTGTTCTGTTCTTCAAACACCATTTGGTGAAAACATTTTTCAAAATTAAGGTAAAATAAAGACATTTTTTCGACAAAGGAAACTAAAAGAATTTGCTGCCAGGAGACCTTTTGCTGTAAGAAATGCTGACCTAAGTTATTCAGTCTGAAAGGAAATGCCACTGGGTAGAAAATTGGATCTTTCAAAAAGAATGAAGAACAGCAGAAATGGTAACAATCCTGGGTGTATTTTAAAACCCAAAGAAAGTGCACCACAAGCCACACTGAACCTTATGCGAAGTTAGTTAGATGACTGACCTAGACACTGGGGACCCCAGGATGGAATACGGACTGTGGCAGATGTGTCTGACCACTCTATGAACGTGTCCGATGTCCACGCTGAGGGTGGTGGGGAGAGCAGGAACTCACCTCCGTAACTTTGGTGTTTGCACCGGATGCTGTAAGCGTCAAGATGGAAAGAACTCTATGTGAGCACTGTACTCTGGTGGGCGCATTCGTTTCTTATATGGGTCTGGTTTAGCAAGTCTGAGCCAGTTCACATGTATGCTAGGGTTGAACAAACGAGCAAACAAACTGTAGATAAAAGAAGCCAAGTTTCTCAATGTGAGAAAGGAAAATACAAGTAAGTAGAAGGAAAGGCTACATCCAATGAACCCTGTGGTATTGAATGAGAGAGATACAGAGGGCTCATGTTCATTTTCATGTTTGTGCAGATAAACACAGAGCTAGTGAAGGCCCATGGACTGTTGAAGAAGATAAATCGTGGTGTGAGGGTAACTGTTTAATGACTGGCTCTCTGAAGACCTGCTAGGGTCGGCCAGTTTCCGTGGTGTTATATTCCCACTGTGGCTAATTTTGAGCTACCAACATGATGTCGCTTAAGCTGTGTTGGGAAGAGGGTTGCACAGTTGACTCTCTTGAGCCAGTAACATTGGTGCCAACTCTACTGAAGAATAACCATATCTGAGCCACAAAATTCTCAATAAATTTTAGAGGATTGCAAAGTACGTAGTATGGTTTCTAACACAAGCAAATTGTACAAGTAATCAATAACTGAAGTACATCTGGGAAGATCCCAACATTTTTAGAAATTGCACAACATCCTCTTTGTGTGTGTGTGTGTGTGTGGGGTATCGAGAAAGAAATCACAGAAGAAATAAAAAATCACAGGAAGAAATATATCCAACTCAATTTATGAGGCTGATGTTACTCTAATACCAAAATCAGAATAATATATATTCACGAGGAAGATTGCTTTGTATCTTTACTTTCTTATAAGTCATACTTTCTCTTTTTTTTTTTTTTTTTAAAGATTTTATTTATTTGACAGAGAGAGACACAGCGAGAGAGGGAACACAAGCAGGGGGAGTGGGAGAGGGAGGAGCAGGCTTTCCGCCGAGCAGGGAGCCCGATGTGGGGCTCGATCCCAGGACCCTGGGATCATGACCTGAGCTGAAGGCAGACGCTTAACGACTGAGCCACCCAGGCGCCCCAGTCATACTTTCTCATAAGAAGGTAAGACTACAAAGCAATCTTCCTCATGAACATATACGCAAAAATCCTCTACAAAAAAATAGCAAGTTGAAGCCTGCCTTATATCAAAAGATATTTCAGCCTGATCAAGTGAATTTTATTCCATGAATTTAAGGATGGTTTAGCATTGAAAAATTAATCAAGGTAATTCACCGTAATTACAGAGGAAAAATGAAAACCATATGATCATCTTAAAAGATGCAGAAAACACATTTGGCAAAACAACATCCATGCGTGATAAATATTCCTAGAAACCTAGAAATAGAAGGGACCGTCTTTGACCCAATTAACAGTGTCTAAAAAAAGCTACAGCCAGTATCATCCTTCATGGTAAAAGACTGATTCCACCCCCTGCCCCCAAATTGCTAGTGTAATGAGGAAAGAGAATGAAATAAAATAAGAAATTCATTTACATTGGAGACCAAGGACTAAAACTCTCTTCATTCACAGAATACATGACTTTTAAAAATAAATCTTAATGCATCTACAAAAAAATCTACTAAAATTAATGAGTGAATTTAACAAGGTCACAGGATACTAGATCCACATATAAAAAATTAATTGTATTTTTATATTTTACAAATAAACAATTATAAATTAAACTTTAGGGATACTATTTTCTAGAGAATACAAAAAAATGAAGTAAAGTGAGTAAAAATGATGTTTACATTAAACACCCACATACCCACCCATGTACCCCCAAAACATGAAATACTTAAGAATGGATTGAAGAACATACATGCATGGTTTGTGGCTGAAAGCAACAAAATACTCCTGATGGAAATCACAGAAGTCCTACATAAATGGAGAATCGATACCACGTTCATATCACAGAAAGTTCAACGTTGTTAAGATGTCAGTCTCTCTCAAATTGATCTATAGATTCACACAAGCTCAGTTAAAATCCCTGTAGGTTTCATTTCCTACAATTTATGTGGAAAATCGGAGGACTTCCTAAAACTTTAGGACAAAGTAAAACAAAGAGGAATCATACTACCCGATTTCAAGTTTACTGCATAAAGCTACAGAGGTCCAGTGTGGTGGTGGCATATGGACAGACCCAAACGTCAAAGGGACGAGACGTGTGTGTGGTTGCACACAGATACTCATATGTATACGCTTAGTTGATTTTCAGCAAATTTGCCAAGGTAGTGAAAAGCAGGAAAGGATGGGCTTCTCAGCCAATGTGCTAGAATGTGTGTGTGTGTGTGTGTGTGTAACAGGCCTCCCTGTGAACACTAAATACATAAAAGTTCTTAAGAAAGCTTGGATGATAATTTTTTGTGACCTTGAGAGTAGACAAAGCTTTATTTCTTAGGACACAGAAAGGACAAATGATAAGAGAATAAAAAATACATAAATTTGACCTCATAAAAAGTTTTAAAAAATGCTTTTCAAAAGATATCGTGAGAAAATAAAATGGTGAGCCACATACATGAAGAAAATATTTGCAAAACACATCTGATAAAGGTGTATGTACAATATATAAAGAAATCTTGCAACTCAGTAGCAAGACAAAAAACCTCATACATGAAGGGCAAACATTAGAACATACACTTTAGCAAAGAAGACACACAAATGGACACCAAGCACAGGAAAAAATGCTAACATTAATATTTATTCAGGGAAAGGAAGATTAAACCACAATGAGATACCTTTTCATACTCTTTAGGATGGTTGCAGTGACAAAGACTGACAGTATCACGTGCTGACCGGATGCGAAGGAAGCGTGACTTGCATTGTGGCCGGGAATGTAATACGATACAGAACTTCAGAAAAGAGTTTAGTAGTTTTTTTTTTTAATAAAGTTAAATACACACTTAGCATATGTCCCAGCCATCCCACTTCTCAGTATTTGCTCAAGATCAATGAAAATCCCTTTCCGTGCAAAGACTTATACACAAATGTTCATAGAGGAAATTTTTGTAATAGCTCCACCTGGATAGAAACCAAGTGTGTCCACCTGCGGGAGAAGAGACACACCATGGAGTATTCCTCCGGGGCAGATACTCCAGCAGTAAAAGGAACAGCTGCTGATGGGCACCCGACACGGGTGAGCCTCAGGAATGCATTGTGTGCTGGGTGAACCCACGAGCCAGACACGAAGACTCCATACCAGATTAGGACAGATCCATAAAATGTGGGAAGAGCCAAGACTGCAGTGATAGAAAGCAGTGGTTGGAGGAGGGTTAGAGGACCAGTGTGAGTGCAAAGAAGAGGAAGGTATTTGTGGGGAAGGGCTCGTTCTGTATCGGGATGATGGCGGTCGTTAAAAAAAAAACAAACTGTGCACTTGTCAAAACTCACTGAATTGTACACTTAAAATTGGTGACTTTAGCTGTATGTAAATCATGCTTCAATAAAACTGATTAAAGAATATGAAGCAAAAAATCCCCGGGGAGCTGGTCATCTGAATCTCCCCGCAGGTCAGTCGGCGCGGGAGGCGGCCAGGAGTCCTTCCCGTTGTCCTTGTTCACTCGTCCAGGACACACTTGTCAAAGTCCTCCTAGGGCCAGACCTCGAGAAAGGGACAAGTTTCAGCTGCCCAGGGACCAGTCCTGCTCCTGGGGTTGGTGCAGAGACCATGGCGGTGTCCCCCTGTTGGCTCTGGAATCTCGTCAAGGTCCGCACTCTCCTTTATCCTGGTGGGTCCTCTGCATCAGTGGGACATCCGCATTCTGCCCCCTGGGCTGTCCTCACTAGGGACTGCAGGTGGGGTGCGGGAGCCCCAGTGGATCCTGGGGAATAGGATGTCTCCTTCTGCACTGCCCGTGGTCCCTGTCAATGACGTCTTTCACACCGCATGTCCCAGCCCGGCTCAGAGGGCGGCAGCAGGCTAATTTCCTTGTTTTCTCTCCCGGCCGGGGTGCTCCCTTGTTACCGATCACATGTGTGTCTTCGCCTGCCCAGCAGGCTCTCAGCTCTCTGTGTGTTTGCACGTCTTGCTGGAGGAGCTTGCAGGAGTTAGAGGTGAGCTGGGGTGGGGGCAGCGCCAGCCCCAGCGCACCTCCCTGTTCCCTTGTCACAGCCCCCGTTGGACCCACTCCCGTGGCAGGTTGGAGGGTTCCATCTGCAGGGACCTGACTGACCCAGGGGCGAAATGAGAGGAGGATAAAGAGCAGCTCTCGGCTTCCCCCTGGAGCACGGGACTCACGCAGGCCCACGTTCCCCACTCCTGGCTCCGCACCCTCGGGTCGTCTCTGCGCATAGCAAGGGAGGCCTCACCAGTCTCGAAACGAAATGAGCTCAATTCGTGTTTTCCTGAGAGTGTTGTCCTCTGGGGA